>NC_082599.1:583763-901390 GCF_030936135.1 Gavia stellata | reverse complement strand
ATGGGTATCTTTTTGCAGGGACAAGTTACACAAGGTTCATCTAATTTTCAAGCGAGTCAGCGGCTACACAGGCTGCCTCTGGAACAGACCGACCTGCACTGCAGATGCAGCTACGTGACAGCTGGAACTGGCATTTCTGAGAGCCGGGGAAGACCGGCTTTCAGCCGTCAACAATTTTGGCGAGGTTTGCACTGAAAGCCGCAGTATGCGAGAGCGGTTAAACTGTGGGAGTCAACCGAAAACTGCTATCGCCGTGTGAGCCATGTCAGGGGGAAATCTGCTCACCCACACTCTGTGCGCTCTAACACGCCGGACTAGCAACTCCATTTTTAACCAGCTAGACTATGCTCTAGGGCAAGTTAGGGGCTTGATGTGCTAAGTTAACTCTGGTGTCAAGATGTTACGCGTTTTAGGAAAACAGAGCAACACATCCTGAAGAACGCAGGCGTGAGTACAAGGCAAGAGAACAAAACCACCCTTAGGGATAGAGGCTAGGACTCTATCATGTTACACAACTGACGCTAGAGTTTTAAGAGTAATACAGCCGTACCAGCCATCTCCATGGGTTTGAATACGGGCTGGGACTCAAAGCACAGGTCTCTGTCGTCCATCGTCCAGGAGTCATTGCGATCAAGAAATTCTTTGTAAGACAGCTTTTCATCCATGATTTCTCCTGGGAATACTGAAATTAGAGAAGAAAATGACACAGTCAAAAGTGAAACATTAAGCTAAATTATTTAAAATAGATTATTGCATAAGAAGACATTCAGAGGCCAACAGATAACGTGAACTGTTAGCCAAACCACAGACCATGAATATTCATTTTCTACTGCTTTGATCCAACTCTTCAGATACAAGACACAGAATCATGGGAATTTCCGCATCTTGATACACATGTAAGATCAAGGATGGACTCACACGTCAGAATGCTGTCCTGCTTTCAAGCGCTTGACAATTCAAACTTGCTCCTCACTCTCATCTTTAGGGAGATTTTTCATTAACGTAAGAGCTGGAACAACTCTGAGACCCTGAACTTGCGAGGCTGAGCAAAGCTTTTAAGTCTGTCAATACAGAAACGCTGAACACAACCTGCTCATCAGGTCACAGCGGGGAGGAGGGGAAACCAAAGCCCCTTCCTGTCCTGCCCAGGCATTGACTCCTATGCGCCAAATCTGACCGTATTTACAAAAATGTTAGTACCACCACAGACACACAGCACCCATAGGATGGTTTTGCTCTCTGTTTTACTAGGAAGACAAATTCCAAATCATTTAAGTGAATAACTTTTCCCTGAATACCTCAGAGGCCTTTATTTGTATATCTTTATGTTTCACACTTAAGCCTAATCTTCCCCCAGTTTACAGTTCTCTGAACACATCAACGCCTGATGGTTTGTATCTGACCAAGGAAAACATTAATCTTTCTTTGCTGGCCCATGTTAAAAACAACTGCACTGAGACTAACAGCCTTCAGCAATTTGAGATGTTAGAGTCAAATATTTTATTACCAAAGCCTTGGAAGGCACCTTCAAAGCCTACGAGTGTCCTACCGAAAGATGTATGGAAATAAAGAAGAAATTAGACTACATAAAACTATTGAAATAAGGTTTGTCACAAGGAATATTGAAAATATGCAGATCAGCCCTTTCCTGAAGTCCTTACAAGCAGTTGGAAGATGTTTAGAAAAACCAAAGCAAGAAAGCTCAGCTGTGCACTGAGACATCCTCCAGCAGCAGCCCTAAGACATGCCATGGGCCCTCCTCTTCCCCACCTTCTGTGCCTGGTTTGTTTGAGTTTTTTAATAACATCTCCCCTTTGCTCCAGCCCATTCACTTCTCCCAGCGTAGCATCTTGGGACGAACTAGTGGACAAGCAAGATCCTGCAGCATCCCTGCACCCCCGCCACGATACGCAGACGTATGCAACACTGACAACAGCCCCAGCTGCACCAGCGTCTTGATGAACAAGAGGATTTCGCCTCTGTCCTGGGAGGCTGGGATTTCGGGGCTCCCGAGAGTGCTGCAGGCCTCTCGGGGAGGGTGGTCCACCCCTACGTGTTGGGGGGAAGCTTCGGATATGAAAGGAACCGCGCACGCATCTCCACTGACCCCTATTTTTAACGCTTCAACTTTAGATCACTTCAGAGAAACAAAAGCAGCAGCAAGTGGCAACGGCCAGGATGGGAACAAGCACTAAGGCATACATTAAGTTCCCCTTGTAAATAAGAGGTGTATCAATACGTACAGCATACAAAAGCTAGCTATAAATAAGCTAACACTTGCGAGGTTTGATTTACACTGATTTACACAAAAAAAATCCTCAACTTCAGCTGTGTCAATACCGGCTACTCTAGCGTAGCTCCCTCGTAGTCTCAGCTGTTACTGTAAAAAGCCCGGTTGTTTCAGCTTTCAAAGACATTTCTAGATCCTGTAGTTGTACAAAAGAAACAAAAACATATGTCCTAAAGTTTTCAAATATGACAAATGCAGGGGAAAGGCTCAAAACAAATACCCAGACTTGTGACTTTTCAGATTAATTTTCATTTTAAAGAGACCTGAATTTGTCAGCTCGTCCATCAACAACATTAGACTTTCAAACTGATTTCCAGTTTCTTCTGGAGAGAAACACAAAAATATTTACACAAACTCCTTCTCTCATCCCCTAATGCAATATGCTACCCTCTCTTGCCAATACATCTCTTCACGCTTTTAATATTTTTACCTTCACTTCGGCTAACAGTACTACTTGCAAGACTGGAGCTCAGGAAAGGAAATTGATAGTGTGCCACAAAAGATGCTCCTGAAGACGACCCTTAATTCAGTGCAAAACTGCAGTTAATAAAAGCAAACCCAATGTTAACACACAGAAGGAACAGGACAGAAGAAATAATTAAAAACCACAACACTCATGTATATAAAAGCAACAACCACTGCCTCTTCTAGGAGGCTGAGGTACCAGCTAGTCACAAACAGAGGATTTGTAGCAAGGTGGAACAAAGATTCATGATGAGAGAGGTTGTAATAATTCTAATAATAATAAAAAGTGATTGAGAGTAAGATGAAAGAGGGCTCTTGTGGGGTTTTTTTGTTTGTTTTACATCAAAAAATAATGAAACAATACGAGTACAAATCAATCAGTGCTTACAGCAATTTGATCAGAGATTTTGTTCTTAAGAAGAACAGGAGGCAATTCAATTAAGTTAGAAACATGTCAAAATCTCAGATGATTAGTACATAAATACTACTTCTCATAATTAAACTCTGGAGCTCAATGCCATACAGCTTCCCTAGGGTCGAAAACTTTGCAAGGTCAGAGGCGTATGACGGTCTGCGTATTCCTATTTTGAGTCATTAACGGCAATACACTTCAGCAGGGACTTCACCGGTAATCCCCAGGAAAGGCAGAAGATTTAACGAGCTTTAACTCCCTTGGAGGCGTTACATGAACTGCGGCGTGGCAGACGGGACAGGGGACCGGGCGAGTGTTTCTCTACCTAAATTCGGAGGGAGGCAGTGATGGTGTCACCAGGTTTCAGTTAACAGCAGCTCAGTTCCCTCGGCACGAGGCAGGATGCGGCTCTCCCTGCCCACGCTGGCCTCCGGCCGGGCAGGGAACCGCTGCCTTCCCCGAGCTGCCGAGAGGTAGCCCTGCGGCCGCCGGCTCATCCTCCTGCTCCGTCTCCAGCCCTGTGCAAACGGAGGTGCTTCCAGCTCTCAGGCTGACCTAACGGGGATGACCCAGGTGTGCTCCGCTTCCAAGGGGGCTGAGAAATGCTGTACCAGACGTGCCGTACTGTGGATGCAGTGAGCAAAAAGGAACTGGATCTTCAAAGGGAAATGGGACAGACTATTCACAAGGCTGCTCACGGCACTAGTGTTTGAACGAGGGTGTCCCACAAGAAACAACCAAACAAGCAACATGCTGGAAACATGCATTTTTCCCCTCCGGAATTCAAAATACTGAGAACGCTGCCTACCAGCCGCCGGTTGGGTACTGATACACCACGACAAGATGGGCAATGACTATGGGAAGCGATGTTATGCTCTAACAGAAGTTTGCAATTATAGAAGAGTTCCTAGTCAGATTCTGATCCAACTAAATAGAAATAAAATGCAATATATTTTACCCTTATATGCACTCTAAGGGCCAAAGAATGGGATTTCAAAGTATAATTCTAGTAAACACAAGATCTACTACTTCGCTTCTGTGCAAACACCACCAAGAGAAAGCACTGAAGAACTGCTGTTGAATAAATTCGGTATCTGACCATCAGTGGAGTTATTCCTACCTCCCGTGCTACAGCCCTACAGATGCTACAAGCATCCTAAAGCAGTGCCGATTTGGCAAGCGGATGCTGCTTTTCTGCCAGTGGCTTTTAGCTATTATTCTGCTAAATGACTACATTTGACATGGTTGACTTCAACAGAGAGGATACAGAAGATTCCCAGGCCAAGCTTTACCGCAGCTCTGCTTCCTCTATGCAAAGGACGAGGTACCGCTGCGTGCAAGCAGGAAAGGTGACACGTGAAGGCAACGACCCCCTCGTGTTCAGCAGGAAAACCAGCCGAGGCAATGCTGGCGGATCGTGGAGTCTGAGGGTAGCCTGAAGGCTGACAACGTAAGCAGGAAATATTTTATTAAGAGAGACAATGATCGTTTAGATTTGCAAAGTACTTTGAAGATAAAGTGCCACCACATGTGTCAAGAGACATTATTATTTACGATTATTTGTGGTGCAGAATAGCAAGGGATTTAATTATATTCTATTGTAAATTCTTCTGGACAGGAGCCTGCCATTCATTTGTCTATAAAACTCCATTTAAAACAAAAAAACCAGGAGACTGTAAATGTCCTTGTCAGCATGAGGAAGAGGCCCGGGAGCAGTTAAGAAAATTTGACGTGAACTTTCTCAAAGATGACTTCAACTGATTTTTTGGATTGGACCCACGCTAAGTCTGATCAACAGTAGAGCACGCACCGATTGAACTCTATTTTAACTAAATCTGTTAGTACTAGACCACAAATACATATTGGCATATTGCTATTATTAATAGATCTCATGGGGGAAGAACATAAAGGGCTACAACAGGTAAACCAGGAGTAAAACCTCCACTTTTTTTTTTTTAGTAGACAGGCTGCATTCGTGCCTTTAAATAAAGCGGAGGGGACCCTCCCTCAACCACACACCTCGCTGGAAAAGGAACGAGCAGGACAGTAAGGCAGCAGGCATAAAGAATTGTAAAGGGAAACATCTATGTGCAACATCAGATGAAAATCAAACTCCTGTTAACAGTTGAGCAGAACTATACTGGTGTTTGCAAATCCTTAGTTCTCGCAAAAGCCAGATGAAAGATGATTCAAAAGCAGATGTGAATTGCCTCTGCCAAATCATTAGTAACATAAACCAGAAGACTTGCATGTTTTTCATACAACATTTTCATAACAGATGCTAATTAAAAAAACCGACACAAAACCACCATTGCTTTCCAGCAGAAAAACAGAGGCGAGAAGGAATCCAGTGAGCTGCTGGAGGCAGCCAAGAGGCCAGCGGCCGGGTCAGGAGCAGGCACAAGGCTCCCGAGGCCAGAGAAGCCCTTCGCTCCCCACTGCCAGCGGCGCGCCTCTGCTGAAGCTGACCGTCAGCGCCGGTGACAACGCAAGCGGAGAATCCAGACTGCTGTATCAAAGCAAGCGTTAGCAAAAGCTCCCTTGCTATTCCCAAAGTGTTTTTCGACATGACTTGCCATACAGTTATGAAGTGAACACTTCCAGCTTATTTGTCGTCCCCACCCTGTCCCAATACTCGGTTCCTCCTTAGTCAAGCAAGCTTGATGGAACGTGAGAAACGTGACCTCAGGAACAGGGTCCCAAGGACCATAGAAAAGAGGATTTTTCAGTTCCAAACCCAGTTCTGCAGACCCTCCTAAAACCCACAGTCTGCATGTGATCTACAAACAAAAGACATAAAAGCAAACAAAAATGACTAGCCAAACTCTTAGGCCAATCAATCCTGAAGGTGCCTATTAATATCTATCAGCAGCAGATAATGTACTCAACACAAAATGTAAATTTGACAGATCCCACAAACCTGTAAAGTAATTTTAGCAAGTATTAAAGCTTGCTGATAGTTGAAAATCCGGTTAGGACTGTTGATAATATAAACCAATGTAGGATTACAGCTTACAAAGTCTTGCTTAAAGAAAAAAAGTACTGTTAACAACATACTTACAAAACAAACCTGCTTCTGAAAGAAAAAATATGGATCCCATGCAAGTAGCACCTTCTCTGAACTGATCCCACGGCACGTTCCGGAGAAAGAGCGCAAAACATTTAAGAGGGCTGCTGGCAGTGTTGATCTGTTTGTTTTATCATCTGCTCCGCAAAGATCAGCATGGTCACATAAGCCAATTCAGAAACTAATCCATACAAAACAGCACTTCTGGCAACCTACAAGAGGGACGCTCCCAACACGGGCAGCCTGCTGTGCTCAGACCTCCAGAAGAGAAAAAAAATCTGTACCCGCTATGCCGCAGGGCA
Organism: Gavia stellata; assembly: GCF_030936135.1. Classification (NCBI taxonomy): domain Eukaryota; kingdom Metazoa; phylum Chordata; class Aves; order Gaviiformes; family Gaviidae; genus Gavia; species Gavia stellata. The sequence continues at coordinate 894,854 of NC_082599.1, read as the reverse complement.
TCGCACAGTGAACTTCCAGCAAGGAGCACTCTTAGTAGAGGATTACCATGATAAAGCCTTTTCGCTGCAGGAGACGCTAATCTTGATAGGTCACTGACCAGATCTCTAGCTAGAGGTTAAGTATCTTCAAAATTAACAAGTCTGCAGCCATGAGATGTCCCTGCCAGCACCAAGCCAACCAAACAGAGAAAGAGAAGCTTAAGAGCTTCATTCCTATAGCTGATCTTAAAGCTCATTTGCCCAGATCACTGCATTGCTTCAGTATCTTAAATGGCTGCCAAGTTTGCTGTGCTGAAATCGCCGTCCAAGACCCATAGCTTTACCGGTCGGCAGAACAAGCCGTGCCCTGCAATAAATTCTCAGCAATCTCAAAGGAAATGAAAGTCCGCACCACCTCTGCAGGGTATGGTATACTGCTACCTTTACAAGGAACTTTAAGAAGCATTGTTAGAAGGCAGGGGTTGAGTAACATGCAAATTTTTATATTCTACATGAGATTTGGAGCTGTTTTGGTAGCACCTGGTTCCTGCGTGAGGCTCTGCTCTGCACAGCTGCACTCAGCAGGCTGCTACGGGCAGTCACTAACAGGAGCGACTTCTGATTCCCAGCATACGGAGTCATGAGATACTTGCCTGCGTCTCTTCTTTGATTTTCTTATGCACATGCAGAGGCGCTACCTTCAACATGCTAGCCAACGGTGTTATGTAGGGTGGGATGATGTGTGGAACATCAGGTAAAAACCCCTACAGGCAGCCAAGATGTGCCGGGTTCTCCTTCCCGCGCTCGGGGCATCGATGCATTGCTTGGGGCGAGCCTCACCTTAAAGGTTACACAGTACCTCTTCAAAGATGCTCAGCGCTCCTTCTGCGCGTGCTGGCTTCAGAGTAAACGGGAAGTACCTCGCAGGAGTATCTCCTCAATATTTTATTATCAGTTTCATTATTTTGTAAAATAGAACGTTGTCTAGTTCAGTTCGGAGTGAAGGGTCTTAAAATCACTGGAAATGAGTATTACAGACAAGCTTCGCTAATACCCAAAATCTAAAGGATAAACAGACAAAAATCTACATGGAAAAGGATGTAGACCAGCCTACCAAAGTTCGTACATTTTTATCCAAGAGGATAAGAGCTCAAAATTAAAAGAAGTTTTTGCATTTAATAAATATATAAAGCACAAAGCTGGCAGCCTTGATGGAGAAGGATTTATCCAGACCAGAGCCAAACTGGTTACCTTCTGCCCAGTGACTTTCTCCTTGTCAAACTGAAACACAGGCAACTCCATTTAAACCTTTTTTTTTTAAAAAATTAAAATCCGAGGGAAATTGAACACTGGACAGATTGCCCAGAGAGGCTGTGGAGTCTCCATCCTTGGAGATAACTCAAAACCCGGCTGGACACAGCCCGAGCAGCCGCCTCTGGTTTCCCTGCCTTGAGCAGTGGGGTTGGACTCGAGATGTCAGATGTCCCCTCCAGCCTCCTAAGCCTTCGCAGGCACTTCAGATGCTGCTTTTGGAGAAAAAGACTTCTGTCCTCGCAGAAGATAAAGGCTTAACTACCAGGAGCTAGCACTGAAACCAAATCTGGCTGAGATTACTCTAAATATTTTAATTTGCTGCAATGAGAAGCAAATTAAAATCCATCATTGAGTTAGACGGGAAAAAGAAGATCAGGAATGTATTACTGGTCCTCAAGAAACCGCAGGGCATTTCGGATGGTGCTGACAGTTCAAGAAGCATTTTATTGCTTTCCTTCTGAAATTCCATGCTGTTATATAATCCGGGATGCTAAAAAAGCTCAGCGCATACGACTGTCAGAACCAGTATCTCCTAACTGAAAAGATGCAAAGTCAGTGACTTTAAAGTTCAACACAGGGTTCACATTTTGGCTTTAAAAAAAAAAAAAAAAAAGGGAAAAAAAGAAAAATACTCCGCAAGGGAAAAAAGATGCAATTGTTACAGTTTACTGTATAGCTTTTTCCCCCTTACTTATTCTTCCTAAAGAGACGTTTCAGCAGTTGCTTCATGACAAACTGAAAGCAAGAACCAGAGATGCACAGAAAGCACGCCTCCCACCCTCAGCAATAATTGCTCTACAAGCGATGTTTGTTCTCATGCTCCTGCTTCCCGCTGGGAATGTCAGATGCTCAGGAAGCGAGTAATTTGTTATCACATCGCCGATGTTATGGGAGAAGTCTCGCAGATCGCTGACAAGGCTCCGGACTGCACTGCAGGACGGCTTCCACCAGATACCCTCTTTAGATTCCTCCATCTAGAACCGCACTCGATAGACTCTAAATTTTTTAACAACAAAGGCACTTGAAATCCTATTTTTAAACAAAAGACTCTCTAAAGATTTATTTCCACAGCGTTGTCATAGGCACACATAAACAAAATAGCTCTACCTCAGAGACTTCTTTTACCCATGAAGTGTTACTTTGAGCAGGTATCCGTTCGGTGAATTAAGAGAACGATGCTTGCGCTTATCGCAGGAAGATGAGGATTACAGGAATACTGCCTGTGTTACCAGGTGTTGTTTTAAAACCAGACACCTGAAGCATGGTTGGATATTTTTACTTTTTGCTATTCTTGGGCTTTTTGTTTGGTTTTTCTTAACTGATATTTTGGAGAGCCAATGACACAACCAGGACAGTTTTACTGTTTCACTTGGGGTTCCTTACTAAAGCTGAGGACCTTCTGCATATCCTTTGTAGTGAATATTTCAATCCAAAGCCATGAAAAAAACCCCACAAACCTGTTCAACAAGCCCAACACAAGACGCAGACAATATAAAAGAACATCTCTACGTATAGAAACCCCAAAGCAATAACGCCAAGATTGAGTCAGCGGAATCACTCCCCCATTCCCTGGCCTTGGATCCAGCCTCATAATTGAGAGGAACGTACAAGAAGGTACCTGAACATCCTCGCAGGCAGCCTTGCCTAAAACTTATGAGGTTGAAATAAGCAAAATTTTGAGGCAAAAGACTCACAGTGTGGGAACCGCCGGCTCCTTACGATGAGCATGCGAGGCCCGTCCAACCCCCAGTTTGCGGGCACCAGAGGAGAGCCCAAAAGATGTGAGGAACAGGCGGTGGAGTCTCATCTCCCGTGCTACCAACCTGGCCAGAGCTCCTCAGCACAGCCATCTCGCACTCATGAGCACACAGGTCTGCAAGTGAGAGCGATGCGAAAACAACCACAAGTGAAAAAAGTTTTGTTTAAAATAAGTATCACCTGCCCTTCCATAAAGTCTCACACCAAGTTGTGTTGTTTTAGCGTCCTACGAAAGCCTCCCGGCTTCTAGAGCAATCTGGAAGCCGCCGGTGCAGCGCGGTGCTGCGACGCAGCACGAGGAAGGAAGCCCCAAAGAGCTTTTGCGGAGGACTGCAGTCCCTCCGCACTCAGTACTACCCCAAGCGGGGAGAGCGTGTCCCTTACGCTGTCACCACGAGCCAGTGACACTGCAGTTTACAGCGGTGAGCTGTGACCCAGAGCGCTGTCATCCTTTGTTCCGAGCAGGAAAAAAGCTATTTCCCCTGAAAGGGCTGTTACCAAATTTAAACAGCTTTATACTGATTCAGGGAATGCTCCAGTTCAAACACTCAATTATAACTTCTTCCAGCGGGGTAGGGGGAGAGGCTGGAGCAGCATCTCAGACGTGGCAGTGGCACATTTTGAGAAGACTGACCATGCTCCAGATTAATCCAGGGTCAAAAAGCTGCGCAGCACTTCAGAGCAGAAGCCTTCGGGAAGAGCAGAAGCAGCAGCAGGGAACCAACATAAGGATTCGTTCAGCAAAGGTCAGTGCTGAGCTTAAGCACATGAGCCTTTCAAACATGGGTATGTGAAGGCATGAACCCACCCTGGAGGGGTGTAAGGGCGTTGGTTTTCAAGGAAGACAGGTTTGGGAGTCCTTTTCCTCCAGGGCAATCAAAGTAGTCTCTTGAACAGGGCCATGGGTGTCCCCTAAACCTTTGGAGATGTGGGTGGGGAAGGATGAGAAAACATTACCAAAGAGACACACTAGATCCCCAGACACGCAACCCAGAAGTTTGGAAAATGAGCAGGACCTCAGATGCTGTGCATGAGCAGCTGGGAATGTGCGAGCCCTGACCTTGAGACATGTGCTGCGAGGTACCTCTCGGGTACATGGTGACTCCGTGGAGCTGAGAACCAGAGCAGCAAGAGGCCTAGGAAGAACCTGCAGTCCAGCCGAGGTGATGGGCCAGTCCCTGGGAGCCCCGAGCTGCAGCTGGATTGAGGCCAACAGCTAAAGAGGGTTCAGGGCACCATAAACACAGAAAAGCAGGTCAGACATGAGCTTCTGCCATTCTGCAAGTAGGACCGGGGCTTTCAGAGCACAGTGTCCCCTGCCCCCAGAACTCCAAGATCCAGAGAATGGATTAAAAAAAAAAAATAGCTGAGGTATAAAAAGTCAGTAAAATTCTTAAAGAAAATATCCCCTACATAGCATCTGACGATGATTTGGTAAGTCGTGTTGAGGAACTCCAACCTTCTCTCCTTATCCTTCTGCACCAAGACCAGATCACATTTACCCAAACTATCATGAAAAACAAGCCTGCAAATTTCTCTTCAAGCCTGCAAATTTCTCTTCAGCTAGACACTTAAAGTGCTTCTTTAAGATCATAAGGTAGCATAAGATTTCTTCTTATCCCATGCCCATACCAGACTAACCAACTACTTCATGAAAAGTATTTTGTATTTGAGATGTCTCTTCGTGTGTGGGTTAAACATCACACATTCCCCATGTCCCCAGACTGTCTTCCATTTGCCTGCTCAACAGACACTGGGCAGAGCTACCCAGCCAAGTCATCATCGAAAGCAACTGGAGCAGAATAACTGCCTCTACCTCCTCGCACACAACGCTCCCACGAGGACATGGCCGCTGCCTTCCTGGGCTGGGCCGCATTTCAGCTGTGATCTGTTACAATTCCCAAGTTTTCTCCCGACAAACTCCAAGTGCTTTTCTGCTGAATTCTTTCTTCACGCGTAATCAGGGCCAGAGAAGAAAGCAAAAATAAAAGCACTTACAGTCCCTATGGAATGAAGCATGATCTCCAAGTGTATTCTTCTAGAAGTCAGTACTTACAAAAAGAAACTCATACAAGAACAAGGTCCACACACCACCATACGTGAAGTGTCCAGCCAACTGCTTGAAAGTGATCCACTAATAAGTACTTCAAGAGCTATTTCTCCAGCTGAGGAGGGCACAAAACTGGCTGTCTCTTCTCAAAACTTTTAACAAGGAAATTAGGGAACTGGGGTCATGTTAAAGAAACATCCTTACTCCCTGCACCCCATCTTACCTTCACCTCATCTGCTACCTCGTCAAACAAAAGCAGCTTCAAAGACTTTCCAGAGCGCAGTGCCTCCTGTTCATTATTCTGCTATTCTCTAGCTGGTTATAAGCTGGTTCTTTCGTCACTTGTTCTAGTATCTTTTCATTAATTTAAATTAGGCTGCAAATTAGTAACGTTTCACACCTCTAACCCAGGTATGGTGCTTGCCCTCTTCCCTTACCTGGGACCTTCCGCCGCCGTCCCCATGAGTTCGAGACAGCTGCCGATGGTTTGGAGGCTGATCCTACTTGTAGTCCATCAGGTGTAATGACTTGCTATTGAGGTCTATGCTACAACCCTGTTAAACAGTATTACTCCTCAAATCAAATAATAAAAACCAGAACTAAAGGAGACAAGGGTCTGAACATTGCAGCCTTTTTTTGCATCATTTTCTCCTCCATCTCTGTTTAATAGTTTTGTTTCAACGTTCTCTCATGTCTAATAAATCAGAAAGCCCCTTCTTTTTGACTCATGTACTTCAGTAGTTGTAAATCATTATGTACCTTAATCTGAGTAGCTTTTAAATCTCTAGAGCTTTAAGTCCTAGCTTCCATTTTTATTAGTCTCCTCCTTTTTTCCAGGCCCTTTAAAGAACTCCTTGACACAGCCATGTTAGTAACAGTCTATGAATGTCTTGCCTATACATATAAATCACTTGCCTCCATTAGTTTTTCAGCACTTCATCTTCCCAACAGATTTAACTCATGAGATCCCTGACTGCCAAGATGAATTTAAATTCACTATCCTTTTCTCCCTGCTGCTCATACCTTTACTTGCCTAAAAATAGCCTAAAAATTCTGTCATGTTTACCTGCTTTCCACCTTATCTTCTATCCTTATCTCCATTCAGCTCTCATGAGTAAAAACGTGCAATAGAGACAGCACCAGCTCACTTATTAACCCTTCTCCTAGTTAAAAAACTCCGAACAATTTATTTCAGATATTTCTAGATCATAAGCCAACACTTATCCCCAAAACCAGACGCCCAGAGCTGTTAGCGAGAAAGCCACTCAGAGGACTAAGAATGTATTATAAATACGCATGGAGGCCGGGAACTCTGAAAAATTTTAATGTAACACTGCTTCACGTTCAACCACACACTATCAGTAATTCCATCCCCAGAACTGTTAGTGTTTGATTGCTGCTTAGATTCAAAACGCTTCATTTCTTTTGACCTACATATTTTGGCACTTTCACTCTTTCCCTGCCTGCTTCGCACGAGATGCAGAGGAACCATTCAGAAGTGACAATACATATTGTCACTCTTGAAACATATAAATACATATATATGTACACACACACACACATATATATATCTTTTCTACTGCTTCCTGAATCCCATCTGTGGGTGCATGTACACAGAAGTGCCCATATGCTTGTTCTGCAGAATGAGATAGTGATAATGGAAATAAGTGCTTAAAATAGAAAATTTCCCTTCAGCATTACAGTCATGTTTGTTTAATGCTGAGATTATAGCCTGTTTCTCAGCCTATGTTCACACACATTGCGGTGACCTACTTTCCGCTTTTAAAATCCCATGGCAAAAGCGGCGAGCTCACACGAGGAATCAGAAGCAGTCAAGAGAAATCTATCTGCCACGTTTGTAATATAGTTTTATGGCCATTAATTCCAGCTAGTGTCAAACTAATGACACGAGGGACATCAAAGCACGAAGCCATTTACATAATGCTAGAAGAATCTACAGTTCTTATTACTATTTATTCAGGAAGCTTCTGCTTAGAGAATGAGAAAAATAATGTGCTGTCTCTGCTCTTTTGAAATCATTGTAATTTACAGCCTTGTAAAGAGTCAGCCAGATTTCTAGGAATTTTTGATTCCTCACTAAGGAGGTTTTGGTGTTTTGCGGTGCTAAGAAAAAATCTTGTCAATACTATTTTCTCTCTTTAACCAATAAAGTACCTTTATTCATGTGGACAAGCCACTTGAGACTGAACACAGCCATCCGAGGGAAGCAGTTCACCTAAAAGGAAAGGCTGCTGCAGCCGGTGTTTGCATGGGAGCTCTCACCTACACACCATGGACCCAACACATAAAGAAAAAAATAAATTATTACTCAGATCTCTGGTCTAATATTGAGTTGTCTCACCTAGATGTATTTGACAGAGTCGGGTCTCGGGCGCACAGCTAGAGCAGAACCGCTAGTTCTCCTGCCCGTTTGACAGTAAGTAGACTGGACATTTCCAGGGTTGTCAGAAGACTTCCATGGCCCGCGAAGCTCCAGCCGCATTGAGAACCGCAGTGAATGCGCTGCAGGGCATTTCTGCAGTCAGGGCAGACAAGTCTTCTGTTGCGTTTTCATTTTAGGAAAAATACAACAGTGCACAGAAAGTTTGACCTTGAAACACAGCTGGGCCACTGCATCGTGCCATGTCTACAGAAGCTGTCCTCTGCTCTGCAGAGGGCTTCAAAGGTGCAATGCGTGTCTGCCGCGCACGGGCAACCAGCACGCTTGGAGCGCCAACTGGAACGCCCATTGGAAGGCTGTAAAAAAGCGGTGGATACAGTTAGGCAGAAGGTTACTTTCAAGTACGTCAATGGGGAAAAAAACCCTCAAATCCCCCCAAAAGTCTTTTTGGAGGTATGGCTTGAAACGCAGTATTTTAATAAGCCACCATGTTCAAAAGATATGCACTGAGACATCTTGCTCTGGCTAGGTGTGTTCACCGAGATTTAGTGCTGAAACACTGTTAGGAAGCAACCTTAGCAGGATCATAGATTCTACCCAGGCAGAAGAGCAGCGCAAATCTCAGCAGCGACAACATCAGTGGAACTCGGTGCAGTCTCTGCATCATTTTAGGAACAGCAGCCAGGGACAGGAAGAGCTCGTTCCATAGAGGAAATACAGCGGCAGCCCTCCTGAAAACAGGAATTAACCGGCCAACTAGGAGGATGAACTCCAAGAAATGAAAACTGGCAGAATGCAGAAAGGGGTAAAAAATTAATATGATGGAAACAGTCTCGGTAAGTTTTTTCTTTCCTGCATATTCTTTGGCTTTTCCAGAAGTCGTAACAGACCTTTTAGTTATAAATGCACCATAGATTTCTCAGTATGTTCAGATTTTAGATTTTATCAAATACTCCATACTTCAGAATTAAAACTCATACCTTTCTCACAGCATTTTCTATAGTAACACTCTGAGATCCCAGGTAAATTGTCCAGATTTAAAGCAAGGAAGATACCACATGCTCCTACAACCTTCAACTAACCGTAATCCTGAAGAGCAAACAGCAATTTAAATATTCCTGCAATTACTCCTTCAACAAGCAGGACTGACTTTCAAGGTTAGCTTCCGAGTAAATCACTTTGACAAACTCCCTAAAGAGGTACAAAAATTGATGCAACCCCTAAGACCAGCTCTTCTATAATCAACACAAAACCCACAACTGGTTAATCAGCTTATATATATGTTTCTTTTTAACTGAAGGTCCAGCCAGGTAAATCTAATCTTCCTCAACTCTCAGATAAACTGGGCAACTCTAATTTGGATCTTTTAATGATTATTTGGTTCCCATTCACGTTGAATCTGAGACTATGGCTTTAGCAGAACACAGTATTGCATTAAGCTATCTGAAACTTCAAGTAATATACATATAAACATAGATTTTTCTCTATTTTTAAGCAGAGTCAGTCATTTTGGTTTTAAGATTGAGACACTGATCACCCTCTAAAACCTTGCAAAACTGTTTTCATACGAGTGACATTCTGAAAGATAAGCTGTTTGCATCATTGAAAAACAGGACAGTGTTAGTGTAGGAGATGTAACACAGCGGATTTTCTAGACAAAGTAAGTATGGAAGACTTGACTTAGCTGAAAGCAAAGTATTTTTATCTGTAGCCAGGGGAAATGTTAGGGAAACTGGAGACACAAGGAAATGACATAAAGGTAAATAAAGAATTGGCCAAGTGACAAGTGGCAAGGCAATGTCAAAAGGGGAATTATCTTGCTGGAGGAACATAACTAGTTATTAGAGTTTGAAGATCAAGAAACTAGAATAAGTCAGCCTTAGCATTTTTATTTTGAATCTTAGAAACTGGGAAGGGTTCTGATGAAATAAAATTAAAACATAAAGTCAGCAAACAGTGTTAGGGTGCCATCCAGGAAGAACTCAGTGATTCTGAGTATCAGAATGGTAGACACGAGACAATGTTTGACATTATGAAATTCAAGGTCATGCAAAGGACTAAACCAATGAACTAACAGGATTTATGCCATAAAGAGGGAGTTCAATGAGAAACACAGGCTGAGCTTACTAATGAAGTACGGAAAGACTGAATTGTGCGATGAAGAGAGACAAGAGAATGCAGGAGCCTGACAGACAAGGGCTGCACTAACGTCTCGTAAGACCACAGCAAGATTTCTTCTGCAAAACACATCGTGCCACTCTAATCAGCATCCCGGGATAAACAACAAAGAACGGTGACTTGGGACTGGAAGATGGACAACAATATTAAAACATTCAGGAAGAAATGATTAAGACTCCAAAGGGTTTAGCTCAGGAAAAAAAAAAAAAGGAAAGGGAACAGATTCTTCTCCATGGGACAATTGCTAGGGAGGTGGAAGTGTTTCCTCAAAATTAAAGCCAATATTTGCACAAAACAACTGCTTATATCATTCCCACAGTATCTTTAGCATGGAAGTTAGAAGAAACTTTCTAAGCAACCATCAAGGAGTGGCAGCAGTGAAACAGCCCACGAGCAGAGGCAGGAAAACACATCTTTTTCAAGGTGTTTAATAAAGAAACCACCCCTCTACCTACAGCAGCTAGAATCTGGGTTTGATAATCCAAGAACATCTTTCCAGGTTCATGCTCACTTTGCAGTGTTATTAAAACAGACATATTTCAAGTGTATTAATAAACATGTTCAGTGCCTCAGTCGCCACCAGTAAAGGTGGCACAGGACAGCTCTGAGACACACCAGCATGCAGCTCAGTGAAACACCCTGCGAGCAAAGACTGCACTGGGCTGAACCATTGCATAACCCCAGAGCTTGACCCCAAAGTTACATGGTACATGTCCTCCCCGTAAAATGGGCAAAGAAAAAAAAAATCACAGCTAGCCTTTTCAAAATATCATTCACGCCTTAGTTTCTCAGCAGGATTGGTAACTTCCATAAACACCGATTAGAATGGGCAGGCTGGGTTAAGTTATTAGAATTTAACCGTGTCGTTTTGGGCTATAACCAGCACATGGAGTAATTCTGAGTTTTACAAGAGAGAAAAGGTTGTATTAACTTAACTGTATTTGAAAATGTGGCTTTTCTTACAACTGTATTTTACGCTAAACACACTGCAAATAAAAGTATCCTATGAAAGTAAGTTAGATGCTTGCCTGTGTGTTAACTGTATCCCCGTGACGCTATCTCTCCAAAATGTGTATCTGGAGGGACTGTATTTTCCTGCGGGTTCAAACAGTAAATGGAAATAAAGTCTTTCAGTTCTTCACCATTACGTTTCAGATTTGTGTACTCAATTGGTTTGAAAAAAACCCCGCAATATTATACAGCTTTACATTTAAACAAAGTCCATGGTTTGTAGAATACATACATTTTCAGAACAGAAATGTCTCAACACGTGATCAACTCCAATGTACCGACCCAGGCTGGTTTGAAGGAAATAACGCAAAAGGGGAAGAGTGCCAAGGTGGTCTCAAGAAGCCAGCCCTACAGCTGGTAACCAGTGCCTCTACCTATCGCATGGGGTTGGGCTCCAAAGACTCTCACCTTAATCTAAGAAAGTTTGATCCCATCAACAACGTTTCGCAGTCGATCTTTTTGACGAGTCATTCTGGTCTCCCGTGTCTGGTACTCTCCCCCTTCAACAATATTTGCCTAAAAATGTAATTTAAGATTGCCTGGGTTTGTATTTGGTTTGTCTCTACGCTGTAAGCCCTAACTGCAGCTAGAGCAATGGCAGCAAGTAGGATGCTGCTATGGTGGTGGTCCATCTGAACGGGAAAGGTGACAATGTGACACCATAACGTTGCAATACAACAAGAATCCTATTTTTACAGCCATACCTAAATAATAAAGAAGCAGTAGTATCTTTTCTCAGGCATAGAAAAAACATTCTCACCTCACACCTCGGACACGCTGGACTAAATCGAATAGCCAAATTTGTATTACCTGCATGTACTGGAGGTGGAGATTAGATGCTTGTTCTCTGCTATCAGAAATACCCTTGGACTTTCTACCCTGGTGGCAAGTTTCATTCTACAGCAGCACATCTTAAACTGGCACCAAGAAAAGAGATTTTAAAGCACAAAAAGCTGTATACCAATTAACGCAGAATATGTGGCATCATATCAAGAGCCCAGACACCTCTAACCCTTCTCCTCTGCCAAATCCCATTAACACAGAACAGTTCATACAGCCATTACGGATTGATGATGAGACCCACGACAGCTTTCTGCTGGCAAACACTGTCACATCTCGGATCTGCCTGCCAGCTTCTGGTTGGGAAGCAACAATTCTAACGGTTGGCTCAGGAAACCCAAGTTCTCCTCCCAACCTTCCCACTAACTCACCATGTGGCATCATCATTAAATATCACTGCATTTAACATTTTAACATTATAAGTTTTAATCTGCGCAGAAAAGAGGACTCCAGAAGAATAAAATGCCATTGTTTAGTCCTACAGTCATCTCCGAGCAAACTACCAACCCTCTTAAACACAAGTAACTGCTAAATCCCCAGCAGTTCAGAAAGAGCAGACAAAGACAGCAAGTTTAGCCAGAATCTGGTTTTTCAGGAAGCCAGACTAACCTGAGGGCATGGAAAAAACTCACTTGTCACAGAGAACTACAGAAAATTCTTTTTCAGAATAGATAGGTCAAATATAGTGTGCTCTAGTTAAAATGAAGAAGGTTAATAAGTTACATGACAAAACAAAATCAAGCATCCCTTCCAGGTGATTTCTTTTTTGGGATGGATCGTATTTTGTTCACTTCCTAGAATCTCATGTCACTTCTGTGCCCTGCTAAGAAATTTCTAATTTCATAGTTGCCTACAGCATCAATTGTCTACAGAAATACCTACAGCCCTAAAGCTATGTGATCACTCCTAAGGGAGCTGTTAATCTTGAAGAGTTTAACAGGCATTGATAAATGCAAACAGCCAGATGCCTGTTAAGAAATTTCAATTTCTATGCAGTCATCTTCAGGAAGCAGCTTATTTTGCCATTCACTGCTGCTAGAATGAACTGCCAGATTTATGGGAACGGCCTCCTGTTCAAACACCACAGCATCTCCGTGTGACAGACACCAGGATCCTACCCTGCTCGTTCCAGCAGAAAAGAGCAGCTTCGAGCAAGGAGGGACCAACTCCAACATATCGAGGTGAGCTTTTATCACATCACATGAAGGAAAGGAGATACTGCACTGTATTCATCAATGGAAATGGAAAAAGGAAGAGCACATACTTAAAAATAATCAAACGTTGCATTCTGCACAATCTCCAAGAACAGGGTACGCCTCACCTGCAGCATTACCCGAAGGGCGAAGAGGGCTGTTAAGAGAGGACAGAGCTCCCTGGGCCAGGAGAGGACAACGGGATCCTGGGCGTCCCTCACACCTCGTTTCAGAGTTTCGTAACTCCGGAAAGCTGCAAAGCTTTTCTTTTCCAATACTCATTCACCAATAATTCAGGTAACTTTTATGCTATACTGGACAAAAGGCCGAGAGTTTTATAAACACAAACTTTACTGGAGGTATACTTGGTATTTTATGGGTTGGAGCTGGCAATTAGCGACACAAATTGTACCAAAATAGCAGCAAGAAGGGGGATTACTGATGAGCGTAGCTATAATTTCTTTATTTTTCAGTGAATTATTAATGCAGGACTAAGTGAGCTGAATTTGTTCAAAAACATTTGCATAGATAGTAATTTTATGGGTTTAATAAGGAAACACTAGCAGCCAGCTTGCTAAGCGACTAAGCTGAATTTCCATTTACTTTGCCATTTAAAAGATACACTTTCTCTGAGGTGTAGATTTGCTCTCACTACCAACTACCAGAGACCTCCTCTTGCTCAGCCTCACCGTATCCAGATACATTTTGTAACTACAAGATTTTCTTTTTCCAGAAAAGGTCAGATTAATCCAAGATTACTCCTGGTACTAGTCAACACCACTGAAACGAGAACGCTGTGATAACAACAGATGCACTGTAGCTATAAAAGCTAAAATGCACAATATAATCAGCCTTACCCTATTTTCAGTGATAGGACTGAAACGGAAGAAGATTAAAGAGCTAAGGCCTCCGAGGGAGCTACAACTAGAGCCAGGATTAGGGAAGTTTCCTAACCCCCAGGTTCATATTTAGCCCATGTCATACGACCTCTCAAAGCCACTCCGACATCCCAGCACACAATTCTTTCCGAATTTTTTGTAAAGGCAGGATAAACCCCTATTAAATCAGTTGTCTTGACAAACAGGACCCCCAGGTTTACAACAGGAGGAAGAGGTGAAAAGAGGAAGAGTTCTAAAGGAGAGAGCCCGTGCAGCCCGTGAAGAGGAGGCAGCAGCTTGGGGCAGGGCAGCGTGGTTCACACAAACCCACCTTCCCTCAGCCTCCGCCGCACCGGGGCTTCGCTGGAGCTCCCGGCGGGTATTGGAGCCGGCGGCTGCCGGCCACCCTCCTGTTCATGCCTGCAGATGTGCGATGATTAAATTGCTGCGGAGATGCGTTCCTATTTGCTTTTTGCCGTTAGCTCAGTAGCTTATCCCTGGGGCTTGGCCACATTAAACTCAAAGGCAAATATTTAGCTGACTGTTCTAATATGAAAGATAAATTATTCTTATTAAGCTAAATAATTAACCAGATCTAGCAAAAAGGGGATAATAAAGTGTTTAGACTAAGCTTAATGTTGATGTGTGTTTTACAGAACTATTGTTTGTTTTATTGTCCTCTGACAAGTCTCTCAAGCATACTTGGCATATAAATTCCTTTAATCTAAAGGGTCACTGCAAAAACTGTAGTGTAAACTATCAGAATGAGCAAGAAAAGAAACAGGATGATGCCCGAGGCAATGAAGAGAAAAAAAAAAGAGAAGGTATCTTTTTAACTCACAGTTAAGTTCCAGAAAAGCTAATTAAAGGAAAATGGGGTAACGTAAGTGCAGGATAAAAGCATGACTTTGGATGACAAAGCACTAAGGGAAGTGGTTCTACTTGTTTGCAGCAATAAGCCTCAGTCTCTCTCATGCCTGCCTCAAAAACTCTTGAAAATACCACTCTCTTTTAAAAAGGCTGCCTCAATGTCCAACCATTTACAGGATTATGTGTACAAAAATATTCTGGGTACATAGAAACAAAGTTCTGAGAAATGGCAATCAAGTTGATTTTGTGTAAAGGCTGATGAACTGGAAGTATGGACAGAGAGAAAAAGGGTTCACATTTTCCGTTAGATATTAGTCTGCATGCTTCCTCAATACTTCTAAAGCATACCTCCACAGATCAGTTGGTTTAAATGCACTAATAAGATATTAAATTCAAATATAAGCTCGAAAGCTCCTGGCTTGAGTATTTTAAGTAACAGCTACTTGCTCAGGAAATGCAAGCTTTGTAGAAGAACACATTAATTCATCCAGCTGTCAGATGCTTGCTAGAATGATTCTTAATACAAAACCTTTCGGTTTTGTAGTGTGTTTAACACTTTTGGAATCTCACTAAGCCTCACCATAAAGCTTGTAATAGACTTCTCGACATATGGACTACTTCATTACAAGCTTTTTTATTTTCTATTCAACAAGTCAAGTCAGGATACGTTCCACCTTTGAATCAAAGTTTAGAAGCAAAAAGTGAAAAGCAAAAGTAGCAGGTTGCTAGGAAAATACCATTTAAGAGACACGGCCATGGCAACAGCTTTTTTTAGACAAAAAGAGGTCCTTCTTTTTACTTGTAGTCATCACTGGAGCTTTCAATACATTCCCAGCAGCTGTACAAGTTCCAACACTTACTGTCCTTCATGCGTCAGCAAGCAGTCTTTTAGGAACCCAGAGCAATACTCGGTACAAAAGAGCGCTGGCTTCCTGAAAAACCCACATCCTCGCTAATTCCCACCTCTTCCTCATCTCACAGCTTTGTTTCCCCACGCCGCGACACCACCGCGGCCCAGAAGCATCAATGCTTCCAATTACATACTTGTGTCTTCAGCCTCGCAGGGAGCTGCACGGGGGCAGATTCCCCTTTGTCCCCAGGGAAGCGGAGCATTTCATAAAGCACTTCCAGTGGGGCTGCCATGCTCTACTTTCTTGCAAATAACAGAGCTCGTTACACAACTGCTTAAGCTGATTTGATACAAGCAGCAAACAAGACTACGGCCCAGGAAGAAAAGCTTCTTGAGCACGGCATTGAACATATGTAAAAGGGGACTGATTTATGTCAGAGAAGACTGAACTTCAGGATCTAATCAGCATTTCGGGTCAGACGGCCTAAGGTTTATCTTATTTACACTGCCTTTCCCTAAAGCATTAGGGAGTATCCGTCAGGAGCCGACTCACCTAGACAGAGCATCTACTCGAAAATCATTCCTTGGCGGGGAAGTATTACAAAACCTGCACACACTTGATTTTACAGTTATGCCATGCTACCGATTAAGTGTTACACTGCTCATAGTACAGGGAGGCTTTTTTGGAGGTTGTTGCTTGGGGTTTTTTGTTTGGTTGGTTTGGTTTTGCAGGGGTTTTGTTGTTTTGGGTTTGTTGGGTTCCCCCCCCTCATCAAGCTACATTTTGGTGCAAAACTGCGCAAAAGAAGGACATTTTGAGTACAGAAAATGACTTGTTTAAAGTATGTCTGATAAAGCAGAGAGAAAAAAATAATATCGAAGTTATGAAAATAGTTTGATTTTTTCATCTAAAAAATGATTAAAGAGAAAAACTTTTCTATGTTAACAGATTCTTTTTCTAATCATGATGTCCTGCAAGACATCAGAGCCAAAAGACTGTCCTGTCATTCCTCATGTTACCAGAACTATCATCAAAAAAGGAAAAATAAGGGTTTGGGGTTTTTTTTGCTATTTTCAGTCTTCACCTGGCTTTTCAGTTACGAATAAACTACTTATTCACCTGGACTAGATAGAATGACTAGAATTATCAAAAAAAAAAAATTTTCTGAACCTGCAGAAAAAGCTGTGACTGTCAAAAGCGAAGCCCTTCTGGCCAACCCAGGTGGCTTCCCGAACACAGCCTGGTGCTCCGCCGAGTCTTAGTCTGCTCTCTGTAAGACATCAACAACATGAACTGGCTGAATCTTTCTATCTTATTTTAAGAGATTAAATAATTCAGGCCTAAACAGAGTTCATAAAAACGGGCAACTAGCATATTTTAAAATGTAATAGCTAAGTAACATCGCAAATGCACAGTATCTTAACTATTCCCCGCTGCAATGTGCTTGAATAGTGCCCAAAATGGG
This sequence comes from Gavia stellata, assembly GCF_030936135.1. Lineage (NCBI taxonomy): Eukaryota > Metazoa > Chordata > Aves > Gaviiformes > Gaviidae > Gavia > Gavia stellata. The sequence goes on along the minus strand of NC_082599.1, from coordinate 878,066 downwards.
CACTACAGTAAGAAAAACCTGGAGTACAATGCTGAAGGTACTTTAAACATTTAGCAAAATCATTCCCTGGTAATAACATGGCCGTTTGCTGAATCTAGTACCCCATAGGGGATGCAGTAATACCGTGCAGGCAAAAAACCCCCTCCTGACATTGATTTTTGACACTTGCTGAATGGCTTCACGCGCTGCCAGAGGGATCCTCTCCAGCACGAGGAGCGGGGATAACGGGAAACCCACTCCGAGTCACACAAAGCGGGTTCTCAACAGCAAAGTCGCAAACTGAGGTGGGCAGGAGAGTCTCTACCAACATAAACCCCCCTAACGTAAGGCTCCTATAATCCAACGCACATTAGACACAGCGGAAGTCTCACATAATGCGGATACTTTATCCATGATGAAGTTACCACCACCCAGCTGCTTCTTGCTCAAAAGCTGAATTTCATCATTGATCAGATATGACTTCCCAGCCCAAAATATCCACTGCCAGCAGTATCCATTTATTCCCTTACTATTGTATTTGGGAAAGTCACAAAGCTTAGTGAAACACTAATTAGAGGACTGTTGTGCAAAGAAATAAAGATACTGATGCAGAGATTTAAAAACCAAAATGCAGTGGCAACAAAACATAGAAGAAAAATTGTGCTTCTGCTCCATGGTCAGGGTAGAAGTGATGTCAAGATAGGAAATGTGTAGCAAAGAATAACTTGCTATTATATTATTTTACTTCTTTTCCCAACAGAGTTCATTTAAATTACCAAAAAGACAACCTGTGTCACAGCACCAAGGCTATCAATTACATTTAAATCAGATTCAGGAAGATTCAGAGGAAGTGAGCTATTTACAGCATACGTAAAAGAGGTTGTCCGTAGTCATAAAACACTCCCTTGTTGCGCTGATGTTTCTACGGGAAAGCGCCCGACTGCTCCGGCGAGCTCCCGTGCAGGGAGATGCCGCGCACGGCATGTGCCTTTCTACGAGCAGATAGCGAGGGCAGAAAGTACTGGGGTTTGCTGACAGCCAGCAGCCGCGCTCGCTAGATTTAAGACTTGTTTTGGGGTTAGAACTGAAATGTCAAAGTGTGTTCAGATTCATAATTACTAATTAAGTAGTTCGATCTCGAAAAGTTATTTCTATTTAATGCGTACATAGACATGTAACAAGCAAGTTAAAGGTGAGGAATCTACAGCTGCTCAAGCAAGGCATCGGGAATGGGGAGAAACATCTGTATTTTGTGAAAACTAACAAAAGACCATCTCAGGTATTACTGGATCACTCCATGAAGCAAAGGCACAGGCATTAGCATAGGCATTAGCCTAGAGTTCAGACAAATTTGTAATTTATTTCACATAAGCTTTAGACTTTGTCTCCACGAGGCAAAGAGCCCTCTGAAGACGCTAACAGCCAGTCGTGCCTTGCTTCAGTTGCTGGCGCAGGGGCCATTCTTTAACCAAGCCTAAACAGCACAGAGTAATTGCTTTCACCAATGGCACATTTCACCCGAATTTGGTTTTGCTCCTCTGAACGAAGAAAACCAACCCAGGACACAAGGTGCAGTGCTTGCAGCCCTCTGCAGATGGGGACTCCGTACGCCCAGGTTACATAGGACACTGAAAAGGCAGTGACTTCTGCAGAAGGTGACTTGCACTGTTAAGCCTTCCTATGATTTCACAAGGAACCTGAATACAAAAGCTGTCATTGCAAGGGCTTTCATAAAATTTGTACGTGTGCTTTTAGCGTAATACAGGTGAGAGTCTCCTCTGCTTGGATGGTCAAAGAAAACATTAGTATACCAGGCAATTAAGATGCTGACAAGCAAGCTGCACATCCAGAATCTTCAAAGAGGTTGATTATCTGTCCTCAGAAGTGGCCTGGGTCTTGTTACAAAGACGTGTATGCACAGGGATGCATATTATGATGCACTTCTGGGCCCTGGGATTCAGAAATTATCCTAGAATCAAAATAATCTGCCTGTCAATACCTAACAAAGCTGCTCGTTGTCAACAACACTGAGATACCCTTTAAAGAAAGGAGGTGTGACTTGGTCAGTGTACAACTACCTATACTGGAAGTAAATTTCTCAAAGTTCTGCCTGTTTGAAGTTCAATGAATGTAAAATAGAAACAAGGAAGTGTTTGGGTTTTCTTAGTTTTGGTTTTTGTTTTGTTTTTATTATTTAATAAAAATAACATTTCTGGCAGGAACTATACAGAACTTACCCCAAGAAAATAGATGATTTAAAACCTTCAGATGATGAAAGAAATCAAAATCAGATATTTACGGCAAAAAGTTATCGGCCCAGCATGGAACTTACTCAGAGGACCACCCTGTGTTGCAGAAGTCAAGGCAGCAGTCATTAGTGGTCCTATCTAGCTTTATGAAATGGTCAGCAAAACACCAGAAGCCTCAGAGGGACACTACAACACTTAGGTTTCTTTCCACTAAAATTTCATCTGCAAAAAAAAGTTTGTGTTAGCAGCAGCTTGCTCCTCCTCCACATAGACAAGGAAGTTTCCCCTATTTAGTCTTCCAAAGCCTCAGTTCTTCAAATAAGTTATTCTCATGGCATCAAAGACTCATACAGTCATTTCAAGGTGCAGATGAAACCAGCATTCTGAACTGAATATTCACAAAAATACCCAAAGTCTTAACAGAAAGAAGGATTTAGAGAATTGGTAGCACGAATTACTGTCTCTTAGGACATGCCTTAGGACACTCTCCTTCACCGTGGTCAATATACATCTACATAACTTCCATGCAATCTGTGACTATTCAACTCACCGAGATGTGGAAGAGCAAGAGAGATTCAAGGACTGAAAGCTCTAAAATGCAAAACTTTTAGCACAGACCTGTAATGTTTTCATGCCAAGCTGCTGCAAGATATTATGTATACTTAAAGTACCATTGTTAAGCAGCTGACGATACACCTTTTCAGTGCATAAGAACTCAAGTATCCATCAGGTACATTAAACTAGTACAGTCAGACAATTCAGAAGAGCTGCATTAATAAAATGTGCATTGAAGTGACAGATCTGTGCCCTGGTGATCTCATGAGTCATCTATTCACTGCGATCTGAGAGCACAGCGGCTTCGTTCCCCTGCATGACACTCTGCTGAACACTCAGCTGTGTGAGAATTACAGACCTTGATCTAATCCAGGGCATGGAAGGGGCTCTTCAGAGCGGTTGGGTTTTCTAAGCAAAGTTCTGTCCTGAACAAAAATTCACCCCGATGCCTCTTGCGTTCCCGATGTTTATAATTGCTTCAACATCTGGAAAGTTTCTTTAAGCTTTCTGAACTGCTCGCGAGTAGCTAGTGAGTTGAGATTATGCTAACTGCTACTCAACTCCTTTGCCAGCCATAGAAAGCCGCAAGGGTCCTTCGGTTGAAAGAGCACCAACTCCTCCAGAGCCCGCACCAGGGGCACCCCGCAGAGCACGAACCTTCATCCTCCGCACTCACCCTCCAGGGGCGAGGGGGAAGCAGCACATCCCCTGGCAGTGCCTTCGCCTCCCACCCCGGATCCTCACCGGGAGTCACGGAGCACAGGGGCGTAACACCCCCAACCTCTGCCCCTGGCTTCGTCGAGACGTCCACCCTCCCCTTCCCGCATCCATCTCAGGCCTAAAAATAATCACCCCCAAAAGATCAGACACACAGAAAAAACCTCTTAGTCATGCCCGTCTGAAGAACTAAACGAGCCTTCTGAATTATTCAGTTTGCTGCTTTTTTTAAGACTGAAGCAACAGAAAACATGAACTCTCCTTTAGCAAATCTGGTTGCATGCAGACCCATTCCAAAATGTCTAAAAAGCTATCCCTTAAGTCCAGAAAGTATAAAAGCCTTTATAAATAAAAACTTGTGCCAAATGGGAAATACGCAGGCAGGTAAAAGAGGAAAAACAGCTTTAATTAGAAAAGCATACCTTTAAGTGTCCTATTTACAAAATGCTAGACATAAGGAATGACTTTTTTAGGTTTTTTTGTGGGTTTTGTTGGGTTTTTTGTTTTGTTTTGGTTGGTTTTTTTTTTTAAACTTCGTGCACTAGCAACTTACTCAATAGCAAAAGAGATAACAAACACACAGCAAAGACTGAATCTCAGCTGGGGTGGCAGTTAAATGCGTCCATTGCACACATCATATACTCAGAAATACTGTTAAGTGTAGATTACCATTCCCACAGACATGTCATTTTTCTGTAATTCCTCACCAAATAAAAAAATAAAATCAAGCATCTTAAGCCATAAGAGGTGCACAGCCACAAACACTAGGCATTATTTACTATAGCTAGTTCATACATGCAGATTTTAAGCACCTTGGAAATCCAGGATGGAAAATGCATATCCATCTCATCCATCCCCAGTTCACTTTTTATTCCTTGAGCACAGTGGGAAGAAATTTTCCTTCTATTTCTGCCCACCCACCCCCAACAACAACAAAATCGTGCGGCTCATTGAAAGAATTTCCTTTTTAATGCATTAACTGTATTAACTAAACCGTTTTTTTGACAGACGTGTTTTCAAACACCTGTCCAGACAGCAAACTCTTCCAGTTTAAGCCATTTACCTCTTTTAAGAAGTAACACCAGAGCAGTTAATCAAGCACATGCAGCTACCTGTAGGTGTTAATTATGAACCCAAGAAAATTCTCATCACAGTACAACTATTGAGAGGTTAGTTTGAGATGTTTATTAGGGCGATTTATTCAACAGTGATACACAGCTTCACATCATACAAAGCAGTGGAATCATTAAGAGAAATCAGAAGTGATAACAGACAAGCTTGTAGGCACAAGAAAGTTGTAGTATGTTCTGCAACGAGTTCGTATCATCTCCAAAGACAGGAGAAAAGTGTGGGTAACATGAAATTTAAACAGAGGAACACATTTGGTAGCCACCTAGCTTTCTGAAAATAAAAACTGAAAAACCAAAACACACACTCCTGCACATTCATTTACTGCACTGAATTTTCAGCAAGATACCCGTACATTTTCCGGGAGTGACAAAAGATTCACCACTCTGCATTGACCCTCCAACATCCCCTGCCTCCCCCTTGCCAAAACATTCAGCCTCCCAGGACAGGCACCTTGCACTTCTGCCCCAGAAAAAGCAAATGTGCTCAAAAAAATTGCAGAGCTTTTGGTAGGAGTCCTGTAAGGAAGAACCACCACAAACACACAGAAACAACCAGCTCTCTTCCTCTAGCTACAATTCACATTCAAATTTGTAAACCTAATGACATTTAAAATAAAAAAGGGATTTAAAAAAAATATGGGGGGGGGGGGGGAAAGCAGTAGTGTAATGGAATGAATTATTCATGTTAGCAGCTGAGACAGTGACTGAACCCCCCAGGGGTGCCCCCATCCGCATTAGCGAGCTTTGCTTTGGTCTGCTCTAGACGCTGCTGCGCCGGGTTAGCTGACAGGCAGCCAGCCCCACTGCACTGAACGGGGGGCCGGTGCCGGGCAGATCGCTCCGTAACTCCGCTGCCCGCCTCGCAAAGGGAGTTGACCTAGCCAACTGCTACAAGGGCTAGAAATTGCTCTCTAGCCAATACTTTAAAGCATTATTGCATTTCAATAAGATAAAGCATCTGTGGGAGGGGGAGAAAGTCTGATATTCAGTTAATCTGAAACCTTTATTATTCAATCTGAGATTTTCTCTCTGTAATTTATTATTTATTCTCTATTTCTAGGGCACAAATAGTCAAGCCCACTTAAGGCAAAAGGTGAGAAAGAATGACTTGTGGAATCAAATTAAAATGCCTCCAAACTCGCCGTGATGCCATCTTGCTCCAAAGTCAACTACATTAAAAAAAAAAATGGCTACAAAGAGGTTCTTTAAAAATAAAGCTAAGAACACAACAATCTCCTTCTATGGCAACAGACACCGAAAATCCCCCAAGAAGAAAGCACTTCATGACAACAAGAAGGACCAAACACTTCTCCTTGCATCACACGCCACTGCTCTCGTCTCACTTTTCAGTGTGACTGAGCAGCAGACCTGATGTGTGAAGCACAGCTGGAGGAACGGTCCTGGATGGCCTGCAGACCCCTGTCAGCGGGACCTTCTGCCACCCCCAAAAGGGCACTGGTGAGGCCTTGGTGGCTTGTCAAAGGTGGAGGCTGTCGGCTACATGCTACCACGTGGCATTATTTCCAGTAAAACCAGAAAGACAGAGGGCAACTTGTGACAGCCATACTTGCCAGTGTATCCTGAATCCCCATTATCACGGGGAAACGCTTGCTTTTGTACTTTTGGTCAGTGACTGGTCTCAAAGGCTGCTGGTCTTAAGCAACTGCATGGTGGCTCTGCCAGGTCGGCACATCGGACCAGCAAGGGAAGAGCCCAGCTTTGGCAGCTGAGTGCCTGTAGGCAAGGGGGTTTTCTCAGAAGTGACAGCTATCTACCTCGGACGAGAAGCTAACGGTGTTACTTGTTCAGGAATTGGCACCACAAGGATGTCAGCTACTAATGAGGCTTTGAATGGTGGGTAAAGCAACAAATTGCCACCAAATTAGAGAACAAAAGCCTCGAGTCCTGGTGCACATCACTGAACAGGTTGATTACATACAATTCATTGAAGCAACTCTGGACACTGTCACCCTGGGTGGGGAGCATCTGAGGTCTCAGATTAAAAAATACAAAAATCAAGATTGAATGGGTCACTACTTGAAGGGGATCTTCAAAGAAAACCTTCTGGTGCCATTAACAGCAGCATTCATTCAAGGTGGGATATTCTTCCTGTGTATCATGAGTAGACCACCATCGTAAATAGTCAAGGGTACTAGCAGGGTGCTAGGAATATTCAGGTGCAAGCTACTCTCTTCAGAACAAGAAAATATCATTTTTAGGCAAGTGAAGGTCTTAGTATGATAGCTTTTGGCAATCTGAAGAGTCACATCCTACCTTAGGCTGGATTTGGGTTCAAATTAATCCTGTACTTTTATCAGGGGTTGTAGGCAAAGTACCTTTTAGCTACACAATACAATTATCCTCAAACAAAACATTCACTTGTCTACGAAAACCCGGGCTGAGCTGGTCTCATGTAAAATATTAAGTAGTCTCTCTAAATTATTTCCTTCTTTTGCATTTTGTTTTATCTGTTGAATGGTAGTCACTAATACTTTTGTGTTTGGAAAGCTTTGCACCTTTATGGAGACAGCAGGAATTGCAATGGACTTGCTGACCTCTTGTAGCTCTGTTTGAGGTTAAAACAGGCCCATTCTATTGGTCTTGCTAGAAACTGTCATAATTATTTCAGTATAGATTTAACAATTTAGTCCCAGAACTTTTGTTCCTCTCCGTTTTAGAAGGGACACATTATTTTTCATGGCAGGTAAAATTTCATCCAAGGCTGTCATTACCAAAATGAAACTAGAGGTATGAAGAAAGGCAATTTTCTTTCTTACTTCCAAGGCTCACAGAAAGCGGTACGACAGCGAAGCAGCTTACTGAGCAGGAATTTGGGGTTGGTCGTTTTCCTTTATGCTCCCAGTTGATGGCAAGTGCTTGAACCCCATAATCCACCCCTCACAAACCAGAGGCAATCTGCTTGTACCTCAGTAAACACGGGTTTTCCTAATTTGTTTCTCAAGTCTGTATAATATAGTAAGTGCTATGATGTGAGAACACCTGGCTTGAAGAAGACAACATTATTAAAGATAAAAACCTCATATGGGAAGGTTTCAAAGCAGCAAGGGTAAAGGCCGGTAAAACTCAGCGTCATTCTAAAAGGCTGTGGTGAGTACGGGGAGAAGGGAAAGGAGCTGCAGTCATGGTGGACCCATCCGCTATGAAAGCACAGCTTTAAATTTACTATCGAACCTTCTGTTATTAAGCGTCGATGAAAAAGGATATAAATTAAATTTAAAAGTGATTGAACTTAAAAATGGAGCTGTAGTTGTGATTTGAAAACAGTGGGAGTGCTGAAATAGTGCAGTTAAAAACCATCATGCACGTTTGTGCTTACACAAAGAAAGGAAGGTTTCAACAAGCACTGCAGAGCAGAGAGGGAGGAGGAGAAGGGCTGATCGGCCGACAGCACAGCTACCCTTTGGTTTCTTCTACACGTAAAGTCCAAGGATGTAAAGCAAGAGCTCTGTAAAATGCTGAAGATTTTAGAAGTGTAATGGCAGGTAGAAAAGTACACTGGTCTTGTGTCAGTGGCAGCCCCAGTGTTAGGAGACAGTCTAGGCTTCTAGGAGGAGAAAATAGAAGAGAGGAAAAGAAGTAGGAGAGGGAAACGGGATGGGGAAAGGGGCAAAAAAGCGCAAGTCATTAGTAAACATGAACATTCAGGTAGCAACTGCACAACAAGCAATATTTCATTTAGTGCAGCCAGGAGATTTGCCAAAAGCCAGATTAGAGACACATGGAATTTTGCTTTTAGAAGTGTCTGAAAATATATCACTAGTCATGCTATGGCATGACACTGTGCCACATGCAAAAATTAGCTGTGATAAATCAAGATTAGTGACAAAGTGCTATCAAAAGAGCAGCAGCTCAGGATGCTGCTTAAAAGCACAATTTGCACTGAAAGCAGTGACAAAGTATTTCTGTGACCCAATCTCAGATGAGAGAACGACAAGCAGGCTGGTTGGAGAGAAAGTCCAGCTAGGGGAAGTATGAACACTGAATAGCAATACTTCCCTAGGTTACTTCTCATCTTCCAGCAAGGTAATGAACAGGATCTTGGAACAAGAGGTATCCAGATTAAACCACATGATCATCCTTGATGGATTTCTTTCCAGAAATTTGTCTTTTTTTAAAATATGTAATTCCTTTCAACTCTAGGCAAATATCCTGCAATAAGGAGTTGCAAACGTTGCACTGTTCGAAAATTACGCATGTATTTTTTTTGCTTTAAACCTGCCGTTAGAGTTTTACTAAGCACCCCCTAACCTTTGCATGGTGAAAGCTAGCAGTTAGCTCCCTAGCTCAATACCTGCATGCCATCGGTGATTATAAGCTATTAACAATTTCCCTGCACCCTCGCTGATTCACTTGAGTTGCACCAGATGTGCACAGCTTCCCTCCAAACGCTGCACCAACCGCTCTTTATTTATCCTTATAAGGAAGAGCAGAATTAATAGAGAGAGTTTCAGTCTATGTGCCGAGAACCCAAGCCAGAGCTCCCGCTCTGTAGCTCTCAAATTCTCAAAAAAACAAAAACCCACAAACCAAGTAAGCAATCGCCACATAAGGCTCGGCATTGCCAAGAACAGAACCCTTCAGAGAAGCTGCCAGTCTCTCCCTTTCAGGGAAAGCAAACGGGTGCAGAGGGTTCTCAGCCTCACAGCCACAGTTTGGACCCTCAAGTAAACAGCCAACGTAAAGTCAACCGTTCACATTTTTCCTTTACATTCTGAAATACTGAACTCTACACATCCCTGCATCAATGGTTTAAAACCATCTCTGTTATAATAAAAATAATTTAACAGTTAATATAGGGGTTTGCCCCCGAGTCACATTAGTTTTGGATTTACGCCATCTACTACATTAACGGTATTTCGGAGCGGGGCATCCGGTCAGGAGGCAGCACCGGCTGCCAAACCAGCACTAAGATTTCAGTCCTGACTAATTCTAACCTCTGCATACACATACACCAGATGTCTGTAGATAATGTTGCATGCAATAAAACATTAGCAAGTCATCACCCTGTTTTATTTGATAGGTAAAAAACCATGTAGCAATGCTTCCTGTGATCTAGACTGGAGAGATAAGCAGACATTTCTATTTTCAAATTGCTTAACTACATCTTTCCCCAATACTTTTCCTGAAGTCTGTTTCAGAATCCAACTCAAACACAGCTCTGCTTTTAAAAGCTCTCTCTGTAGCTCTTAACACCGCTTTTTGTAGCAAAAAGCTGGTTTCCTTGAGCATCACCTTCCTTAGTCCTCTCTCGGATACCCTGTCTCCCACCTCTGCTCTGGGCCCACATTGCACATCCAGAAGAATAATTTCAGCTTTACAGAGAGACAGATTAGGGAATAGATCCAGCTGAAAACAAGTAAGCCAGCCAAAAACTGAAGGTTGGCTTAGGGCCAGGACAACAGGCTTTCGGCAGCACCACCTATTAAATGCGGAACCAGGCACTACTGAAGTCCGTCACCTGGTCTGGAACAACATGCCTGTGTTTCTGCAGAGCACCAGCTGCTCTTCAATGCTGAAAAAACCTCCATTATCTGATTGAAAATTAGCATTTCTCCCTTACTTTCAAATGTATGAGCATGGATATTTCAAGTATTCCACAGGGAAGGGGGTAGGGGGAAAGAGTCCATGAAATAGTCGTGTTGTATAAATCTTCTGTTATTCCAAAAAACCTAATTAACTTGATGCCTATGACGCTTCATCCTTTGACATGCTGTTTCTACCACTTTGATGTCACTTTTAGACAGCCTTTAACAAGAAAAAAAACCCAACTCTACCCCACAAAGATGGAACATATTAATAAATTAAAAAGCTTCAGACACATAAAAGTATCTTTGATCAAAGTTGTTAGCATTTAGTGTGCGAAGAGTTAAACCTCCAGAAAGCTAGTATTAAGTAAATAACAGGAAATTTTTTAAACACAGTTCAGGAGTTCAATAAAAAAATCCCAATGCATTTAATTAGTCATACCTGGAGTATCATAAATCTGATTTTATTTCTATCTCCTTTTAGTTGTATGTATTCAAAGAGAGGAAGTATCCTTAGGAAGGTTCAGAAGCGTTCTTAATTTCAGTTTTATACAAAATTATAAAAGATGCACAGCTTCATTTTGACCAGTTTTACCATGGCAAATTAAGTACAAAGATCACTTTTTATATCCCCATCCTCAATAAGAACATGAACACTTGCTCTCACTAAATAGAATTATAGCAAAGAAGCGTTTTAATTCATCCCTGTCTCCCACTCCCATACATTCCTCATTATCTCCTGGATTTTTTTTTTTCTTGCAGCCACACCTACAGACCAGCAGGGATGTACATGCTGGGAACATCTGAACTATCCTAGTGATGATCTGTACTGCTAAAGCTGAGCTGGAGATCATGAAAAGGGAGACCAAATAAACATCTCTTACCAATGGCAGGATGAAAATCGATTTTTGAATATTTTATCCTCAAGAAAATAGAGGTGCTATGGTATGGCCTGTCAAAGTCTGCACCCTCCTCACCACAAAAGGAAACAATCCACTGGCTCATGCACACAGTCGCAGAGTTTGGTACTGCTCATCCCGAACAGTTCAGTTGGAATTTGGTAGGAAACCAATTCACAGTAAGAAAGTTTCATAAAAGGAAACTGGTGTTTATCACTAAATGTAACTGCTAAAAGATTAACTTCAGCATATTTTAGGCTGCTTGGAAAGATCCATTATTTTCCAGATTCCTCACAAGTTTAAAATATTGGTCCACTTAAGTAACGACAAGTTTCTTGCAGACAAAGCTATCCTAACGCTGGATGAAAAAAGGTTCCGAAGACCTCAATTTCATCTTTGACATGGCTAAAGCAAGTATTAGGAGATACTTACAGAAGGGTAGTTTGGGGTGGAAGAAGCTGCAGAATAAACAAAGCAGTGTAATTTCAGTAGCAGCTAAGAAGTAGTGAATGAAAAAACTGCATCGAAGGATGGTGTATTCAGAGAAGAAACATCACTGTCAGTCTTACAGGGAACAGGAGGTCATTCCCACAGGTTAGGGTAGAGTTCAGCTATGAATATTATGGAGTCACTGTAAAGCCATTTAGGTATCAGTGCCCTAGATGTTGCCTTCCCAACACTGACCATGGATGAACTATACAATGTCTTCAGAACGAGGCTTCATGCAAATAAGCCATTTCAAACCCAAAAGAGAATGAAGTTCTATTTTGTTTCAAATTCTCTGAAGAGATCATTAAAAAAACAAAAACAACCTTCCATGGAGAAATACAACTCAAAAAGAAGATGCATTTTGTCACAATGAGGTTTTACTGGTCCAATAACAAATAAAGACATTGACGTGTTTCCTTCAGACATTAAGCACGTACCTGTGCGGTGATCTTCTATTCCATGGTCACCATTTTCTACAACTGTTGGCCCAGAAGCCGAAGTATCTGCAAGAAATCAAAGGAAACGTTAGCATTGGATGAAGTTAATCTTAATCCAGAAGTTAAAAACAACATTGTAAGGACAACACTGTAATGTCAAACACAGATAAGGGGTTTTTTTCCCCAGAATCATTTTTTAAATAAGTTAAGGTACTCCCACGGCACTGAGTCAGTGCAACTTAAAACCCAAAAGGAAAAGCTTTTCAACCACAGACAATCTAGTCCCATGAAGGGGACTCAAGGCATAACAACTAGAAGCTTCTTTATCTACTCATACCATCACTTCAAACTAAGCTTTCCTACAGGCCAGCACTAGACCACTGTGACTCTGGATTTCCTTCAAGCAAGTAATGCTAAGCCAAGCTGACAAACTTCGATAGGTTTGGTGGATGTGAGGCAAGAGCAGTTGATGCTGTTGACCTTAACGCCGTCTCCCATAACATCCTCATAGACAAACTGACAAAGCATGGGTCAGATAACTGCATGGTGAGGTGGGTGGAAAACTGAACAGCCAGGCTCAGAGGGTGGTGATCGCTCGCACAGAGTCCAGCTGGAGGCCAGTCACCAGCAGTGTCCCCCAGCAGTTGAAACTGGGGTCAATACTGTTTAACATCTTCATTAATGACCTGAACGATGGAGAAGAGGACACCCTCAGCAAGTTTGCAGATGATACAAAACTGGGAGGAGTGGCTGATATGCCAGAGGCTTGTGATGCCATCCAGAGGGACCTGGACAGGCTGGAGAGATGAGCAGAGAAGAATCTTACAAAGTTCAACAAGGAGAAATGCAAAGTCCTGCACCAAGGGAGGAATAAGCCCAAGCACCAGTACACACTGGGGGTCAAGTTGCTGGAAGGTGAGTCCTGCAGGAAAAGCCCTTGGAGTCCTGGTGACCAACAAGCTGAACATGAACCAGCAATGTGCCCTGGCAGCAAAGAAGGTCAACAGCATCCTGGGGTGCGTTGAGCAGAGCACTGTCAGCAGGTTGAGGGGGGGTGATCCTTCCCCTTTCTTCAGCACTGTTGAGACACATTTGGAGTGCTGGGTCCAGCGCTGGGCTCCCCAGCACAAAAGAGATGGAGCTACTAGAGAGAGGTCAGTGAAGGACCACTAAGATGAGAGACGCTCCAGTCCCTTAATCATGTGAGTAAAGGCTGAGAGAGAGCTGGGACTGTTCACCCTGGAGAAGACTTCTGGGGGGGCTGGGGGGGTACAAGCACCCAAAGGGAGACCTTAAAGGGGCCCAAGGCACACTCTTTTCAGTGGAGTCCAGTGACAGAACAAGAGCCCAAAGGCACAAACTAATTCCTCAGAATTTTTAAATATTGGTCTACTTCAGTCGTGACAAGTTTCTTGCAGACAAAGCTATCCTAATACTATTAGAAAAAAGGATCATGAGACCTCAATTTCAGCTTTGACAGCACATTGCTAAAGCAGATATCAGGGAGAGATTTAGAGAAGGGTAGTGCAGGGTGGAAGAACACTGATGCCAAAAAATAAGAGACTAAATCTCTCGGTGGTAAGTATATCTTGTTCTGTCATTGTCAGATGAAATTTTAACAGGCACCAGGATTTACACACTGAACTTGGAAAACATAGCAGCAATACATGACCTAGTGATAGCTGAGGCAATTTGGAATCAAAGAACTGAGCTCTAAACTTGGCTTTGCTGTCTGCTCAAGTGGCCGCCTTAGGAAAGCCGCTCTGCTAACAGGTAGCTATCTACAAGCGTGTAATGTTTTTGAAAACGCTGCTTGGAAACCATCTTTCGGAATAATTAAGGAATTTAATTAACATAGCAATATAATTTTTTGAAAAGCGCACTTCATGTTCTAGTACTCAAACAGTTCTTCCAAATCATCAAAATATGCTAGTGAAATTCCATACTCACCCCATAATCTCTACACTGGGCTGCTGAGGGTCAATAACTATAATCACTTAGGCAAACTGCTTGAGGAATTCCATTTATTTTAAATTACTGCCTTTGAGATCAGACTATATGGTCCTTACAAAAGTAGCTGGACTGTGGTGGTATTAATACTGCTGCAGGTTGCCAGCAGCACAGTATTTCTGTAGGCAACCACCACCATGACAGGTGACTATTACAAGGCCATTTACCTAAATTGAAGATATCATCCTTGCACCAAGTCTTAAAATACTTTCTAATATCTCCTTAAATAAACTCTGCTTAATTTCTAAGAATTTATCCCATTTTCCAGTTGTGAAATAGTGAAGACAACTCATTGCAAGAACGATACTGAGTAGTATTAGTTAAGTGTAACACGCAGCACAAGCTCTAACAGCAGTTCAGCTCCTCAGGCCATCAGTTCTGCTTATTGTGAAGAAACACTCAGGGCAATGGCTTAAAAAAATCCTGTAAGTAGATAAAATAAAATCACTCCCAAAAGAGACACACATTCAGTTATCTGGAGTTGCTGCTGTCCTTTTCCTGAGCTCAAGCAGTTTTAAAACAAAGCCATGTTACCAGAGTACTTTAGAGCCAGCACTTTAGGGCTTAATGCAACCCTCAGTAAAGCAAAAGGGAAGTCTTTCCAGTTACTTCGGTGGCTCATCCTGCTGTTTTACGAAAATTCAACAACACGAACTTGCCAGACAGCTTATAGAAAAACATACACCTACATCCTCCAAGTAGCTGAAAATACTACAGGAATCCCTGGACCTGTTTCTTAGCAGTTACACACACCAGCTCCTCCTGCTGTCAGTCTTTACAAGGTCTGGTATTTACTGTAACAGTAGAACTGTCTGAACTAGTAACTGGGAGAACGAGTGCCAGCACTGAACTCACTGATCGGTTCAGGCAAGGAGAAATCGGGGTCACGGGATGGTTTATACAACACTGCTTCACAGCAGCCAGGCATCTGGGGGAGCAACAGGGTCTCACAATGAGATCTCCAAGGAATTACATAGAGGAGCTACGCAGGTCCTGCTGCACCTTCCAGTTAACAGCGAGGAAACCTAGCCCAAGTGCAAGAGCAAGTTTTCTTAAGCCCTGCTCAAATGGGCATCCTAACACTGGTTTAATGAAGGTAGCTGATGATGGCACTGCAACAGAGGCTTTGCAAGCCTTCTCTAGTCTTCACTCATGCTAAACATGTCAAAAAAAAATCTTTTGGTGGTGGGGAAAATAAACAGCAACCCCCACTACCACAACCCACAAACTCACTCCCATTTCTTCAGTATTTAAACTGTAATTGAAAACTTGAGTGCAAGTGCTGTTTTAAATTGGACAAAACAATCACATACTACTTTCAGCTTCATTCAAAGCTTATCATTACACCTTGCACAGACAATACAGCTGTATTTCACAATCTGGTCTTGATGCCACCACCATCATCCATGCATTCAAAACAGGACTCGACTGGATCACAAATACGGCTAAACACCACCAATTTGGTCTGCAAGTCTGTGCACATACTTTGAGAACTGGCTTCGGGCTGCAAAAAAACGTTCATCTGTAAGACTGGTCTGGTAGCACTTGGAATGAACAGTTTGTGCACACTTGAGGTCAGCTTTGCACCGCACATAGTCCACTCAGTGGTGCTTCTGGCCATTCAGTGCATTTCAGCTGTTCAGAAAATAAACACTTCATCTGTAGAAAAGTTTCATTTAGAGACTGATCTCCTAGGTAGCAAGCGATCCAAGCCAGCTGTCTATCAAAAAGAAAAGCCAGGACACCCCACCCTCCCCTACCAAGGGCGCTGCAAACTTCAAACAAAACAAAAACCAAATCAAAAAACCCTACCAAAATATTAGTCAAGCCTACCAAACACTACGGTGGATGAAAGCGAGGACAGCCCAAAGCCAGCTGTGTTTCTGGCTTAGCCTTCCACAGAGCTGATAGGGCTGTCAAGTCTGTGCAGCTTCTAGACTACAAAGCACAAATACGTTCCTTCAGAGAAGCTTCAAATTATTCAATCTCCTATATTCACTCATTTAAAAAAAAAAAAAAAAAAAGACATTCATATTGAAAATCCTACATCTGCTTCAATGGCACAGGAATTAGGGGAGAAGAATAGGTTAAAGCCGTCGCGGCATTCCTCTCCCTCTCGACACGCCGAGCAGTAACCACAGTAGCTGCTCTTCTCTGCGTGCACCCCGCTAGCTGCAGAAGGTGGCTGCTCTGCCATCAAAGCCACGAGGGGGAAGTGATCTAAAAAAGCTCCAGTTACCAGAATGGCAGAGGAACCTGCAAGCAGGTCTCACAGGCAACAGCTTTTAAACTTTCTCGAAAAGCTCTGCAAACACGCAGGGATAAGCAGGACACCGTTGCACACGCATGGTGTGCTCAGTCAAGCCAGGGTCTCTCCAAATCAAATGCTTAACCAGGCAAAATCTAAAGAAGATTTTAGGCTCAACGATGGGTTCCCAAACAAGCAGAAGAATCAGAAATGCCATGTCTTTCCTTCTGCACTTTTTGGGAAGGATGAAAAGCAGGTAAAACGGTTTCCTTTACAGTTTTAGCTTTTTTTGGAAGACAAGCTTCCAGAAAATCAGGTCAAATCAAACAACTCCACCCAGCATTAGTAGTTTTTATTTTTATGTCTCTGAAGGTCAGGTCCTTTGGAGCAAAATCAAACTTTTTGTAGTTAGCTGGAGTCAAGTGTGAAAGTACCCAGCAATCTCCTCAGGGCAAGGTCTCCTCCCCTCATATTCTAAATTGCATAAAAACAAAAACATGACAAGATGTTGTAACTACATAATCCTCATCAAAATCACAAGATAGTATTTGCATCTGGCTAGTGGATCAAAGGATTGCTTTTACATAAACAAATTTAAGGCAGCATTTGCTAAACCGATAATCTCAAGCAAGTGGACAGTGCCAATATAAAAAAACCTTAATCTCCAGCAGTGACTTGGGGTAGCGCACATGGAAGCGTAACCACAACTGAGCACGGTTCCACCACCAGACCTACAGCCTGCTCCGTAGTAGGCATGGGATACCAGAGGGCAAAAAGAAAAGAGCTCTCGGCAGGCCAGGGAGGGGTGGACAGCTTGTGGAGGAGAGTCATTTTGCATGTTTTATCATCCTATCACACGTTTGTGTGCGCAGACTTGATCGAACACAACTTTGTCAGGGAGCTTAGACAAAAAAAATCCTGAGTGGGAACAAAACCACTGATAAACAGAGCACCACATAGTCAAAACTAGCTGGTAACTCTTCAACAAGTGGCTTAAGCTATTTCAATTTGTATGTTTAAATATTCGGTCTCAAAATGGCTTCTGAACAGCAGTCAAGCTCATCATCTCCCAGAGTCACGAAAAAAAGGCTCAGAGTTTTGCTTACACTTTGGCATTCCAATATGACATAAAGGCTTGGTTTGGATTCTCAAGCTTCTCTCTCTAACCATGAGAATTAAAGGGAACTTGAATTTAAAGGGAAGCTAAGGCTTGCTTGGTTTTGTGTTTCAGGGATGCCAGAGCTTTCAGAAGCACACGCGTACTGCCAGATGGCACTAACAGAAGCACAGCTGCACAGGCAGGTTGGCGTCCAAGAGCAGGAAAAGGAGACCTGCCATACTAATTTCCACCAAGATCTCTCTCCCCCCATCCCACCTTCACACCTCTCCTTCTGAAACAGGAAGCTGAAGCTTGAAGGTTTGATCACTTTGTCTGATCACTGCCTGCGATGGGATTGAATCCAAGACAAATGTTAGAGAACCCCAAGTGAAGTTCAGTAATTGAGCACAACTATTACCTGAATGAAGTTAAATCAGTGTAAAGCAACTGAGCTAGAAAAAAAAAGTTGCTTTATGAACTGTAACAACTAGAATAACTTCACCACTCCATTTCATAAAACATAGAAAACATTTCAAGAACACTTTGGCTTATCAAGATAATACTTAAGGCACTCCCTCCTCCTTAAGAAAATAGGGGTATATTACATAGTTAAGCAACTCAACCCAAGATCTGGGCAGCTTTACAATACAATCTGCATTTTAAACAAAAAACACAAGAAAAACACTCTCACACTGAAACATGCTCCCTACAGACAGGTACGAGGCCCTACGTGAAATGAACCTCCAGTTTCTGCAGCTGGGCCACGAGGCGCTGGAAAAGTGGCTAAAATCTGGGGCAGAGCATAGAAAACACACAGAGCTTAGGAATGCACCTGTGGTATCACCTGGGTCTCTCTGAACTGTTTCTAATGTTTATTTCGCAAGTCTCTGACAGATGTGAGAGTGCACTCAGATCACGCTCGATACTCACGTCTGTACAAAAAGACAATATAGGAATTTATACTAACCAAAAGTTTTAACAACTTCGGGGCCAGGAATGGGGATCAACAGACTTTGAGGGGCAGAAGGTGTTTCATGTCTCATGTGAGATAAAAATGCAAGTGTCTTAACATTGTTTGCTGACTTTTTTTAATCCCTCTGAAACTTCAGGGTATATGGAGCATTCTCCATCCTCAGTTTCATATGTGACAAAGTGTTTAAACTTTCTCTTGCAAAAGGAAAGCCTGCTGCCTTCTGCAAGAAAGGTGCTTACTCCTAGTGCAGAAAGAGAGGTAAAAGGCAAGGGAAGTGTTGTGGTTTGGCCTCGGGTTTCAGGCTCTGGAGCTGTGTTTTGTTTCCATACCAGGGGAGGACAGTCTGCTCTGCTCTGCAGCATTGTCTGTCCAGCAGCATCACGCAGCGCCGGCAGAGCCATCTCGTGGCAACTCTTGTGCTTGAAAAGAAGCCGCAAAGCCATTGCCCGCAGCAAATTAAAAGAACCTGGTCACTTACATCATGCTCAGTATTTGCTTCCCTATTAAAAAAGGTATACAAAGTTAAGACTCATCACCAAGTTTGTGAACAGAGTGAGTGCAAGACTGCGAAACAGACATTTACTGCGTACAAGGCCAGGAACAGTTATGCTGCAGACCTAGCTTTGTACACAATTCCTCAACAATAACGCAGTCAACCATTTAAAAAACAATCTTGGTCCTCACTTGCACAAAAACATTTCACAGGAGCACTGCTGCCTGCTGCAGGCTATTAAAGCACAGTATTTTCCCACGCAATCATCTCTTCCTTCGCACTTTAGGATGCATATCCCTTACTTCACATGAGCACCCTAATGAACACTGCCGCTACAGCCTCCATGACTTTAACTGGAAGCTCCACAGTACCCTCTAAATTCCTTGGAGCCTTGGAACTGATAAGGAAAGCTAACTGCAAACAGCATAACACGCACCCAAAGTGATCCTTCAGCGTTATGTAAAGCCCACAATGTCATAAGAGGATTACCCCAGAACTTGCCAAATTATGATGTCCAGCCAGGTGCCAGAAAGTAAAACTCCTTCTTCTTAAGCTATGCCTTTCCAACGATATTTTAAAAGTTAACTGTTATTAGAGCTTTATTCCAGGACAAATTTATAGGTGACCATACAACTGCTCATCCTATCTGCCTCCTCTTCTCCATCTCTCTGTACTCACATGGTTCACCCAGGCCCATGATGGGGGCCCATCTGATCGTTAAACTTGTCTAATCTGTCTCCTGGGTTTAGGAAAAAAAAATAAGAGAAAAACCTTGAGCAGAGATGGAATAGCTAGAGCCTGACAGGACTTATGATTAAACCTCTTCTGACTGGGGAAAGGCAATCTCAGTAGCAGAGACCTCAGTGCTGTCTGAACACATTCATGCCTTTTAACATAAATAAATTACAAGCGGGGGCTGAAAAGTCTGATCCATGAAAGCTACTCTTCTCCTTCAGGAAAACAAAGCTATTTGCAGTCATATTTGGAGCCAGGGATGTAGAACTCCTGCTGCCTTTCACATAGCAGTCCCCCCTCCCCAAAACCTTCATGTTACACTGAAAGCACTGCACTAGAACAACACCTAACACCCCCATTAGGACCTCGTAATATCTCACCCAGGCTCATTTATTCTATAGCCTCAATAAAAGCAAGTACATTAAGCTTTACTATATTTTTTTTTAAACAGTTATAAACATTGAAGAAATCTCATAGGAGAAACAGGTATCCTTATCACTTCAGGGAAAGGCAGATTAGGCAAATTAAGACATAACAGAATCAAATCCTAAGACTGGCCTGTAGTAAATTGACACTGTTTTAAACTGCGGTGCTTGATAGCCCTTCCCCTCCTGGTACAAGGTGGGAAAGCTGAAAAACATCATCTTATACACTCAAGGCAAGCAAGCTCTCCAATTTCGTCAGTTAGGGTCTTGTCTTCATCTTGCCAAAGATTTAGATAATGCTCATAACTGTTCTCCAGCTATCCCAAAAAAGGGAAAAACAAATCTCCAAACCAAGAACAAGAAATTGCATCCCCCCCTTGCCATGTAGGAGAGAAACAAGCTCTGCTGAAGCAGACGAACAACTGGTTGTACAGCAGGGGAGGCACTGGGGAGGGGATGGGGGTTCGAAAAGCCAAGAGATGCAGATGAAGAGAAGAGCCTGGCCCAAAGGAAACCTGCGTTAGCTCCCCAGTATCTCTGCCTCAGTTCTGCACACAGGAACCAGCAGTTTCCTCACAGGGCAGTTCAGCGAGTTTTAGTTACTAAGCAAACCCAAAAGGCCTTGTTATACCTGCTTCAAGAACCTGAAGTTATTTGAAATAGTGAGTTATGATGGTAATGTTCAAGGATACACATCTGGGAGGACACAACTTAAGGAACTTTATTTTAAACTAATATTGTATCACAATTTCAACACTAACTGAGAAATTCGGGTGCTGAGATGTTTTAGAATCTGTAACTTCTAGAACAAAGCATTATTTTAAAATATCCTTAAACCGCATGCAAAAGTGTTAACAAGTCTCCATGTCTCTCTGTTACTCCCACTTCTGCAATGCTAAAATATAAACCACCCACCGTTAGAGGTACTATAATTGAATGCAGTAACACACATCTGAATTGACCAAAGCTCCAAGTTTTACAATCTCTTTGCCCACTTCCATCCTTCCTACTTATTTGTTACCATTAATGAACTATGTTAGAGCATGGAAAGTTCGAAATTACATTTTCTGTATTACAGGGCACCCGATACACTGCTAAACAATGCAAGTAAATGCCTTGAACAGACCAGAAATGCCCATTGTATAATTCCCCATTCTGTAGTCCTGGAGGTCCTGTTTATTCTGATGGGTGACCATTATAGTTCTTCTGCACATCCCACTTTCATCAATGCTGATGAGCATCAAGATTAAGGCAAAAAAAGAAAAAAAACCTTTCTTCTGAAAGAAGTCACCAGGTTACTTGTCTAGGAGCATACGTTTTCTTCTTTTACATAGCATAAATCAAGGCCAAAAAATAATGAAGGCACTACTTGTCACAGGTGACTAGCCCCACTTGGCTGGGGGGGGAACACCACGCAGGCACAAAGAATTTAAATTGCTTACTGTGAAAGAAACCTAATGGATGACCCCCAAATCCCACTGTTTTCCCTTTTACTCAGCTAGGGAAGCAAGCATCTGTGTAAACCTCTCCTTTCTTCTAAGTAGCTTCTGATGAAGCTGTAACACTAGTAAATATCAACTGGGCTAGCAAATGCTCATAACCAGCGAAGACAGCACCACATTTTACTATAAATGCACATAACCAGGATATACATGCAGCAAGAAATCAAAATAAGTAGACCCTCGGATCAGTGGAGAAACAAAGATTTAGCTATTAAACATTCAAGTCTGAAGCCCACAAACAGTGTGGACCTTATGAAGACGCTGATCTGCAGACCTCACCAGCAACAGCAAGTCATCGATCTTTACACCTTGGATTTGCCATTACCCAGAGTGGTGGTTACCAAATCTTGCACAGTTTAATATTTTGAAATGGAAAGCAGTGTATCTATGGTAAGTGTAGCAGTCACATACTTTGGACAGTGCATTCTCTGAGAAGCCCAAGGCAGCCCACAAAATATTAACATAAGTAATAGCATCTTCTGTGCTCTAGTAATGATAGCTTATTTCACAGGCTGAAGATCTGAACAAAAGGTAGAGTAGAAAAGCAAGAAAGAGGATGCAATCTCAAACTTTGCTTTTAAAATAAATTGTTCAGACTAAAACCAGCAACATGTAAAAGTCCCGTTCTAGCAGGCCTAGCAGTATTACAATAAGTGAAAGTGTTCTGGGATGCTTAAGTGATGCAGCTTTTTGCTCTTGTGCTTTAGACACTTACGTTCCACCTGAATACCGTCTGCATGGGGTTTGCTTTTTGGTTCCTGGCTCCCAGCTTTTGCATCATCATCATCATCCAGCAGAGGAACATAGTCTGTTTTATCTACTGTTTCTCCAACCACATCATCAAATTTCTCTGCTT
This sequence comes from Gavia stellata, assembly GCF_030936135.1. NCBI lineage: Eukaryota > Metazoa > Chordata > Aves > Gaviiformes > Gaviidae > Gavia > Gavia stellata. The sequence goes on along the minus strand of NC_082599.1, from coordinate 855,724 downwards.
CCAGAGTGGCAATGAAGTCCCTTTTCACTTCTTCCTCAATCTCGGGAGGCGGCTCTGTCAGAGCGTCCGCAAGACTGAGGTTGTGATCCAAGTCAGCCATGCTTTAGCACCTTTGCAACCTGAAAAGTGACGTGAGGAAGAAAAAAAGAAACACACATTTTAATAAGAGACCTTTTAAGTTTACTCAGACTTTGATATTGACAACCGTGTGCCTCCTGTGCCATAACACAGTAAGAAACATTTGGTTTAGCACTCAATAATTCCCAGATGTTTACAAAACCCACACACCAGTACAGAAACAGCTAGATCATCTAAATCAGGCTTTACTGCATGAAAAAAATGTAATATTTATTACATTTCATATGAAGTTTTATCAGAACCTTAGGACAAAAAAAAGGAAAAAACCAAAACACACCCAGTACCTGGCCAACATAAATACATTGATTTCTGCCTTGCCCCAGATCTGCGAGTTAATTACATATCCTCAGCAGCAGAAAGATAAATGACGCAAGCGAATTTAGTTCTTGGGTTGGACTCCACCCAGCCTCCCCTATGGAGATTAGGATTTTACATAATCTCTGATGTCTACTTCAGCGATGCTTTTGATCCCTTTGATAGGGTCCTGTGGCATGTTTATGTCCTCAGCGAACCTTGCTAATTCCAGCAAACCCCGGCCCTGGGATTTGTGCTGGAAGGTGAAGTTTTAATAATGCTTACATGAAAAAAAAAATACAGTGAAGTACACACGTACACATTATGTACAATGCTATAAATTGGGAACATGAAGTAGAAAGAATCATCACCTATCTTTTCCTCCCTGATTTGTGTCTCAGCATTCAATTTAACTTCCTGGCCGTAAAGAGAACATGTACCTGAACTGATTCATCTGTTTTGCAGCTAAAGCTTTCAGGTTGGCATAACAAATGTACCCATAAACAATTATTTTTTCACATTTCATCCTTTTGAAGTTATTATTAGGAACAACAACCAACAAATACTGACATGAATTCTTCTAAGCTGTCTACGGGAGCAAAACCCACCACTTCTGGTTGACAAAAGGCACATCTCTGAAACTTTCTTTCAGAGCAGCATTAGTCGGTGTTCTGTATGCACAACACTATCAAAACAGCAAAGATATCAAAAGCTCTAGTCATACATTTTAGCCACATGCAGAAATTGCCCGGTACAAACTGGGAAAACCAAAACCATGAAGGGCCATTAGCATCTAAATTGGCATACTTACTGCTCCTACTACGGTAGCTCAGCCTCCTTTAATTTTGGTCTACGTTTGGAAGCACAAGGCAATTTGATGCTGATCTGTACTGCACTCGCTATTAGACGCACAATCTGTGCGGAGACTCTCCCTGTTAATGAAAGATGTACTCAGTTTTAGGAGTCCGGCAAGCCAATGCAGCAGTGCCTGGTTGAGAATCAGTAGAGAACAAGTACATGGAAGCGAAGTTCAGAGTTCCAACAACAAATTCATCCAAACAAGACGATACGAAGGAGCTTAAAGTGTTTCATCATTTTATGACCAATCCTCACTATATTGGACGAGAACCACCAAGTTACAGTAGGAGAAAACTAGAAGTAGAGCTGAAGATACAGAACTGCGTACGTAAAGAGGCACAGACACGCTCACAAGAAAACACAATGGGTGTTTGTATGTGTTGGTTAATGAAGGCCTGACCCAAGTGGCCACCGCACAGCGGTCCAGGGTCACTGACTTACACGGTGATGGCAGAACACAGATCCTCTTGTTCCAAAAACACAAAGGCTCCTACTCCTTGAACTACAGGAAATTCTTCGTCAGCAGTATACGGCCACTGACACATACCTACAGGCTCAAGCCTGTATAAGGCAATATTTCACATTCTTTATAAACAATGGTATTACACTGATATTGTTGTTTAGGCAATTGCATGCAAGTATATTATGGAAACTAATTCAGTTAAATCTATTCTTTTTTTGCTTTAACAATAAAAGGTCAGACTTCAAGCCAGATCAGACTTCAAGCAGCAACTGCACTTTTTGTTGGTTCAGATAAAGGCCCTGAAGAATTACCCCTCAACGGAAATCTAGATGTGAAAGGTTTGGAGCTCTTAACCCTTTGTGCGGGGGTCACAGTTGAATGAAGTATAAAGATGGTTTTTTAAATAGCAATAATTAAGTGAAAGAGTCTTGTTAAGAGAAGTTTCTTTCAGATAGAGTTCTTGACTATTTTCAAGATACACCATCGTACAGATCTGCACACAACTGGCCACAGTACCCTTCACTGAGTTTCAACCAGGGAAGTAAGTCACTTCCAGAAGTTCTCTTTGCATTGGTCAGTCTCTTCGAAGAAAGAAATGGGGCTCTGAAGTAGTCATCTTTTCAACCATGTCCTCCCTTGCTTTCAACTGGAAAGCAAAATGATAGCTTTTAGGTCAGGAAATCTCAAAAAAAAATTTGGAGCTACGACCGCTTCATCCTTTTCTTCTAAAAGTTTCATTTAGCGTAAGGAAGAAAAACAATATTTAAAGTTTTCAACAAGCTGCTTCACGGTGCTACTAATCATAGAATCATTTAGGTTGGAAAAGACTTTTAAGATCATTGAGACCAACCGTGAAACATCAAGTTCAATTAAGAAAGCAAGAATCAAGACTATGGTCAGAAAATAGCTACAGAACACCCAATAATTTGGGGAATAAGCAAGCAAAGGCTGGAGCGAACACATCAGATGCCAAAAGAAAAATCTGTTCTTCCCAGCAGGCATGCCGGGTCGGGCTGAATCAGACTTTGCAGATGTCACAAGTCCTTCATGTTTGCAGTATCGTATTTGGTTCTGCACCAATGCCAGCACAGCAAGGTTTACCCATTGAGAACCTGAAGCTTCATGTAAATGGCATATAGGAAAACCTCTCTTTTTAACCTCACTCCAAATGCTCGTTAGCAGTAGATTAGGGGCCGTAAACTGAACTATCAGCTCACAATTTTCACACATTCACTTCAGATTAACTATTCCTGCTATTTCGGTTTGAGGAACACGAGTGGCCTTTCAGCAGCATTTCCTCTTGACAGCTTAATTTAGGGTCTGTCCAAAGAGCAAGTCATTGCCATCCTCCCACTCTAATGGAAACTATTACCCGACTACTTTAGAGAGAGACCATTTAACATTTAGCATCCTCTCCTCTGCATGATCCAAACCAAGTAGCCATCTACAGCCAACACCAGACCGCACAGAAGCGTGTATGGCCATAATCATTGGTTTGTAGTCAGAGCAAGCTTATAAGCAGTATTTAGACGGCCCAGAAATTATTCAGTCCTTGTTCCGCTGAGATATTCGGTCACCTTTCCTCTAGACCTAAACAATTGCACTTCAATTAATGGAGCAAATGCCTCTGGAGCCCTGGTGGTGGCAGGAGCTGCCGTGTAAGAAGGGTTAGGGAAGCGGTTAAGAATTCTCAAACCCAAATCAAGGCTAATCCCACCCAGATCATCCTCTGGCATATGAATATTCCACCACAAGCAACTGATGGATTCGCATTGTGCTTTTTTTGGTCCACATTAATGTGGCAGCACTTTATGAAATAGTTACTATGAAATAGCATTGTCAATGCCTCTATTTCAGACCTACATAGGAACTAGGACACTAAAGCAATCTAGTTTCTGGGGAAAAATAATAATGAGGTTATGCAGACTTATCAGCAGGACATCTCCTTCTCTATATTTAACTTAATAAGGAATGCAGAAACTATGTATAAAAAAATAAATCAGCGTAACTAATACAAGCCATTTTGCTTTTTTGTAGCAAATACAGAACTGGTATCTCAGGCATGTAAAAGCACCAGGCAAGTAACCGGCTGCCCTGACCCAAAGCACCGCACTGGTACGGGAAGCCTTCAACAGCCCAGGAAGAGTCAAAGGACAGCCAGAACACCACTGGAATTGGACTAGAACCAGTTTCTCCGCTTTCCATCTCTGGTGTTAGAGCAGCCAGTCTGTACTAACTCCCAGTTTGAGCTGGGCTTATAGAATTAACTCTAAGACAGAAGGAAAGCAAGTACGCTGCACAGATTCTACCCAAGGGTAGAAAGCAAATCTGAAGCATATTCATGTGTTGACCACCTTAGAGAGACAGATGCTTCCTTTACCTTTTTCATTCACACGGAATGAAGTCAGCTATGCACAGGAAGCATTCAAGAATCTTCATCAAGAAGTACCTTAATACACTGTGCGTTACATAGCCATGCAAATCACACATTAACAGAGCCCAAGGAATATGAATTCTGACATTCACTTTTAAGATGAAAGGGCAAAACTGAGCAATGACTGAGGTTTCAGAAGGCAGCAGTTTAAAAAGGCATTAAATAATTCTTCAGCTGTGAGACAGCTGCCGAGGTCCTCTTGTTTGTTAAACAGCAGTGGGAATAACAGCAACGATGGTGTAACACCAACCTGCATGACTCAAGATTTCTATCTCTGGAAGAGCCTCAGAGGACAGTCAAGTCCTCCCTGAAGAACGCCAGGTTGAGTAAGTATTTTGCTCAGAGGAAAGGTGTGGAAAGGAGCAGACCATAGCATTATCAGTCCCACAGTGACAGCTGTACTACAGACGAAGAAAAGAGCTTTCCTGTAGCTAGACATTCCTCAGTCCATTCCAGGAAATCTTCAAATTATTCCATAGCAAATAAATCATATTCCCTTAATTCACACTTGGTTTTTTTTCCACAAAAGGATTGTTCAGACCTCTTCATGTTCCAGCAACAGCTCATCTGTTATACCCAGTTTCTGCCCCATCTGTTCTTTTTTATGCTAGGAATCTTTGTGTGCCTAGTGAGTAACCTGTTCGTTTTGATAAATAGAATCCATCCTCTTGTTAGCTAATCTGAAAAATAGAGAAAAATTATTTTCATCTCTTACCCATATCACAGACCCCCTGCCCCAGCACCTCATTCCAAAGGGTTCCTACTATTTACCCAATTCAGTTCACCCCTCCTTTTCAAAATGAGCTCATCTCTGGGTCTTCCCACCATCTTATTTGATGTTTGACCACATCCACGAGGTTGGAGTTTACTACTGTACGCAGAACTTGTGCTCTGCAAACCAATCTAGAGAGTCACAGACTCACATCCTAGAGATCCCAAAGAAGCTAGACTGGCGCTTCCTTGCAGAAGTTTTACTTCAAGTGACCCAGTGGAAAAACTTTCAAGAAACATCATCTCATCCAGCCACCCTCTGAAAGTAGAAGCAATACAAACAACTCGTACGCGCATAAGCCACCGCCTCTAGCTTCCCATCTAGGGAAGAGTGGAATTTATTTCCTGAACTTTGTATTTCCATTTTGTAGCTTCCTTAACTGCACTGTTGTGTACATGCCTCTGGGCATGCACAGTCTTTGAATTTAAAGTTATGATCAGTCTGACCCAGATTTTGTGCATCTCATCTGGAGATGGAGAAAGGGGAGAGCAGGCAAGTGGGGGCAGGGTATGTTGCCCGCAAAATAAAAGATACTTGAAAACCTGCAAGCTGTTTAAACAGAATCATACTTGGCACATGGCATTGACTGACTTCCCTCAGATTTTTGGCAGAGGGAATAGAAGATTTTACCCGGAGAAGCATATACACAACAGGTACCACCCTCTGGCAGTTACTCAAGCAGAGCGCCTGCTGCCTGCCAGCCCCGCAGTGACACAGCACGGCAACCCGCTCCGCAGAGTCCTGCGAGGCTGCTGGTCTCCTCAAGTGGGTACACGTCTCATCCTGCACCAAGTGAGCTGTACTCAGCCTCTGCTATTCCACTTAACGCCGATTTTGATGGTTAGTGGCTATATCCCGACTAGTATTAACTGTATCTTCTCCCCTACCAAAGCAAAGTTCGAGCAATCTTTATGGCAACGAGGGAAGAGAAATCTATCCACAGAAGTAGCACATCTAAAAGGAGTAAGAAACAAAGCAACTTTTCCTCACTTTTGCTTGTTTCTTTAAAGGAGACACTCTGATACACAGATTTATGAGAAGCATGTATATTATTTCATCAGATCCACTTGCTCCTTTAAAATTAGCTTCTAACTACACGCAGAACAAAATCCGCGACTGGAAGGAGCGGAGACAGCTCAGTCATAATTCCCATTTCTCTTGTCATAAGTCAGCTTGCTTTTCTTAGACGAGGCTCTCATGAGCACTTAGCAGTGGCTGCTGAGGCATAAGAAAACAGGATAGCAGATATATGCTAAGTCATCTTCCTTCGCAGTCTCCTGAAGGGAGTCTTCCATGAAAAGCATGTCTGCATTTATTTTTCAAAAGGAGAGGACACATTAATGAATCAATCTGCTTATGTTTTTTACATTCCATGGCTGGGCACGACAAATCTATGACCTAATTTAATTTTTTATAATTTTTTTTCAGCACGGTCTGAATCAGTGGGATGACTTTTTTTTTTTAAAGTTAAATGAGGTAAGATCTCTGCTTTATTTTTGTGGATGTTCTGAGTTGCAGAAAATCACTCAAATTACTAGAGGTTTCTTCTCAGAGGTAAAGAGATGCAGGTCAAGGAATCTTTAATAAAGCCTTTTGAACAAAACTTGCAAATTCATGCTCAATTCACTTGCTAGAAAAACCAATGCAACAGCCTCAAAAGGGGTGTCCTGAATTATAGGCTTATATTCGGGAATCAGTTCCTCAAAAATGCAGTGATGTGCAGTTACCATCTCACTAGAGGAGGGAAGGCTGTCCAGTCCGGATACTCAAGACCTGCGAGACAAACATAAGCACCCGATACCACATACATCATACCACTATAGATATTTACATAGTAAAAAAATCAAGCACTGATCTTAAACTAAATTGTTTAAACCGGAGCGCAGTTGGCAGCTTCCTCATAACTCCTATGGGCTGAAGCAAAGAGCAGAGAGCAGTTTCCAGCTCCAGTCTGCCACACCACTCGTGCTGCCAACCTCAGTGTCACGCTATGAACCCGCTTACGTAAGGCATCACATACAATATCTTATTACTAATTTCAAATGCATGTTTGGACTTTCAGCAACATCAGGATTTCAGTAAGAGTCATGTCATACAAAACCACATTCTCCTTCAGACAATACATAAATACAGCAAGAGGGTTTCCAACTATTATACAGCTTAAGTAAATACCTCCCTCCTCTCTGAAGGACAAAAGTGGTAAGTACAGAGAAGGTAGATTTGGGACATTTGTTGGTTTTACGCCTGGATTGCTACGACAGCCAAAGCACTTGTAGAGCTGTTTCCCTTCTCAGCACAAATTCTCCAACAGCTTTCTGGCTAATTTTAAGTATATAGAATACATTAAGTAAGTCCCAGAACCTCCAAGCTCCTCTAGATAACAAGTCAGAAAGTGCACAACTAAAGTAAAGGGAAAAAAGTTCCTATTGTTGCCTCCACAGAGAAACACAAGGACAACGTAGGCATTTCCACTCAGGACTACCAAGCCGCAGTACGTGCTATCCATCACGCAGGCATAGTTTGGGGACCAGTGACGGACGCGAGGGTACTGCAAGGATTGGGGACACAGCAAGGTGTCCCTAAGAAATCTGGGCCTTTATGCAGAAGTCAGTGCCACTGAACCGCATACTAATAACCATAAAATAGCTCCAAAGGCTTGACACGAATCTCAGTTCACTTCCACAATCAGTTTACAGCCACACATGAGATAATAAACGTGATGTTTTAACTTCTCACTTTAGGTGGGTTTGACGAAGTTGTGATTCAGCTTGTCAACAGAATTTCAGAGCAGAGGCAGAGCTTCAGCCGCTATTGCTTCCTCGTAACGCAGTTTGCTCAGAGTCATTTCCTCTTCCACATCCGATACCTCACCACTTCCACTTACCAGGTCACTAATAACCTTCCCCTCCGCTTTTGATTCAGATCGCTATCCTCACTTGAGTTTTTTTTCCTATAGCAAAAAGCCTACACAACAGGTTGAATGAGCTCCGAGTGACACTATACACACACTGAAACAATCCCAGAGATTCTCAAGCTGTCTGTAGCCTGGTCAGTCGTGAGTAACTGAACTTGCACATTAGGCACGCAAGGAGCTGAGACAGATCCAAGCAGAAAACAAAATGGGTGCTCCAAGCACTGCTGGTCTTTCACTTGGGAGAGGACAGTTGGAGTAAACCTGTGAACAGGCATGAATATGCGGAAAAACATTTGATTCAGGTAAACTCTCGGATGGAACGCACATATACGTGTACTTTGGATAAGGAAAAAGGCCTAAGACAAAAAAGGAAACAAGCCTAAGGAAGTGGAAGGGGACAGGCAAAAGAGGAAAATCAACACAAGAGCCACAACATGACTGAGCAGAAGCTTGACTGCGGTACGCTTGTTAGTCAACTTCCCATTTAGCAATACGGCTCTAAGATGTGAAAGCTGCACATTGATCTACATACAGACACGAGGGAAGCCAACCCAGTTATCTTTCAGGTGGGTTCGTGAACTTTTCCAGGCAGTGGCCACAAAGACAAGCTGGGAAGCAGTTACGGTCTCAGCTGGGACCCGTACTAGAGAACCAGGGAAATCTGAAGCAACTGCAGTGACTGTGCAGAAGATGCTCAGGATGGCTGCAGGCAGGGGGGCTGCGAGCACTGCAGGTGGTGAGCACGGCCTGCATGCCAACTGTGCTCCATTAATGCTATTAGTCATTCACTTTCATGGGGATGTTAATATTTTGAATAAACAAAGAGCAACTGTCAGAGCAGAACGGAAACCGCCACAGCAAGGCCAATAGACTATGACAGGGAAAGTCACTTGAACAAAACGAGCTCTCGCTGACAAAGGCCACTTTTTTTAATGCCATACCTTCAACTTTTATAAAGTGCAACTTCAGAATTTCAAAGTTGATGGCTTAAATAAGTGCAGTTACTTCAATTTCATGATGCCTTGTAAGAGTCTATGTAATTCTGGTTTTTATTCACTATTTCCAAAGAGTATCCATCAATTTGTAGGGTTTCATTACTTAGGATACGAGCCATTTCTCCACCATTTAAAGTAAAGCATTATTTTTGCTGTTAACTGGTACTGCAAATATACCCAACTTCTACAACTAGATTGCATATGAGTCTTTAATGAACATTTCTGCTCCATAAGCTTGAAACATTTTCATCAACTAGACTTCCCTTAAGAAAGCAATAATAAAGCCAATGAGGCATGCTTTCACCATATTCAATTATTCAGATGGCATGTGAACTAGCAAAGTAAGGCAGCAGACAGTCTCCCAGTATTCATGCCTCTTGAGTAATGTCAAAAAGATTCTCTTAGTTTTCTGGAGATTTGAGACAACTTCTGTTTTCTTTCTGCCTTTCAGACATTCATAGCTTGGAGAGCCTACATTTTGTCAAACAATAAAGTCTACAGAGATAACTGGGCAGAAATCACGAACTAGCCAGAAGAAAGCTGTAAAATAACCTCCTCTCTCCACATGTGTATCTCCTACTCGCTGTCAATGTAAAAGCTGTAATTAAAGTCAGCTTGCAAGCTGACAGTCCAAAAATTTTCAGGTTTACTAAAGCTACATTTCAGTTTATAACCACTCTTTTTAGATGTAGACATTCACTTACATTAAAATTATTTGTACTTGATCTAACAAAAGAGAAACACAATTTTTCTTTAAAGTAAAGGGACTTCAAAAGAAGCTGCAGGGACCAGAAGGCCATCCAGGGGAGGGAACTGCAACAAGGACAATTCAAGTCTACTTGAGTTCTCAAGTGTAGATAGACAAATTGTAACTTGAGGAACACCAGCATGATTTGTCTCTCTGAAGAGGATAGTGCCCAGCCCAACAAATACAGTGATCAGACATCAGCTTTGCATCTCCATTACGGCAGCTACGTCTTCAACATCAGGCAGATCTGCAGAGTGCATTTGAGATAAGTTACACGATCTGCACAACACCAGGTAATGAAAAAGCCCCTAAACACAAATAAAACTCTCATTGGAGCTGGCTAGAGGAAGACTGTTGTAACAGCTACTAAACACAGAAAGACCTGATGAAAGGACTGTATACGTTTACAGCTATAACAAACACGATGAGATTAAATAGCTGCTCCGCCCTCTCCCAGGCAGAAGCCTTGTGATCCAGGATGCTGTTTTTCAAGAAACTTTAGCATTACGCCAGCAAGGATAGATCATCGCATCACTCAACCTTTCCACCTTTGCACTTGCATCTACAATAGACTCTTCAAAGAGGAATTCAAGTCAATCTGTATTGCCCATTTAATACAAACTTTGCACCAGCCAAAATGACACGCTTTTACAGTGATCTCTCTCCATGAGGACGCTGGGTTACTCCGACATTTAACTCGGCTGTAATTTAATACAGGAATTGATCTCATCAGATTTCAACAAAATAGAGGTCTCTGGTGATCCAGTGCATGACAATACAGGCCAAAACCTCTCAGCAGTCAAAGCCTCTGCTATTTTACCGAGTGTAATTTGTTGCTTCCCACCCTGACATTTAATGCATCCCACTAAGCGTTCGCTTCCAAACACAGGGAGACTAGCCAGCCATGCAGCCGGGCTCCTGGAGAGAGATCACCTGCAAGGGTAGGAACTCTCCTGCAGATTCCATCGTGTTCAACCTAACGTTCACCTCTCCCACAGAAGAAGGGCAATTCTGCCCGAGCAAAGTTGCCTGGAGAGGACTGATTGCATTACTCCCAGTGATTATGGAAGCTCTACACACAAATTGATCGCTGTAGCCAGATCTGTTACCAGTGGAGGGAAGGAAATAAATAAATACTAGTAGTTCAAGACCTCGAAGAATATCTGTATTCTAGAGACAGATAACATGCATATTATATGCCTCTTATTAGCATTATTTTTAATTAAGTAAAAGCAGTTTAAAAATAAAGTCTACATTCAGCACTTATGCAAAATAAAAATAATTAGCTGGAGCTAGATCTCCATCAAAGATCAAGGCAGAACAAATAACCAAATGAAAGAGCACCAGTAAGAACTCTTGTTTGTGCGTTGTCTAAATATATATACACACACATACAGGTGCCTGTATATACAACATTCTTTAGTGACAGAATAGGGAGCCTTAGGAGGCATCAATAAGAACACGACATCATTGACTTTATTAATATCAAAGATGAAGACAGCTAAAGAGGAGACGGTTTCTCACTTGGCAAATATCTGACTGTCAGGAATCTCCTGGGTCACCCCTTATGTCGGTGTTCTGAGAATAAAGAAAGTCAGAAAGAAACCAGTCAATCATCTTCCATATAACCAACACTATTGGTACAGTTACTTTGGACTACGTGTTCAAGAGCTGCAGGCTGCTCAGAGAGGTTGTGGACTCTCCATTCTCAGAGATGTTCAAAACCCAACAGGACACAGTCCTGGGCAACCTGCTCCAGGTGACCCTGCTTTAGGCAGAGGGGTGTTGCACTAAATTATCTCTAGAGGTCCCTGGCAACCTCAGCCATTTTGGGATTCTGATATTCTTTGAAAACCACTGTTCATACTTTTGAAACCAATGATCAAAAGCCTACAAATAGAACAAGATGAGTCCAAAAGCACTTCCATTCTGTATCTTCAAGGCAAGTTTTAAAACCAAACCAAAACAACCCCCCCAACCACATGTACAGTTTTGGAAAGGATCTGTTTCTGTCCCAGACTAAGAGGCTAAAGTAGTGTGGAGAGCACACAGTAGCGCAGTCCTGCAGTAGATATGGGATTTCATTCATGCAGTGGCTTTTGTTAAGAATGGAATGAAACAAGGCTATGTGAAAAAATTGAGGCGTAATTCCAGAATTTGCATCTCTGACACACAATGGCCAATCTTGTTCATTCAAATTTTCAGGTAACTCTCTTGCTCTTAAATTAAGAACTAAAATTGCTTTGGGTGCTATGAAGCTAGCTCTAGGAGTCCCAACTAGTCCTGCAGTGGAAAGGCAGCCACTGATCCTGCTTACTAATATACAAAGGTCTTCCTCCTGCTGCTTCAAAAGACTCACAAGTTATTACTTGTCTGCTATTACTTCAATTTGTCTACAGTGTGAGGCCAGAAGTCAGTACAGTAGGAAAAGCTTGACTTGCAAAACTATGAAGACAACCAGCATTAATCTGGAAGGTCAGCTCCAAAAGGAAGACTTTCATGTATATACACAAGAAAGATGTTAGTTTCTCACCACTCCTCACCTTCTTCTTCCTGCATGGAAAGGTATACAAAAAACCCAGCTTCAAGATAAAAACAAATATTACTTAAGAAAGCTTCCACATGTTGTCACTACTTCTAAGATTATTTGGGCTTTTGTTAGCATAGTGCCACCAGAGTTGTCTTGACCAACTGATGGGGCCGAGACACCAGCAGTCACACAGCTAGGGGCCGCTGATCCCAGCTGAGACCTCCCTACCCAGGGCACCACACTCCATCCCGCACAGCAACGTGTGGCCACAGGCTGGGATGCAGCAAGTGAATTTCTGCCTCACCGGACAGAAAGAGGGAGAGCGCCATATGAAGTCAAGGGGCTTTTTCTTGGTCAGTTTTGTTTGTTTGTTTTTTAAATCTCTGGGCTGATATTTTTCTCCCTATAGTTATTTCCTAGTAAAAGATTAGGATGTGGGGGGGAAGAATGGAAATGCACAACACCTCTCCATTAGTTGGGAGTGGCTGAGCTGTTATTATTCACGTATGGCAAGAATATTGCCCTACTGCACCTTCTCATAAGCACCACAACAAGCAGACAGCATATCAACAGCAGCTACAGACACATCATAATTCAGAACTCTCAGAGCACTCTGGATAAATATATTTTTATTAATTTATTATCCAACTCTAGTTTGGACTACTAGACTTCTTCCCTTAAGGATAAAATCCCCTCCTTTTGTGGGTGACATAAGATCACCTCCACTAACTTGTAACATTGATTTTTATGAAAGTAAAGATGACTGCATCATGTTTTATTTATGCATTCATGTATTCCCCTTTAGAGAACTTGTTCCCAAAGTATTGCTTTAGGGAAAACATGAGAGGTCATGAAATAGGCCCAATTATTGCTCTGAAAGTGTTCAGAGTTGCCAATGAACCTGAGAAGGCCGGACTTACCTGTTGCTGTTCCGGCTCCCTAAGATAACATCATGGGACTCAAGGATGATCATGTTCAGAAGCATCACTTCTCTGGAATACAGCATTTACTTGGCACAGGTTGGCCCTTGCTTCTTCCAAAGATCTCAGCATGAAGTCCAGCATGCACGGACAGTTGTACTGCGCAGGGAGACTGTGGTTGCCAACTCAGATTTCAGAGTCTCAGCTGCAGGTTTTCCATCCCTTCTGGCCTTATTTCAGGTTATTCTCTGCTCAGGGTGACGAGATACTTTTTGCAGAACTTGTTGTCTTTTCTATGCAGGGAAGTAACGACATGCAATGGCTCCAGAAGGAGATGCATGGGTACTCTAGGCATGAAGTACATGCCTATTTTATCAGTACACGCAGCAGAGCAAAGCCAAGACAGCAATTTCTTTTGTTATCTGGCTTTGAAGAGCCAACTTCTGGTCATAGAACTCAGAGCCAGAGAACTCCAGACACCCAAGAGAGTAACTCTACCACAGCCCTGGGAATTACACTTAAATTGCTCTGCACTTGTCTAAAAGCCTGAAGTGAATTTTGCAGTTTCCCCATGGTACATACCACTGGAGAGGTAGCGCAGCTCCCTTTGACAGCAAGGGCGCCAAGCCGGCCAATAAACCACTTCAGCCGACAGAAGATTTAGCACAGACAGAGCTGACCCATGCTGCCAAAACTGACAAGAGTGGACAGTCACGAACTGAAGGTAAAATGGGTCAGACACACCTCCTGTCCAAATCACAAGTGAACCCTAGAAGGACAACAAATGGAAGGAAGCCCACCTGAACCAGTCCTGAGTGTTTGGAGCAGCTTACTTTGAACCAAAGAAAAGTCTTTGAGCAAGTAAGGATGGTGGGAAGGGGGGAGGCTCACGTAGGAAGAGGGCCTTACATCAGTCTAGCTACAACTGGACAAAAACCAGAGCTAGGAGGCTTTAGGAGTGTCAGGCTGAGAAGAGGAAGAGTGATACAACTGCAACGAATCACCCCAGCAGACCACTTCCAACCCTGACTTCACTTCATTTGCACCCATTCTCAAAAAAATACGTGGCATGTATTCGTGCCTGCAAAGAGCGTTTTACTATTGGTAATTATACTTAAGCACACCGAGATGAGATAAGAGAACGCCAGCCTCCCAAATGATTCCCTCCCTTTGGGCAATTTCACTACTATTAACCACTCAGCAAGATGGGGTAAGACTGTCCAAGTTAGATTGCTACATTATGAGTTGTACCGTTTCCAAGCTGATAAAAAGTCACATTAATAAACTTGCCTTAAGTTACAGCAGGATAGATACTCTGCCAGAGCAGCTTCACTGGGAGTACAAGAATAACTTTCCTATAAACCCCAGCAGGGATTAGGGACTCTAGAAGGTGGGGATTAATGGTCTTGGCTGGCCTTCAAAAGAGCCACATGGAAGATGAGTTCATAGATAATAACTGTGAGGGACTTTCAAGTGTCTAGCTCCACACAGGCCTACAAGCATTGAAATAAGAGACCTAAAAAAGACTGGTATGACATCTCCAAAAATCATAAATGCTTATCTAAGGAAAATAAAGGAGTCTGCCCACCTTCTGCACAGACTTGTAAGTTTTAGCTCTAAAATGACCTATTCCTTAACTACTTTAAAAAAAAAAAAAAAGAAACTTCTCATACTTGTTTGCTGGTTTTCAAGCTGCCTCACAGAAGAGAGGATTTTCTGCACTGCTCACCAGGAGAGGCAGAACCAAATAAGGAGAATTTCATTAATCATGGGGGGGAAGAATCTCCTGTTTTTGCTTGGCAGAGGACGGAGGGAAAGACAGTCAAAGTGGGGGCAGGGTATGAAAACTCTGGCTGTTAGCAAAGCGCTTTCTTTCTATGTTGCATATTGACTGCTAAGCCACAAACCAAACAGGCAAGGCAAGCAGCTGTTCTGTCAGCTGCTTTCCTTTAATAGCACATGCATCAGAAAGGAAAGCAGCTTCTACCTCCCTAAGAGCAAAACCCAGAAAATAATGGCTTTCTGGCTTTTGCTAGAGAGTCCCCTCTCTTGGGAGGAAGAGAAGGATAGCACATTTCTAACACAGTAGATCAGACAATAATTCTCATTTTTATTAGGTATTTTGTACCTCCTTGTTCTTCTTCCTGCAAGATCATCTCATTGCCAGAGCCTGGAAAGGAAGACTAACGCGTGCACAAAAAGGGAGAAGTTTCACTGCAAAAGTTCACCTCAGTCACTTACTCCTCATGTCAGCTCCTCTAACTTCATCCTGCTCCACATGTGTCCTGCATATGCTGCTCCCACAATAATGGGTCTTGCGCTTAGGTGAGAATTTCAGCTTTCATTTCTAAGGTGGTTCTTTTTTATTGCTTGTGAAGAAAACCATACAGTGAGCACTAGAACTACAAACCAGGAGATAAGAAAGAGCTCAAGTCATGCTGTGAGAAAAATGATTTCTCAGAGATCCAGTCCAGCTTACTTATGGTTGTAATATGGCTGTGCAGGCCCTCGATACCTTCATGAGCTCACAGCATTTTGCCTTATTTGTATATATATATACACACACATCTGAGAGGGTAGAAAGGGAAGACCACAGAGGACAGATTCTGAAATTAAGTTACTCAAAAAAAAAAGTACAATAAGCAGCCATGATACAGCATTTAATGGATTGCATCCATATCATTTCATGCATACATCGAGAAGGTTATTGCAGTAAGTCTTGAAAATTCCAAGCTAAACTTTCCGTAGAACAGCAGAAACAATTCAAGCTTGTGGAAATGGTCTGGCAGAAAGGGGCAAGACTTACACTCAGCAACTCTGCTACCTCATTTTACAAGGGCTATCAAGAAGGATAAATCAAGTCATAAATGGTACTGAAGGACCTTCTCAAGTTGAGCTCCTGGAGGTCAGCTTTGTGGCTTCTCCTACTCAGATGCACAGTCTGATGCCCACAAGAAAGGCTGGATGCCGTCTGCTGCAAGCAAACTGACTCCTTAGAGAAGAGCCCCAAGATCAACACGTTAGCCAGTGTTACTCAAAAAGCAAGATAAAATTTGAGCAAAGAGCATAAAACATCACCAGTTATGGAGAGTAGCAGCTACAGCAGATATAACCACGAAAACAGAAGCAGCTCGTTTGGCAACCGGGTACGCACAGTCACTGCTTCCAGGAACACAGTTTACATACAAGCTTTACTCCTTTACCCATATAGAATAATTCTAGTTATGTTAGTGACTATATTAGAGTAGCTACTTTACTTTTAATTAAAATAAGCACCTCTCTTGACAACGTAATTACATAGCATGAGAACCTGTCGATCAGGACACAGAACTGGTAGCTTCAAAATGAGAAAGTTGACTAGTAAACTATTTTCATCAATGACAACTCATCACCAGCTTCATGTTTCAGAGCCAGATAAGTGGAACAGCAAACCTGTCGATGTTTTTTCAAGTAGATGACTTGCAAAGAATAAACAATACTTTAAAGATTTCTATTATCAGAAGGTTGAAAAACTTTGAAAGAATGTCAAAAAGCTTTGAAAGAATGAGACAAATCTCATTTCTATACTAGAAACGAGTTTTAGCTACTTGGAAATCCTGCAAGATCTTAACTATAGTGAGTAAATTAGTTTCATCAAGTTGCCTTGGAGAATCATGCCCTCCCCTCAGGCTTTTGAGAGCTGACAGATATGCCCCAAAAGGAACCTGGAAATAGAACAGACACATTTGAACTAGTGGAAAGGTAGGGGTTTGCCATTTGAAAACCACAACAAAGTGTTATGGAAGCAAGCATTTAAAAAGGAGAAGCAAATGCTGTCAGTGCCCAGCCAAGGTTTCAGAGCATCAGCCAGAGCAGAACTCTGTGACCACAGAGGCAAACTAGCTTAGAGTGAACGTGCCCATTTACCAAGCATTAGCGGCTTTCCGTTTGCTTCACATGTGTTAGATTTTCAGGCCAGGAACAAAATTCAGTCCCTGTATTTCCACAGAGGCCACTCAGGTGCTCAGAAATTCATGGAGAAACAAAGTCCCTAGACACGTTTAGGGTGGGAGCAGAGTATACCTAGAGGACTCAGAGCCGTGGAGCCTGCTCCTTCTTACTCTGTTAAGAACAGCTTTGGGATATCCAAGTTTGTCTTTACACAGTGGCGCGTTACTAGAACATGCTTAGGAAGGGCATGGCTCTTTGCACCACATTTTGCAATTCAATGCATGGATTTTGTTCATTTTGGAGCAACTCCAAAATAGATATAATGGAGATTAAACATATTCCATGTTACTAGGAATTACTTCTAAATAGGGACATTTGTGCCTACACACAAGTGAGAAAGACAAAAATCAGAAGTCCTTTTAAAACAAGGTAGAAGCATATAGCTTTAAAAATGCTGAACGCACTTGGGCACCTCTGCAAGCAGAACTGTAGTCTTTGGCTACAATAGCTCATGAAAGGATTTGCTAGAAGCCTGGGAAGTAAATATTGCCTGCCTACGATCCAAGAGAAAGAGGCACTCCTATTTGGTAATGTAATGTAACAGCTTCAAAAGAAAGAAAGGTAGAACAATAATTTAGCTTCAGAATAGTATGTGAAGCAGGGAAAGGTCCGGTGAGTCACCACAAAACTCCCAGAAGGGAGAACACACACTTTTCTGAGGGACCACAGCGTACAAGGCACATTCACGTGCTCCACCACCAGTGTTAATGCACCGCAGGCCAGCACAGCAGAGACTTTCTCCCTCAGCAAGGGAATTACTTGCAAGATAACATTATCTCAGCGTCCATTACTGCTTGTGCCAGAACATAAGCCACATGCGGGCCCACTTGAGGCAACACTACCAGACGCCTACACCAGTTCCAGTACCTCCCATGCTACCAAGGGGGGGGGGAAAGAAATAAATACAGGTACAGAGAAGTGCTCAGTAGTACATTAATAGGTATTTAAGCTGTAGGCCAAGGCCCAATATGAAATACTGCTAGACTAGAAGTTAAGCAAATATGTTCACCTCTCCTTCATGAGGGTATTTATCAGATTCTTGAATTATAAAAACAGTACATTCTGAAAGCACTATGTCATCCCGGCCTGACAAACTCAACAGCAAGGAAAGCTAAAGGTTACATGCCAGACCCTTCTGCTTCCTCTGGACGTGTAGCGTATTCCTTTTAGG
The DNA here is from genome assembly GCF_030936135.1 of Gavia stellata. Classification (NCBI taxonomy): domain Eukaryota; kingdom Metazoa; phylum Chordata; class Aves; order Gaviiformes; family Gaviidae; genus Gavia; species Gavia stellata. The sequence continues at coordinate 837,497 of NC_082599.1, read as the reverse complement.
GAGAGAGGGACACCAGCCTAGCCCTTAAGCTGCTGCTCTTATTCCCTACCAGCACGCCATTTTAATTCTCTCAAAGCAGGGAAACACTCCTGCTCTCACGTGATGTTTATTCTTAGAGAGGATCCCAGGGATTTTTATTTAGCTAAGTTCAGTCATGCAGTTGGCCAAGTGCCATAAGAGCATCACAGAACTCCTCAGTTCTGAAAAGGGAGCAGCATTAGTGCAGTATAAACATATTAATAGCATTGAAAGTGGCAGGTTATGCAAGAAAGACCTGGGTAATTGAAGATAAATAACTCTCCCCAGAAAGTTGCTACTGCCATACAAAGTTCATGACAGACTTTGTAAAAAAAGCACGACAGCCATAGTCTGAGGTCAATTTAACTGCTTAACACGCGTCAAACAGCTGAACCCAATTCCTCCTCAGCTAGTCAAAAGAACAAATTCTACCATTTGAGCCTTTCCATTACCTTGAGCTGGTTTTAATGACAAAATTCCTGCCTAACTAAGAAAGCGACCAACATTAGCTACTAGTGACCCAACTAGAACAAGTCAAACCACATTTAGGAAACAACTCTCAAAAATAACTGCGAACTTAAGTCTGGGAGAAATACACTCAAGTGTCAGTAAAGGCACTGCTCCAATTTTTTAGTTCTTCTTCCAAGAAACATGTTCAAATGTTGCAAGGAGATGAATGCAGACTTAGTTCAACTAGAATGGTGCCTCTGTGGCTTATCTGGTTAAAAGTTTAGGTAAAGTGGAGAAAAACAAGATGTCCTGTTAGCCAATGCTCGCATCAGGCCGGAGCATGGGAAAACGCTGGAAGGAGCTACAGCAAGAAGCCTTATGTTACTTCTCAGTCTCAAGGAACGTATGTGAGAGCAATCGTTTCTCTTTGCGCATACCCTTTGGTTTTTAAAATCTTATGGGGTGGCAACAGGGGGAAGAACACTCATTTCTGAAATGAATTAATGCAGAAGAATAGTTTCCACCTTCCAAAATGTATGCAGGAAGCCAGCAGAGGAGGAAGGGAGTAGCTACTGCAGTTCAACCACCATTGTATTTACATTTCCGTACTCTTTACAACAAATACATTCAACGATGGCTGAAAAACAAGGCATTGGTTAGAAAACAAAAGCTGAGCTTTCATGAAAGAAAGCGCAATAAAAGAAATTTCAGGTCTCCCCGCAATGTTATCAGGTATGGTCTATTAGTTTCTTTAGAGAATTATTCACTTCCTTATTGCAGGTAAGGCTGCAATATCCAGTATCACAGTATTGTGCCCTTTGACACAGGCAGTTTCCCTTCCGAGAAGGGAAAGATAAGGGGACCAAATAGATAATTGTTCACTGTGGTACTAAAAACCCACTTTAAGTTGTTTTTAATTAAAAGAAAGGGTTCTGCCCACATCTCCAAAGGAAGTAAAACCATACATGCTAAAGTCATATAGTAGCATTGCCTTCTTCCCAAAGGTTCTCTCTTACTTCAAGGGCTAAATCTTCTCAGTTCTGTTCTCCACATTCTCAATCTAGGTCAGCACATACTTCCTCAACCCCCTTTTAAAAGGGTGGGTGATAACACACCAGCCCCTCCTCCAGCAAACTGCAAAATCCTCTCGGAGGACAAGCAATCACACTCAGTTTGCTAAAGCACAGAGGCAGAGGAAGTTCCTTCTTATCTGCTTGCCTTATCTGAGCAGAATTCTCTGTAGGCAGAGCTCTGCTGAGGAGGGGAGCAGGGAGTCGCATAGCAAGTAGCAGCTACTTGCTCCTACCACACAATTACATCAGCAGCAGCCCCAATCTAGTTCACTTTTCATCAATAAAATTGATCCTAGAGATGTGGTTTTGCGCATGTTTCTTCCCAGCTACAGCAGTTCCACAAAAAACTACAAATTAATTCATCAGGAAATGTTTTTAGAAGTACTTTCTTACCCCCTATACACATGTAACCAATACAATAACCAAATGAAGTTCTAGGTGCCACAAGACTTGTAGTCAGTATTTGTAGTTTGAGAAAGCAAGTAAGATGACCAACATGCAACTGTGCTTGGCTGAAAGAGCTCGTAACAGAATAAGCAGGAAGAACCCATTTATTTCTGAGTGACAATGTGAGATGAACAGGTTATTGCTTTGTAAAGAACCCAAGATATTCCTCAATCAGGTCATCCAACAAGAACCAACCAGCCAGTGCCAGACTCAGACAAACACTTCCTCCCTCCCGCCTGCTCTCCCGGGCACCTCGAAAGGATGTTGGGGAGGAAGCTGCCTTTATTCATCTAGGCAGTCAATGAGCATGGATTAAATGTTCCCGGACAAATTACTTCAGGAAGCATTTTTAGCTGCTGAATACAGTCTGTGGGAAACACCTGTTTGGTTTCCATGTCCTGAAACTAGGGAACGACAAATGTTAAAAGGTACAACTACACGTATCCCTGGGACTCTAGGAGGCAGCTCACATTGTAACTCTCGTTTTTGTACAATGGAGAAAAGAAAGGAGGAAAATTATGACATAGGAAACTCACCCTCTTAGTCAACTTGGGAGTTAACAACATGACCAAGTAAATTGAAGTCTGAGATCAATTCCAGACATCCAAGGAGTCTGGCAGACATTAAGACCACATTGGTCAAAACTAAGTGAAGTGGAAAGGGAGGAAAGAAGAAGTCCAAGACCAGAATGTGCAGGAAGGGCACTTACACTCCCATGTCATCTCCTCTGTTCAACTGCACAGAGCGCTCACTCCCTGCAGGAGAAGGTGACAGTCCACCTCCCATGACCTCTTTAGCGCTATCGAGGCCGCAGTGAAAAGCACGCACAGCATTCTGAACACCTCCCCTCCCGCCCCTTCCCTCTATCCCACCCAGACAGAGATAAGCCATCTTACTTGGCTTTTATTCAAATGGCTTTTAGAGAATGACTTAAGATGGTTTGGCAGGCAGCCACAGCACACGGTATAAACAACTGGTGGTGTGGCTGCCCCTAACTGAGCCTGGTTCCAGTCATGTCATGAATGGATACACAAGAGCATCAGCCTGACTGAAAAGACAGAACTTTGCACCTATGACGAAATTTCTGCACCTGCCATTTAAGGAGACTAAATAAGGCATTTTAGGAACAATTTTATCCCATACCCATAAAAAAGTTTTAGGAGACATGCGAGGCTACTGTCACTTCAAGACAGTTTTAGTAAATCATAGTAGATACAGTTGGTGATGTTAAACAAGCTGTAATTGAACCGCATCCATTTGACTCCTCTGCATTCTTTACAGCCAAGTATCATTGTACGGTACTGGCAGACTGACATTAACAGCTTAGTCATTTTTGTTCAAGTCTGTGCCCTGTGTTTCATTGGTTTACATTCTAGTTACCTTAAGATTAAGGCAGGAGGAGTTATTAATTAGTGGAGTAAACAGGCTGATACTGCTCCCAGGACTTGAAGAAATAGGCAGCATTTCAGAAGTCACTGTCACTCTAACCAAACTGCGATGTAGTAGACACCTGGGTCCCTCAGTCCATACAAATATCAAGAAGAAATTTTAATTCCTTCACTAAAACATGTTATGTGAGCACCTGCACCTCAAATATCCTCAGACTGTAGACCTGATGACAGGCTCCAGTGAAAGTGTACCTTTATGGTGCCTTCCACAAAGGAAGGCTAGGACGAGAAACTTGGATGATCCACTGCTCCAAATTCCTAACAAATCAAATCAAAATCAGACTTGTTTTATCTTAGCCTAGTTTGCCCATTTTCATCTTTTGTAGTCCTCTTACTCTGATAAAAAGATGTGAGTGGCCAAGTTAAACAAGATTTCTGCCCTTTGCAGCAGAAAAAGCAAAGAAAGAAGGTCCAACTGGCCAGAAAGGACATCCCTCAAGTCACACGCCAGCCCTGCTATCTTGAACAGAAGCAGGGGAATGTTTACTTTAATAAATACCTAAAAAGAAGGATGCAAAAAGAATAGTAAATGAAGTGTTTAACAGAAAAGAATAGAAAGGTAAGTGCATTTCAGATATGTTTATTCTGCAGCAGTCGCAGAACTCTCTGTATAATGCCTTTTAAAGACATGCAGACTCTCCCAGAGTCCATTTAACACTCCACTTGTCATAGCCAGGAGTGCCTGCTCTGCCAAGCTTTGCTACTGAACTTCTGTCGGAGATTATGACATTTCAGAACTCTAGATGGTAGCTGTATTATCCAGGAGAGATGAGGTTTGAGTACGTACGTGCAGCTGTATCAAACCTTTGTTTTAAAGATTTAGTGTTGTGTCATTAGAAAAATAGTTCATACCTCAAAAGCAGGTGTTGCCTTTAGCAGGTCCTTCAGTCCTCAGAAACAGCTTATCTGCAAAATACAATGCATGCACAATTAAGAGGAAGCCATACAATTACAGAGTACTTGGATGTAAGCTTACTAGGGATGGCTAGGAGATGTTACTCCAAATTAACTAAATCTTGAGAAATTTTGCTACAGTCCCACCACAGTCATCCAGGCAGCTTTTTAGTGTTTGCTCCTCGACAGGAGTACTGTCTAGTTATTACTATTTCACATCAACACTTGCTCAAGGATATTAATATCAAGCTATTAAGGATATACCATGAAAATTGTGAGCAACTTTTCCCTCGTTTCACATCTTAATAGGTTTTTACAAACACACCATTAAAGCTGAAGTAATCCAGGATGATTAGGACATCCCTCCACTAAGCAGTATTTCAGGTGCTCATATAATGGCTTAAAAGCGCTCTCAGTCACAGCTCGGCATACACCTGCATAGCCACCTGCAACAGCCAGGTCTCATTCATGAGTTTGTTCATCTCCAGTCAGACAAAAACTAAGTTGAAGAGGCACCAAAACATCTGTGGCCGCATTTATCGGTTATTATTACATAAAGCCACTGTGCAAGGCATTCTAAAGGTTTTCATACAGCAGAACTATCACATTTTAGTTCAAGACAAGTGAATAAGTAAAGATGAAGCTTTTTTTATCCAATAAAGGTTGTACCACTCCATGCCGTTTTCTGTACTTCCAAACTTCAGAGTGGGCTCTCTTGCAAAGTTTTTAATACATTCACAAGGCAAAACCTGCAGGCATTGCTAGATCTGTTACTCAACTAGAAAAGCATATGCTGTATTCTTTTAAGGATTACATTAATGATACTTAGATTAATATTTTAAGGGGAACCAGATTTAAAAATACAAAGAAATCAGGAGCTGTTTTTCAGTTGCACACAGCAGGCTATTTTCTGCAAGTTTTCCATTATTTCAGGGAAGCTAAACCCACCAGTTTTACCAGGGAACCATCTCCTCATCTACTGGGTGTTATGTCCCAAATTTTTCTATACAGTATTTTACACTTTCTTCATTAATGTTTCTTTATTGTGAAACAAGCATATCTACATAAAAAAAAATCTATCAAAATAATACTCCTTATACTCTCCATGCAGCACTCCGTGGAAAAGGATATAATAGCTAAGCCACACAGTCAGAGCCAGTTAATTATTTCAATCCACATGGAGAAACATCCAACTTGTTCTTCACCACTGCAAGTATTCAAGCCAGTCTCACAACAAAATACCATCTCAGTACCTGCTTATTGATGCAAAGTCATATAGAAACACTAATGCTTGTTCTTCTCCCTACAGATACACATTTCATGCTACATGGAAGTAAAATGCCAGAGCTTTCAGTTAACGAGAGAACAGCCCAGTGAAGAGAGTATCATTTCAGCTTTAGTAAGTGGTAAAGCACTCAGGAGCGAGAAAAACCTTCTGAAAGAGCCCTGTTCCCTTCAGAAGGGGTAGAAAGAAGAGTTACTAAGCTAATTAAGGAATGGTGAAATATCTTGTGTACCATTCAGATACACGAGTATTAAGGATGAGCTCTTGCTTGTGTAGTAACACTAACGCTCCCCTTTCCAACAGAAGGAAACTCTGCTAATACAAATCCTAAACCCACGTTTTCTTTTTCCACATTATTTGCAGTTTAGCCACCCTGTGATAAATTGGGACATAGGGGTCCTTCTCCCCAGATACTTCCAACTGATGAACACCCAGATCGCATCGGAAGGCATCAAGCCCTAAATGCACAGCCCAACCGTCTGTTTCATTAAAGTTCATCCTGCATCTCTTGCTCTGATCCACCAGGTTATTACACTCTCACACAAGATATTCCAATCTCTTTGCACTGAAAACACCAAACTTGACCTTATTTGTTAAGAAAAAAAGAAGAAAAAACCCCACAGCCCTATCTTTGGTGGCAGACCACTAAAGAAAATGAAAAGTATTAGCTGCTTTTTCAGTGCTGGGCATTGCTACCCCATCTCAACTTGGGTAGCGCTGTATCAACCATGGTTCTGATACCAGCGAAGTAAAACCTACCACAGGTTCTTGGTCTGGGCAAACACATTTCTTCCTTTGGTAAACCTGCATCTCTAGTTGCTCTTTACATAAACCCTGAAGGAAAGAATTCCTATACTACCAAGGAGGTCTTAACTATCCACAGTTGTAAAGATTGCTTTTTTTCCTTTAGTACAGGGTGCTCTTGACTGACAAGCAGAAATGCTAAATAATCTGTCTTTTTCACCCCAGACTGACAGATTTGCTAAAATTGCAGGTGTGGCTGCAAAGATTTTTTTATATGCCAGGTCCTACAGTAGTCTAAGACAGACTTCACCTTGTCCCCTCACATAATAAATTGAGGAAGACTCCAACCACTTATAGAAGTGTTGCTGAACAGCAGGAAAGAGAGAGTCATCTATCACCTGGCCAGCAAATACTGGCTCACATGTTCCATTATTAGCCATAATTGTTTTCCAGTTTGGAGAAATATTACTGGGAGCTATTTTAATGTTAGAGATATCTGTTTATACATTGCAAGCCTGATTCCAAGGTTGCAACTTTATTTCTCTCCAACACAATTTTTATGCAAGTGACACTGAAAAGCAACACAGAGGAAAAGCAGTCTATTATTTCATTTACATCCCACACCACACCCACTCTTCATTTTTATCTTGCCTACTCTATCAGCAAACAGGTAATGCCTGGTATGCATACTGTCCCATCATGTTTGCTATCCCTATAATATCCAGTTTCACGTCCTGCACCAGTAGTTCTTGTTCCTCGGCTCTTCTGGTTCCCAAGCTCCTTGCACTTTTATTACTAAGCATTTCAACAGCTTCTCTGACTTCATCCAGTTTTCTACACAGATGTTTTTTTCCCCCCACCCACTGAATTGCCTGCATCCCATTAATACACTAGACTACTTTCTGCTTACTACCCAGTCTCGTACCTTCTGTTTCTCTCTCACTTGAGAGTTCACCAAATCCACCCCATCTATAATACAACAGTTATTCTGAGGAGTCCAAAAAGCATATACATATTTCAGGGCAAACATTAACAATTCATTTCTGCTTTTTTATAATTTTGAAGGTTCTTACTGCTTTAAGTAGCAACTACTTGTCCCTGCCATCTTCCAGTGACAGTCCTTTTGATGATGGAGTAAACTACCACCTCTCCTTGGTCCATGAGAAAAGCATACAACTTACCTTGGTAAAGCACCCAAAAAGGATGCAAGACAGAAGCAAGGAAGTGATTCTCCTACATCCACTTCACAAAATTATCGTGATTAGACAGTCTCTAGTTCCAATAATTTAATACTTTCTGTATGAACAGTGCTTCTCCCAATCTGCGTTTATGTTGCTCTACCGCCAAAGAGAGAGATGTTAGAGCAAACCTCCAGTTGTGTTGAGGACTATCACTCTTACACCCACTAAATGGAATGCACTTGAGTGCAGTTAAGTTTATAACAGAAAGAATGTGCCATTCGTCATATCAGATGCCCTTATAGGCTCCCTCAATTTCTCTAAACAAGCAACACTTTCTGTTTTCTCATCCCCAAATTTGTAAGACCGTGTTTCCCATATCCCAGGAGAGAAAGCCACTCGATCTTTTAGTTTCCTGTTGTCTCTTACCCTTCGTACTTTGTTTCCAAATCTCTAGACAAACAGCTTCCTTTAAATAGCTCCCCATCTTAAATGTGCACGGTACATGAAGATCACTTGATATGAAAAGCTGAGAGGGGGGACACACATTGCAGCTACAGCATTCCACATGCAAAGCAGTATCACGTTGTCAAATACCGTGGGTTCGAACGCAAAGTCTTGTAAACCCTGAGCTATATATACCTGGTGGCTATGAAACCCGGAGATGAAGGCATCTCAGACTTTCATCCCAGTCCTTTCCTAGAGGAATAATGCTAGCAGCAAATTAACTACAACAACTTGACACAAGGAAAACCGCCTTTACAGCCACAAGCCCCTTACCTGTACTTGAACTCATCAAGATCCTAAACCAAGAGTTTATTCAAGAGCATAGGATGGACTTTTTTTCTTCATGGGTACCATTGCCAAATATTTAAGGAATTTTCGTTAAGCATCAAATTCCTGTTCCCACTCTTGCATGAGGCATCTCAGATAAACCTGACAGCATTTGAAAAGAGACTGCTTTTAGATTTGATTCTAGGCTTTTGAGTAGAGCTTGTCCCAGAAGAGAAGGAAGTGCTCAAGTTAGACTAATAATTTAAAGAGTCTTCAAAACACAAGATGGAGTTCCACTGAACTCCAAGAGTGAATAATCTTCCTAGGAAGCATTCATGAACAGCAAGTCAGTCTTTCATGGTAGTCACATAACTCTTACTACTTGTAGAAAGAGATCATACTTCCCAATTGCAGGTAGCACATGGAAGAATAAAGGTCCTCAACTGTAAAGCAAGCAGATACTCTTTGCCAATATCCACATTTAATCCTTGTGAAAGGGTACAGGCTTTAACAAGTAGTCTTCTGTAGCAGTTCAGGTTGACAAGTTAAAAACAGCGAGGTTCATACAATCAGACAGTAAATAAGCAGCTGCAGAAGAGTAGCTGTTTTAATAGCACAGTGGATTTTCGTATGTCAAGAGCAATTTGACTAAAGAAACAACATGCAATGATTCTAGAAAGTTGGAAGAGTGACTCACGGATTGCCAAATCACCAGTGTCAAGGACCAACCAAGGACTTTCCAGAGATCCTGAAAGGCTAGACAGTGCAAGAAATGCTAATTAGAGGTAAGCTCCAGCAGCTAGTGGTCTTTAGTTAGTTAGCATACAACCAAAGAGCGTGGGGAGGGTGGGAGTGAGTAGTCAACTGCGTTACAATACAGTACACATGACAAGAGGCTGAAAATACCCAGAGAACGCTGAAATTAAATACTTTGACAGAAACGATCTTTGAATCTTTCTATAGATCTTTCGGTTGTATCTAAACAGAAAAATAAAACCCAAAACACTTTAACACACAAACATCCAGATCCACAAAAAGAAAAACACACCAAAAAACGAGGCAAAAAATGCCCTTAGTGAGAAACAACAAAGCACATTCCTTTTCAGTAGATGCTCAATAAAAAAAGGAAGTGATTTATTTAAGCAAGACCAAAGTATCTCTTTTCACAGTTGAAGAACTCTGCTGCTAAGAGAACTAAATTAGCTATCACAGTTGCATTCCCAACAGCACCTCTAGCTTCCTGTGTGGAAGAGTATTTTGGTGAAAGCAATTCTAATTTGGACTCAGAGCATGCAAATTTAAGGAGAATAGTGATTTCTGACCAGTTCCTTCCATGAACACTGATGCATAGGAAAAACTGTCTTTCACATTCAAGTTTAATCCTCTTCTGAAATATTTATTTTTGGAACAATTCATTGAACAGTAAGCCTTCAGCCTAGCCAAGTTACATCTAAAAATAAAGGTATTAAGAATTCAGGAATTCTTCCTACTGTTTTATCTAATCAATACAGATCCACTGTGACTCCTGTCATATGCTTCATTTGTCAAAGCACATGCCCACGCCCACACTTGGACAGCGTTATCCAACAACCTGCCATCTTTTTGAAAAGCATAGACCAGAGATAGGCATCTTTAATGATTTGAGGTGTTAACAGAGATTCATAAAGTAAAGATTCAGTTGCATGCACGTTAGAAAAAGAAGCAGTAAGAACCTGAGCCAGGTCTTGAACTATGACTGAAATAGGAACACACTTCAGTTAAACTAAACGAAACTTAAGTTCCTCCAACGGCCATTTTGCCTTAGCTGGGGCTGAACGCTAATGATCGCTTGAGGAGGACAAAGGTAAAAAGCAGCTTTCATTATTCAAATTTCACTTGTCCTCTAACGAAAGGCTGCTAAACTGATCCTGCAATCACAAAGGAATACGAAGGCTCCCTCCCCACTAGGAAGTTCAATGTCAGAGTTGACTTAAATGCGCCCAGGACTAGGAAAGGGCTGCATTCACACTAGTAAAGTCTTCCTCTTTAAACCAGGGTGGCTATATGCAAACGGCTCTTGGGAACAGTCTTGGTCCATGATAGCTCTTTACTAGCATCCACCAGTGTCTGGGAGAGTACTTTTGCCCTAAGGCCAAAGATTGCAACAGGAAAGATACTAAAAACAAAACAGCAAAGACACTGTATTCCAGCACTACCAGAAGTCACCAAGCGTCATGTAATTCACCAGCACAGGTATAGCCGGAGATGCCAGATTATGAGAAGCTTTTACTTAGCAAGTTGTTTTGATATTCATGTCATCCCAGCTTCCTGGAAACTCCAGGAGTTCAGCTTATCCTTATCTGCCACTACGGAAGAGTATATCACCAAGAAAGCCTCCCCAGCCCACTACTTAAGAAACAGGGTTGTTTGCAAGCATCTTCTTGCCTTTTTTTTTTTTTAAGGCATTGAAATAATAGACAAGGCATTATCATTTTTGCTAGTCTTTAAAAAGTCTTTTATAAAGTCTCTCTGCTTTAGATGCTTCTTTTTATCTAAACTGAATGCCTGGCACATCTGCTCTTCACAGGTTGTTCATCAGGAGGTTAGCAAGGACAACCAGCAACTCTCCACATATTCTCCTCCATAGTTTTCCTCTACCCTGTCACAGTGTAAGCCACCCACCCATAACAACTTCTGCTAAAACAGAGGGCTATTCCCAACCCAGCTCCCTCTTCACTCACACTGATTCAATCCTTACACTTTTTAAACGGTTGTTTGATGAACAGCTGGAAGTGTGAGGCAATCAGTTTTCACCAGTGTCTAACCTACGGCTGCCACCTCTTTAACCAGAAATACTGCTGAGCTGACCGACTGCCTAGATCCTTGTTCTCTTATTCTCCATACAGTGATATACATTGCTCCATTAGCTATGTTTCTCAGTTGTGGAAACTCTTGTTCTCACTTTGCAAAGGAACTTCTTTAAGCTCAATCCTGAGCCATAGTTAACACTTCCTTTTTGTTCCATGGAGGCAGACACAGTTTCCAGACACAGGTGAAGGAAGATAAGGAAGAAGCATAAGGCTTCTAGCTGCAAGTCATAAAAGGCACTGAGGTCCCATGCCAAGCAAACAAGCCTGAAATAGGTTTATCAGCAGCCAAGTTGTAACAGACTGTTCAACATGTAAAACAAAAAGCATCCTTCTCTTACTGCTTTCATCCATACTACGCCCTTTTAGAGCAGCAATAATGTAGAGGACACCACTGCTTTCCCACACCCTAATCTGGCAAGTCTTGAGATGGTTCAAGAACAGGGCTGTTGGTCATCTGTGAAAGCGGAAAGGAAACCACCTCTCACTACTCAGCTCAGAGAGTCAATGGAGTGGTCAGCGATGCTACGCACATTTAAAAATACAACGTGAATGTATATCAAATATACCCAGCTGCTGGTGCACCCCAAACACAGAACACCAATATCTCATTTGGATTATGAAACATTGTCTTTCCTCAACTGGAAGAGGAAGGCCAAGAAGGAAGTCGCAGGTGCCAACAGCAATTTTACAAAATTAGACCAGATTAAAGAATGTTATCTGCTAATGTACTAGCATGGGCAAACAAGAGAGAAGTTTGGATTTGCCATTTCTTTGGTACCTTGAAGACTGCCTCAGTGATGACAGGTTACCATGGCAACACCTTTAAAGCAAAACAATTATTGGAGGAGGATTCTGGACCACAGCTGACATTTTACTATTGTAAGAAAGCATGACAATTCATTAAACTTAAATCTACTTATGTTTTCAAGGTTGACACCCGCCAATTTCCATAATTTAAGTGCCTGAGTTGCCCATTAATGTCTCCTCACTTACACGCAAGTCTCCTGCGGAGGTCATAATCCTCCTCTTGTATCACTGCTCCTCCAGGAGCAAGCGCAGTATGGGGAGGATTATACCGCTGGTACGTATGGACAGCAGTGATGAGGGCAGGGGAGAGCGCTGCACAGCTGCAGGTCACTTCTCAGGATACTGTTAATTGACTTCACTGAGCACTTAAGTGCTCAGCACATGTTAAAGAACCACCTATCAAGCCACTATAATTTTTATGTTAAAGGATCTACATAGAGAACAGTGGGTGCTCTTAAAGTTGAGGTTTACATGGTGCTTGTGAATGGGTCATTTTATGGGGACTTGAGGACTCAGATGTGGCAGTACTGTTGATCTGTGCTTCTTCACCCTGACTTGCAACTGCCCCAATCTTGACCTACAAGTACCTTTAAGACAGATTTAGGATTTATTTAGTTTTTTAATTTTCAGTTTGGAAACATTTATGACAGTAGATTTTACATGGAATGCTTTGGAGAGGAAAAAAACCCACCCAACAAAACCCATCAAGTACTAAAATTAAGCAGAATACATGCTGGCAGCCTGACCAGCACCCGGGGTTCAAAGCTCTGAAAGTACATGTTATTCAGTTAAAAAAAAGCCAAAACCCATAACATATCTCCATGAAAAAGGTCATCTATATACACCAAATTCTCATGCCCAGATGTACTCTAAATAAACACCAGTATCTGAGCAAATCAGTTTGACAGGTTTAATAAATATTTAACCTAAAATACACAGGTTAAAGATGTTTAGGAACACTTAAGAGGAACTGAACTAGGCATTAACCAGTCACACCATCACTTGAGAAGGTGAGCAAGACTGTAAGATGAATCCACTCAATAGCAAATTCAGTATCTCCTTCGTTTACAGTGATATATTCCATGAACTAGTTGCTCTTTAGATGCAATTCTGTGAGCAGTTCTGAGTTAAGGCCACACATTTCTGTAACAAACCGCAGGGCAGAGCTTCCATGATGGCTCTATATGCTATTTATTGTCCTCATGCATTTTCAGATGTAACAGGCAGCAACATTTTCACGAGACAGAGATGCTCATCCCTTGCATATAATGGGGCATCAAAAGATTCTTCTGCTTTCTCAAAGGGCAAAATGGCAGCAAGGAACAGAAGGAGTAAGGGTGGGGGGGACAGGGAACAAATAAAGCAAAACACACACACACATATAACACTGCTACTTCAGTGCTAGAAATCAATGTGCTTTTCTGCTCGGTTTTTGTGGAATCCGCTCCTGAACACAGATGCTGCTTTACAGGAAACCCTATCTTCTGCACCCGATATCTGTTACCCTTGCACACACGAGCCTCCCAGGTTGGTTTCCCGTGCCTCGCGTCTCCGTTACAGAAATCGGAGATGAAGTTGAGCAGAATGGCTCTAAAGGGTATGAACAGCAGGACTGGTGTCAGAACAGACAGATAAGACCTTATTAGAAACACCGAACGCTCCTCATTAGTCACAGGTGAACAAAAGCATCCCAAGGGCAAGCCAGGTGCACGCAATTTCTTAAAACAGATGAAAGAAGGAAAACAGTATTTCCTCTGTGTACAAGAGCTCCTGTATTAAAAAGGGTAGATGGAAATGGTAATTCCCCTTGTCTCCAACACTTAAGTTTAGTCCATGCCAAAACCCAATAGTTACAGATTACAAACATGACAGAACCTGATTTTACATTTTCCATATAAATTTTGTGACTGTTATTTAGCTAATGATGATGCAGAAGATGCATCATCAGCTCCTATTAGACAGAGGAAATGCAACTTTTATTTTAATGATGCTAGGCAGCAGTGCAACTAGTACACCAAGGAATACATTAAAAAAAAATAGTAATCTTGATTTTGCCATTGCACAAAGACAACAGGTTTGAAGTCTCTGCATTATCAATGGATTTCTCTCTGCCTTCGAGAGGTAAAACGTTAATATGGATCAGAACGAGGAAGGAAAAAAAAAAGCATTTAAAGACCCCAGTGCACAAACACATGATCATTGCTACTTAAGTGCTAGAAAACATTGAGTTTCCCTATTTGCTTTTCTGGAATCTGCTACTAATAAACCAGCTGCTGCCTTGCACATCTCCAAGACAATCTTCACCAATCACCCGTCAAAGGAGAGGACCAGTTGATAGGAACCAAGGTTTACTCCATGCCAGTGTAACTGCAGAGACAGATTACCTTTCAGAGTACAAAGTTAAAACTGTTCAGGGCTCAAGTGATCCACTGCATTTGACAGCTGAATATTTCAGATCTTGCTATTTCAGAGACTGGATTGCACAGTGAAGAATTACAGATCCTCACTGTAGTTCTATAGCATGTGAAATCATACTCCACTCAGCTGTAATGAGCACCGTAAGACAACCTGGCAGGGGTTTTTTGGTTGTTGAGTTGGGTTTTTTTCCCTTCTTCAAGCTGAAAAGCCTTTCCAGGATGCATGGCTACTCAGTAGCACAAAGACGATATACTTTACCTGTTACCAAAATATTTGCTTCTAGACTAGAGAGCATCCTCTAACAGAAAAGTTAATTACACTCAAAATCATAGAATCGTTTAGGTCGGAGAAAATACCTGTAAGATCATCAAGTACCACCGTTAACCTAACCCTGCCAACTCCACCACTAAACCATGTCCCTCAGCGCCTCATCCACACGGCTTTTAAATACCACCAGGGATGGGGACTCCACCACCTCCCTGGGCAGCCTCTTCCAATGCTTGACCGCACTCTCAGTAAAGAAATTTTTCCTACTATCCAGCCTAAACCTCCCCTGGTGCAACTTGAGGCCATTTCCTCTTGTCCTGTCACTTGTCCCTTGGGAGAAGAGACCAACACCCACCTCACCACAACCCCCTTTCAGGCAGTTGTAGAGAGCGATGAGGTCTCCCCTCAGCCTCCTCTTCTCCAGACTGAACAACCCCAGCTCCCTCAGCCGCTCCTCATCAGACTTGTGCTCCAGACCCCTCACCAGCTCCGTCGCCCTTCTCTGGACACGCTCCAGCACCTCAATGTCCTTCTTGTAGTGAGGGGCCCAACACTGAACACAGCATTCGAGGTGTGGCCTCACCAGCACCAAGTACAGGGGCACGATCCCCTCCCTGCTCCTGCTGGCCACGCTATTTCTGATACAGGCCAGGATGCCGTTGGCCTTCTTGGCCACCTGGGCACACTGCTGGCTCATCTTCAGCCGACTGTCAACCAACATCTCCAGGGCCTTTTCCGCCGGGCAGCTTTCCAGCCACTTGTCCCCAAGCCTGGAGCGTTGCGTGGGGTTGTTTTGACTCAAGTACAGGACACGGCACTTGGCCTTGTTGAACCTCATACAATTGGCCTCGGCCCATCGATCCAGCCTGTCCAGATCCCTCTGCAGAGCCTTCCTGCCCTCCAGCAGATCAACACTCCCGCCCAACTTGGTGTCGTCTGCAAACTTACTGAGGGAGCACTCAATCCCCTCGCCCAGATCATCAATAAAGATATTAAACAAGACCGGCCCCAGTACCGAGCCCTGGGGAACACCACTTGTGACCCACCGCCAACTGGATTTAACTCCATTCACCACAACCCTTTGGGCTCAGCCATCCAGCCAGTTTTTTTACCCAGCGTAGAGCGCACCCATCCAAGCCATGAGCAGCCAGTTTCTCCAGGAAAATGCTGTGGGAAACGATGTCAAAGGCTTCACTGAAGTCTAGATAGGCAACATCCTCAGCCTTTCCTTCATCCACTGTGCGGGTCACCTTGTCACAGAAGGAGATCAGGTTAGTCAGGCAGGACCTGCCTTTCATAAACCCATGTTGACTGGGCCTGATCACCTGGTTGTCCTGTACGTGCTGTGTGATGGCACTCAAGATGATCTGCTCCATAATTTTCCCTGGCACCAAGGTCAGGCTGACAGGCCTGTAGATCCCCAGATCCTCCTTCTGGCCCTTCTTGAAGGTGGGTGTCACATTTGCTAACCTGCAGTCTGCTGGGACCTCTCTGTTTAGCCAGGACTGCTGGTAGGTGATGGAAAGAGGCTCGGTGAGCACTTCCACCAGCTCCCTCAGTACCCTTGGGTGGATCCCATCCGGTCCCATAGACTTGTGGGTGTCTAAGTGGTGTAGAAGGTCACTAACCATTTCCCCTTGGATTGTGGGGGCTTCATTCTGCTCCCTGTCCCTGCCTTCCAGCTCAGGGGGCTGGGTACCTGGAGAACAACTGGTCTTACTGTTAAAGACTGAGGCAAAGAAGGCATTAAGGACCTCAGCCTTTTCCTCATCCTTCGTCACTATGTTCCCCCCCGTGTCCGGTAAAGGACATCATTATAGACACAATATAAAGTGTTATAATCAATTAAAAGCAAGACCATTCAGAATACGACTGTATTCCAGAAGTTTTCAGAGGACTTGCTGCTCAAAAGCTTTACACAGAAAAGACCAGTTTCACTGCAATTATGCAATATCAGTGTCCTGAGATACCAAAGTTACTGAAATGGTGAACTCCTGATTGCACACAGGCTTCGTCAGGACCTCATCGAGATCCTAGCTGTGCAGAAGTTGCCTGTGGAACATCATCCCACGTTCTCCCAGTTACTTCAGAAGAAGCCTCAAAACTCCATTTCACCTCCCCTCTGCAGGGACAGTGTACAACACCTGGCTGACCCGGCCGAGCGAGAGCTGGCACCTTGGGTTAGGTGGAGCTTAGAAGTTAGGAGAGCTCCAACGCACAGACCAACCTCTCTACCACTCACAGAAACAAGCACTCGGGCTTTAAGAGCGAACAAAAGAAAACAAACATTCTCCCACTATTTATCATACAGCACCAACATTTAAGACTTCGAGCTAGAATCAGAGCAACTAAAAGTGGATTTGTTCTGTAAGGTGTAAGCAGAAAGTGATACCCACACCTGGTGAAAGGGAAGAAGGGGAGATAAAGGTCAGAACAGCATAGCCAGATAGGGTTAAGATCATTAACATTTAGTTATTTGCCTTTAAGTTTGCATATCATATTTCCAAGACATAAAGAAGCCCATCTGACCCAAACTTTTGGGGTTTTCCATAAGTCTTAACACTTTGAGGTGATGTAAAAAAAACCCAATTCCTGCCGTAAAGGGCATTTTTGTCTCTAAGAGGAGCAGTCCTTGGGACTCAGACTGGAAAAAACCAAAGTCGATGTGTAAAAGGTAAGTTTCCCTTTTTTATAAGCGGGCTGAAAAACCAAGCAGTCAGAATAAGATTCAATGCCAGTCTGTGAATAGATTAAACATTTGGTTTGAGCTGAAACACATTCACATACTCTGCATCAAAACTATGGCTTCTATGGTCTTTAAAACACAGTATCACTCCTTAGCAAATTCAAGATGAAAGTGACTGGCCTTCAAATTACCTGATAAATCCTTCAGATGTTGATTTACAACTGTAGAAGGGTAAGTAAGGTTTCTAAAGAAAAAATTTTCTAAAGCTAACAAAAAATTTACCAGAACAGAGGAAGAACACTAATTTCCCATTATGCAACTGCCTCCAAAAACAGCTTTATTCAATTCAGTGTGAAAAAGCAGGATGGAGTCTTAGTACCCAACATCAGATGACGACAGGTTACAACAAGGTGCAGACAGCTGTGTTAAACCAGAACAGATGAACAAATTGTCTCAAGTTCTGAGACACGATATATGTAATGGTCTGTTTGACACAGACAGGCTCTTAAATAATACGCTGCAGAAGATAGCCACAGAGCAGAGCACCACAGCGTAAGACCATTCATCTGACATTCACTCTACCCTGCCCTAAGACGCCGCGATGCATTGTTAAACATGACTTAATTATTTTTTAACCTATCGGTAGTTATGGCCATGGCAAAAGCAGTCTGAGGTGCGAAGAACATGAGACCTAAGCACTTTTATTTTGCTGCATTTTTACAAACTGCTGTTCAATCACAGTAAATAAAAACGTGAGATGGAGAACTGCAGAAAAAAAAAAAAAAGAAGTGGGAGACTCTGCATCTTAGAAGATTCCTTCCCCACAGACCCTATTTTATTTTGCTGAAGGCAGAGGTGCAGTATTAGGTTTGTCAGTGTTATCACGACAATGATACCCTAAACAAAAGAGAGCTTGGTGGAACTATTCTCTCAGATACTTGTTCTGTGCTTATCAAGGAAAGTGATATCCGCTCTGAAGATGTAGTACGATCAGCAGCAGTCTCGCATCAAGACTGAAAGCAGTACAACATGCATTACTTTACATCATGATCAACTAAATTAGTGCACAGATTTACTGCTTTAAAAATCTCAAACAATGTCTTCAGAAATCAAAAGCTACATGGATAAAATAAATGTTGTACTAGCTGAATGAAAAAAATTCCCTTGGGAAAATGCTTCAGACATACCAATAAAACTAGTTTCCAACACTATACTTAATCTATCTGATTTCTATTTCTCACAGCTATTGGAATTAAGAAAGTTCTGCAGAGGCACAAGATGCACAAGCAGCCTACACACTGGAGGTAGAACACGCACACATATGCAATATGTCATTTATTCAGCGCAGCAAGGCCCCAGCTGACCAACGAAACAATCCTAAGAGCTGCTCCAGTGCCAAAATAGAATTAACTTCCTAATAAAAATCCCTCCCTCCTCCATACAGGGGCCTCGTATCCGGTGCCTAGCCTTGCTCAAGCACGCAGGTAAGTTACTCGGTGTGACAGTCCTAGAAGAGCTGAGGTTTGCACTGCAACCAGAAAGAGCCGTGGCCCCAGCCGCACATCCCTGTCACTCTCCTGTGCCGAGACAGCTGATCAACTGCTTCTCAGGCCAACTCAAGCTTTTCTGGTTTGTTTAGTGAGTTATCGGTTTAATGCATAGGTTCTTACTGCAAAGACCAATTGAAAAAATAATTACGCCTTCCCACTTTTAATCTGAACTTAAAACTTTTCAGCTCAGACTCATTAAGAAAAAAATACAGCTGTTCCTATGTCCATCCGCAGTTTCACTTGCTTCCTGGCTGAACCAGGTAACAGTACAATTCTGCTGCTGACCATTAAGCCAGCTCAAAACAAAACCAGGAGTACGCCGACGCGGTCAGGTGCGGAGATGTGCCCACTCGCTCTGCCCGCACGAAGCGCTGGCGGAGGCTGGCGCCGAGGCAGACAGCGTGCACAGCCGCCAACTTCTGTTTAAACATGTGAGGCTGGCTTTTGTAGGAGTTGCTTATGAACTGGACTTGTTTGGATTTGGGTTTTTTTTTTTAGTATTTATTTCAAGCTCACTGGCAAGATCTGACAAAGCTGTTTTGCTGTCTGCTGTTTCAATAGGCCAGCATGTGAACAGCAACCCTGCACCTACAGGCTCTACTCCCAAATATCACGTTCACCACTAATGAAACATAACTAGGAGGCGGGAATACAGTGAAACTGGCCTGTGCAACATGCCTGACAGCTACTAACAAAACAAAAAGCTGTATAAACAGCTCTGCTCCTATGCCACCCAGGGTTTGGGGATTTCTAAGTCAACAACGTGTAGGTGAAATGTAGTCGCTCCTGCTGCATTCAGATTTAGAAGCCGTTATGACTCTAAAATTACTAATTGATTCTTCCATAATTTAAGACAAATTCCAACTAAAAGCAAGACAAGTATAATACATTATCGCATAGTAATTCCATCATTTTTATAGTTCTCAGCATTTCATTAATTGACAGAAACAAAATATTTGTATTTGAGTTTGAACAGACTCCAAACTTTTTGGCTCTCCCTACACGCAGATATTGCATTTTAAACTGGAACCAGCATGCATCTCTCAACGCATCCAAGGACAACAAATAATCATGCAGGGGTGAGAAACAGAAAGAACAAAAACAATGAATACTACAACTTCTAGTTTTTGAACTTGACTTAGAATGAATCAGACTCACTTTGTTTCTGGCACATCACTGAATTCTAACTCGGCAAGCGAGACAGAGACAACTGTCAACTCCCACAAGAATCGCAGGAGTTGAATAGCTGGGGTTTTCTCTTACTCCAGTAAGTTTTCCCAGTCAACTGTATATTTTAAAGCAACAATTTTACAATTTTAAAAGTGGAAACAGGTAGAAAGCATGTGGCATTTCACCACATACCACTTCTAGTAGCTTGGGCTACAAAATAAAATCCCATTTTTTCCAGAATGTTCACTGAAAGTCAGTCTGATACCCAAACTCTGATCACACACACAGCAATGTAATATGGGGAGAGGGGTCCTCCTCTCAACAGTTTCATTTCATAAGGCCAGAGGACTTCTGTCACAGCAGCACAAATATACCGATAGCCAATATTTCATAGTGAAAATATCAGGGTTTACTCTGAGTATCACTATGCAGTAGCTACGGGAGTCATTGAATGTTTTTCTTGTGTAAGTATGTGACAAAGTTAATCTAAAGGGAACATTAGATAAACGCTCTAACCCACTTAAGAGATTTCTTCACTTCTCGCTCTGGCAAGACAGAAGTTCACTGCAAAATACAACTAGGTGAATTTAAGACAGAAGGCATATTGATTCACTGTACAAGCTCTGAAATAAGTAACTTAAATCTATGAAGCTAGGAATCACTGTTATATCATTTTTAATTTAAAACTTCCACATAAGAGTCTTAAAATCAATGTGATTGCCAGAAAAATAAGTGCATCAAATTCACAAGAAGCAGTTCTTGCTTAACTCACCTCGAAGATTAGCTCTTGTTTCTAAACTGAAGTCAAAAGCTCTACAGACAGCATCTCCTACCTGCTGCTGCGCCATGGCTGCATTTAGATGTACGCACAGCTCCCTCCAACACGACCAAACAGATTACTCGGTGGTCAGCCGATGCAGCATACTTTTGTTTCAGCAAATAGTTAGAGCATTGCACAGTGACCAGTTGGGAATGATCTCATCCTAGTGACCAACAGCAAACTTCATCAAAAAGCTTTTTGTTACATGCTGCTGTACTTCAGAAAGCTGACTTCATTTTACAATTAACTAGTAAAGATGTTTTACAGAAAGGTTCACTTTATTATTCAGAAAATATTCAGTAGCCTCCCCCCTTTTTTTTCCTCCTACATTTCTACCACTTTAGATTTAGAATGCTTTAAGACACTTTTAAATTTTTTTAGCTGAATTATTAAAATCTTAAGGGGATGACTTCTGGCAAGTACCAAAGGGCTTTGGGAGGGGCTTTTTGGTTAGTTTTTTTTCCCCCCTTGGTGTTTGAAAGAAGAAATACTTTTAGACTCTTGAACATCACTTCAGTTATGCTTTGCCTTTATTCCAGAAGAAGCAAGAAAGTATTCTGAACTGCCTATACCTGGCCTCAGGCTGAAGAATAAGAATATGCCAGCGTCGAAGGAGAAGGTTGCTACAGCACAAGGTACCCTTGCTGAAGAATGAGCAAGAACAAGAAAGAAAGTAATGGCCCTACTACCATTCATTTTTCAGTAAAATCCAAAACCTGTTCTTGGGCTCCTGAAGTTCAACTCAGAGGAGCTGAGACACCTACTTTCAAAGCATCAATTCAACAAAGATTATGTCGCCTGCTCCAGTGCCCGATAGGCTCTAGACAGCCAAGTCCTTCATACAAAACTTCATTCAGCTTTCAAGTTCTGATGTTGTACCTGTCCGAGGGCACTGGCAATTGATTAAGCCAAATGTCCAGTGTATTCTAGATCCATAAGTTCGCATCCTCACCTAAAGGAACTGATCCCACACGTACACTCGAGCATATGAAACATGCAAAAACAGCATCAAGCTGACAGAATACCAAAGCATCTACAGTGTCCCCATTTTAAGTGAAGCGGGCTCCACATCTTGAGCGTTGGAGATCCCCATTCTATCCTCTCCTCAGCCTGAAAGCGTTCAAAGCCATCTACCCCACTTCTGGAAAGTGCATTACCAACCAAACACTTGCCACAGGCACTTCATGCACAGGGGGTGAACTTCTATGTGTAAGATGAGCCTGAATGCATGAGTTACAAACCCTGAAAGACCAGCAAGACTGTGTCTGTCTCTCCCCCTCCTAACCATGCATTCTAGGTTTTGACTTCTCTTTCAGGAACTGTTTCTGTGTTTCATGCAAGAGGCTTGCTGGATAAAGACAGAAATAATCCTAAGGATAAGCTAGAACCCACGGCTCCTGACACACGAGCACCCTATTCACCCTGCTGCAACTAAGCGTGCCATTTTTTGAACCTCCTTCCAGATCTTCCCCATTATTTTATTCCAGTCATGCAAGAATTCTCATCTTGGCCACAAGAAGCAAAAGAAAACTGGATGCAGAATGAAGATTTGCCATTGATTTGTTTCAGTTGTGTGCTATACAAAATGCAGTGGCATTTATTAATGGCTAGATCATAGAAATTAAGAACAAAGACAAAAACTAAAGTCACATAGTATTTAGGAATCAAAAGAAACTTTGATCATGTTCTATGAATGATCAATTCTGCAGATCTCTAGAGAGGCACAGGCTGTCTATTCTTAACTCACTTTTCAGAAGGAAACACAGATGCTTCAGAAAGTTTCACCCTGTGGTTGGTTTGTTTCTTCTTCCATCCAAGCATCTGCTGCCTGCAATTCATGTGCCTCTGCAGCCTTTCAGCTTTAGCTAGACAGAATGAATGAGTCACTTAATAACCTAGAGTTTACACAAAAGAAATGTGAAAGCAAGAGACTGCCTTTAATCAGATCAACCCGGTGAGCATCTTGAACACACTGAACTTTTCTTTTTTTAAATATATAAAAAAAAATTAGACTAACAGAAGTAATTTAGTAAAAACTAGCTAAGAGAGAGAACAATCCACAGGCAATCTCCAGACTGAAAAACATCAGATTTGAGTCAATGCTGTAAAATACAGTCTACGTCCCTGTTTAGTAGATGAAAATGGTCCCCTCAGCATTCACCCTGCTTTTTTGGTATTATGCTTCTGGAAAGTTAATACAAAGCATTTCATCTAGAACGTATGGCTCCTGTACTTTGAAAGATTAAAAGAAAAACTCTCAGAAGAGATAAGCAGGGACATAGAGCGATTAGTGTGACCTGCAAACTACAAGTGTGATAAATAGTGCTGAGAGGACAAAGGTAACAGTGGTAACCAAAGATGAACTTCTTTATTTGGAGATACAGGCTTTTGAGGTGGGTTATTTCCTCAACAACACCAGCGCTTGCCCGTTTACAGATTATTTGCCTTCTGTGAAGGAAAGGCATTTTTTGTTGCAGTAGATCAGCGCTGGTAGCTTAGATGAAGGGACTCTGGAGAAGCCGTAGTATGCATCTGAACACCAGACAGAATCACACGCGATTTGCACACACGCAGGCTGCAGCACAAGAGCTGCTGATCAACACCTAAGGCTCCAATGCAAACAGTTAAGAGGTGACAGCCCACACTTAACCCTCACCTGAGCATGGAAACAAGAAGATGGACAAAACAGAGACATGCTGCTGCGCAAATCCATATAGATGAATCTTTTGCCTGACCTGTTGTAGTAGTTCCTATGTTCTGATTTTTTTTTCATATGCTATGAAAGTGGAGGGAGTAATACTCTCTTGCTGGCTTACAAAAAAAAAAAATCAAAATCACTAACAGTGACTTACTTTACCTTACTCCTCTGCTGTTCGTGCTAAAATATTTGCTTTTATTCCCCCCCCCCAATATGTTCCATTTATTCCTCTGATCTAGCATTTTTTTCTACTCCCAATCCCACAAAAAAGTTTAGGCTTGAATCTAAAGCATTAACAGGAGTGTTGAAAGAAAACTACTTTCAAGAAGTCCAGTATCAGTAAGTGACAAGTGTAGCTGGTGGATATACACCTTCCCTTTGTAGTTTGACTTTTCTTAATAACCCAGTAACGTCTTTCAGCTGAATCCAAAGCTTATG
This sequence comes from Gavia stellata, assembly GCF_030936135.1. Classification (NCBI taxonomy): domain Eukaryota; kingdom Metazoa; phylum Chordata; class Aves; order Gaviiformes; family Gaviidae; genus Gavia; species Gavia stellata. Next base: position 813,483 of record NC_082599.1, on the reverse strand, counting down.
TTGCATAAATAATTAGATCCAACCATCTTTAATCTGAAACTGAAAATAATTTAAGGACAAAACATCGTAAATGACTTGGAGGACCTACAAAGTTACCTTTCTTTAAAGGTATGGGTTAAAAATTCAGTATGGAGAACAATACTACTCAAGGTTATCTGTACATGCTAAAAAAAGATATTAAAGATCAGACACTACCTCTAATTTACTTTTCTCTTTCAGAGATTTGTTTATATTTTATTCCTTGATTTATAAATTGTGAAGTTTCTTTTAAGTAATATTACAATTGCGAGAAAAATGCATGGTTTTACCGTTCTATAATCAGGATGCTCTAATGCATTTCAACTTATATTAACTATTTTCATGTACTCATTGTGTCTCCCCCTTCACATTTGCAAAATTAGTTCAGTACAATGTTTAATTATTAGAATAGAGTTGCAAAAATAACTCCCACTGAAATTTGATTATATATTAAGGATATCTAACACATCAGTCTTGATTTCCCCCACTCGCCTTAGGCATTCAATAAATTGACATCTCTTCAATAAAAAAAAAAATGACCAAAAGTTAAATTACTGAATGCCACAAAAGCTTACTGTAAAAATATATATAAAAAGAACACATGCATTTTAATTCCATACAGATTTTAGGAGCAAGTTTTGCACTATATAATTTCCTGTTCAGTTCACGTTCAACCATTTGATTACATCAGCACCTCAAAATGATATTAGAAGATGTGAAGCTTGCCAGAGAATTTCATTTGGGAAATGTAACAGGCACAGTCAGCATATTTGGCTGCTGAAAAATAAGGCTACAGATAAATTACATACTAGAGAAAATAAACATACCCCAGACTCGAAGGAAGAAAAACAGTTTAATTTTGATCCATCTTGGGCATTTGCAAGGTTTCTACAGGCGTACCACAGACAGAAAGCAGTTGAAGGTCCTTTCAGACACAAACCTGCAGAAAGGCAGCTGTTACTGCGTATTGCCTTGTTCCACGGGAGAGCACCTTGTCTGTGGGATCCGGGGTACGCACGAGGAATCTGGTCTTGGTAAGCTACGCCATCTGAAGTGGAGTGCTGGGATGATCAATGGGCATTTAGGTCCTATTAGCACAGGACGGAGAGCATTGCCTTCATTAAGATAGCCGATCAACTATGCCAAGAACATTTCTCTCAGACAATCTGTGTTCCTCCCACTCCCCACATGCAATTTCTTTAATAGAAAGCTGACAAAGAAAAGGATTTTAGAAGACAGACAGAGGGACGGTCTCAGCTACGGATTCCAGCATGGCTGGCCAACACCTACAAGTTCAGGCTTCAAAAATTGTAATTCTCAAACTGGATTCTACACACAGACTTATTACACCTATAGAAATTAGTATCTCCCTTTTTACTTCTAGACAGGAAAAAATTAAATGGTGCCAAAATTATACTGCTGTTCAAGAGTACCCCATGTCCTGGAGCTTACCAGCACACTTGAACTCTGCCAAAAATCTCGACATGTTGACCTCAGACCGTACCCCCAAGAGCTATAAGTGTATTATCTACAATACAACATTGCATTTTCATATATGCAGTCAGACTGAAATGGTGGTCCAAGAGAAGTAAATTCCCCCATTTATTTTACTTAAAAGTGTCAGCACTATTTCAAAGCTCAGTGCTTTAGCACAGCTTACTGAGGTAGTCTCATTCCCTCCCCCTCCGCCCGTATTCCCTCTTTGAGGCAAGAACAGACACAAGCTGGTACAAAACATGAGAATAGCAAAAGAGAAAACAAATCAAAACCACAATGAGCAAGAAGATAGAAAATTATCTCATTACACAATAAAATGTGAATATCTGGAGTTAATAAATCTTGAATTTCTTTAAAAGAGCCTTATACAAAAAACCACAACGAGTATTCCAGTTTAAATCCATACGAATATCAGACTTGCAAGAACGGTTGGTCACAGTATGGAACGTGGTGAGTATGCAGCACTGAATTTGAGCTCCTCTGTCTAAGAGCAGACCAGGAGGGCTCAGCAAGTTTAGTGACCCCCTGCCAGAATCCAGCTGGCTTCCCTGGGCGTTTGTATCACTGCCTCTTAGCAATCCCTGCTGAGTAAAGGTGATCTGATTAAGGAAGTTCAATATTGCCCTAGCAATAGCATAAAAAGCCAGTTTTGATTACTGACTACTGCGTAATTCTTTGCAAGACTGCCATACTGGTAAGGGGGAACAGAAAATGCAGGTGGAAAAAAGAAATTCCCTGGTCTGGCATTATGGGGGGTGGGGAAGCAGGCAGTGTCAGGAGAACACCACAAAACCACACACACAAATTAAAAAATAACTTACATTCATGCCTTCAAATCAAAAAAGCAAAAGCCAGCATGGCTTTTAGAGGTTCAGACTTGAAGACACATTATGCTTAAGAACAACGCAGCAGCTTATTGAGGAGATTAAACGCATTTTGGAAAGAGTTATATCTTTTAAGAGGAATCCTAGATGTGTACTGTACAACTTTGTCCTTTAACCTCCCTTCCACTGCTCTGACCTGGTCACTCCCTTACATGTATTCCTCTCACTTTCCAAAGAGAATTCAAGTTACTAGTACACTCCTGAGCATATTTTCTATTCTCCCATCTAACAGTCAGCTACCAAAATAACTTCTATTCTGCCAGTGTCACTTTTGGACTATTTCCTACTCTCATTATATAACCATGGCCCTCTACTTTAAAAGGGAATCTCATTTTATCACAGGAAGTCAATCCCCCAGGGGAAAAACATCAAGAAGTCTGCAGTATGTTTAAATAAGACACAGCATCAGCTGATGCCAGCCAGAGTTAGAATTTTTAGGAGCACTATATTAAATCATGTGCTCCAATCAACCCGCAAGCAGCCTTTTTAAAAGGTCTTTGAAGCAAAAAGGAAAACCACCCCACATTCAATACATTCAGATAAACCAGATTTGGTAGGCAAGAAAGACAAATAAGGGAGGGAAACAGCAGCATAGGCCAGATGCGAGTTTAGCTGATACAGATGCAAAGAACAGAAGTGGAAAGAGGAGCAAAGCAGTAGTAGGGTAGCAGAGTAGAACCTGTAGCACAAACACAGCTCATGGTAATTAAGAAAAAAACCAAATCAATGCTTTAGTTCTAAATGCCTTTGTCAAATGCATGAGGAGAGTTAATGTACAACATGGCTATCTGCTGTGAGTTGACAAATTCAGCTTTTCTGTTTCGTGCATCACAACCATTTACTAATCCATCATTACCTGAACGTGATTCTAGGAGATTCTGCCAGCAGGGAGGAGCGGGCATTAACTGCAGACTAGATTCAAATGGAAAAATCCTAGTGAAGTTACTATCTCCAGTGATAACCAGCACTGGACGCAGAGGAGCCTGCAAGAGTTGGTTGGAGTACAGAAGGACGTGTCCTCAGGGCAAGTCTTTCAGCAGCACCAGCAATTAGAGGTAATTTGGCAAGTTACAAATCTTAGCTGGAAAAAACTAAGCTTGGAATTGCAAGGAGTTTCTTTATGTTCCCCAGCTCTTTCAAATTCATATTTGTTCATTATAGGAGAGGGAAATCTCATAAAAGCTACCAGTAAAGGAACACAACACATCAAAGTAATACGGAATACCATGAGTTAAAGAGTTGTTACGGTTTTAAGAAAAAGGCGACAATATTGATGCAACAAAAGAACAGTTGACCAATTTTTTTTCAAGACCATTGACATCCACAGGTCCCAAATAAATATACAGCTTCTTGGACAAATTTGGTTTTCAGCAACCAGACGGTGCCAAACAATAGTCTCCTATATTCGCATGTAGAACTATTATTCATAGTGAAGCCACCATTATTTTTAAGGGAAAATATAAGCCTGAAAATGCTAGTTTAAGGCAAATTATAGGATTTCTCCTTAAAAGTGACTTCCCAAGCTGAAAATAGGTTGGACTAACAGCAAATAAGCTAGAGTTACACCAAACCAGTGCTAATGCAGATACACATCCCTATAAATCCAGTCATTCACCAATTACACCAACGCAAGCTACTAAGAGGGTCACTCCGGGACAAATATGTAATTCCCAATGTGACACTTGATCCTGTTGCCCTACATGCTCTGTCCAAATCCCAATGAAAGAAAAAGTACACTTTACCTAAAAGACCAGTTAAAAAAAATCCAGTCCTCAGAACACAAGATGGATATAGCATTTAATTCTCATGTTGTGAAGGCCTCAATAGGTTAAACTGTATGTTTAAGAAAAATATATATATGCTTTAAGCACAAGGATATCCTGAAAAAAGTAACACTGCAGATTACGTACATTGTAGCTTCATATGTAAATGCAAATTTGTTACATAAAATATAGCTTGAGCCACCCACAGCATCCTACAGAGTTCCCATCATCGTGGTATCACAGCAGTACCACCTGATCCATATATTGGGTGACAAGTGTTATGGCATGTCATCCCAAAAGCCTTTAATTCAAGATTTAAACTTCAACAACAATTACTAGTTTTACAGACATCCTGGTGATGATGTCCCAGCATTTTGTCCAACTGTGCTGGTGTAGGTGGAACCAACTTACGCTCAGGAGCTGCATTCTGCAAGCCTCAGCAGGAGTGCAGACACTCAATCACAAGTACCAACTGCTGTCCTGACCAAACATTTCCTCCAGAATCTCAAGATCATTTTAAAGGTTGCCTTTTATATCCCACCTTTCTTTCCAGAGGCTTCTCTCTGCCTTTTCAGGGATAAAGGAAAACATCGGTATATATGAAGTTATAATCAAAGTAATACTTCTGAAGCTGTGCATGAATAACTTATGTTATGACCTGTTATTGGATCCCTAACATAAATATATTTAAGGTACTACTGCATATCTAATTCACTTTAAAATCCACAGCTCCCGCTACATCCAAATCATCTAGCTCTTAACATCTAGAACGCTTTTTCCAATTGCTTTGACTCATGACCAAAAAGAAAAGCAATTCACTCCCACCGCAGAAGTCCAAAGGAAGGAAGAGCCGGTGACTCAGTTCTTTGTCTCATTCTTTGCTTCTTGAGTCTGCAGAGCCTAATTCAAAGCCTCTGCTGGAGGTGGCTTGGGGATTTTTGTCTTTACTCATCCACAGTTGTTAAGTTTCCCATTACTTTCACTACTATTAATTAGGTATCTATGGACAGCAGATAAACTGTTCTGAGATTCCTTAAGACCAGTGCAGATAGGCATAGGAGCATCTTTAAAAAGAGCACTACACTTAATAAAACTGCAATAGAGAAATAGCCTTTACAGAGTCAGAAGATTGAGAGAAGTAGTAGAAGTACTCAAGGTTTAAAAAAAAAAAAAAACACACACACCACACAAAACCGCCAAACAAACAAAACAAAAAATACCACCAAAAAACACACACAAAAAAAAAACCTAAGAGGAAGACTGGAAAGGGATGAGAGGAAAAAAACCCTATCAGCAACAACCAAAAGAAAAGTTCCAAACTCAATATTCATGTGTTTCTTGTTACCTCCATTTCAGTCCAATAGAAAGGGAACCTTAGCGTAGACAGTAATCAGGTTACAGGCAGGAATTAAGCACTTAGAACTGCTCATAGCAGTGCTAACAATTACACTTAAAAATGCTTTCCGTAAGCTGCTGTTTGCAATAGGGGTTTCCTCAATATTTCTAACAGCATTTCAGATCTAGCACCATTAATAATTTCACAGGTCTACTCAAGCGTAGATCAAGCCATACTTACCCACACGGGAACGGAGCACGTGAGAAATTCTGAGCAGACGTCATTAGTCACTGTCAAGAGCACCTACTAGACCAGGTGGACCTTTAGCCTAACCCACGATAAACAGCAGATCTTTTCCTCTTAATATGCCTGAAACCCAGTCAAATTTAAACTACGAATAGCTAGAAGCTTGGAAAATGCATGGTACTTTCCAGAGGGGATTACAGGAAAACTGTCACTAAAGCACAACTTTCAGATTTCCATTAGCATCCTGGCATGCCTGGCAGCTTAAGCCGTTCCAGTCCAAGGTATGTATGGTTTGGGTTTGGATTTTCCACCCCCAAGCCGTAATGCTTTGCACTGCTCTTACTCAGTCACGCCACTGACGGTGCTTCTCCATCTCATTTTGCCCAACAGAAAGCCAGTTTGATGTACGCTTGGCATCCCCTTCTCCAACTAGTTGTTCCTACTTCCCCTTTAATAAAATTGATGTGGGTCCCAAAAATAGTTCTAGAAATCCCACCTGATCACTGACCCCGTTTTACAGCACGTACAGTTATGATGGCATAACAGCGTGATAAAAAGCGTAACATGGAAGAAGGCTGGAACCTCAAGCCAGTTTTGTTATAGGAAAAAAAGCCAAGATCTGGAAACAAACTCACGGTATCACACTCCTAGAAGGACAAACTGCCAGAGTATCTATAGCAGAGAGCTACAGTTAGACATACCACAGTTAGGGCAAGAAACAAGTGCCAAGTTGGGGGAGAGCAAATAAGGCCAAGTAAAATGACATGCATGCTCTTCTGCCCCTTTCAGAGGGTTTTAAGCATTTCAGCAACACCAGTTAAGTTACATGTACGTATACGCTATAATCCTGTCTGAGAGCGGAGGGTTCAAAACCCCCGTGGGCACGGGGGGCGGAACGAAACCCAGCACACTCGGGAAGCAGCATCCCCAGCACCAGAGGGTTTTCACTAACAAGTATGAATTGATCTCATATTCTAGCACTTCAGGAGTCGTAACTCAAGAGTATGTAAACATACTTTGAAATTCATCTGATAAATGCTTCCCTAGTTTTACTTTGTTTAAAGCAAGTGTCAACACCCCAAATTCAGCTGAAAAACAGCTTTTCAGGATGATGTAGCTCTAATGCAATCTTACAAAAGGAACAATGACTCACTCCCAGGCGGGAATGTGTTGGAAGTGTATGACCTAATACTCAGAAAAAAAGGTTGCTTTTTCAAAAAGATCTAACTTTGATATGTACAGTATCTCCCCAACAAGTAAAGTTTTAAAAAGGGAGAAGTTTTGCACAACAATTTACAAAATGACCTCCCTTTTTTGATTTATTCACTTCTAATTAGCCCCTGCCAAAATCCAACCAGCCTATCTGCAAGCAGTTCCCCTAGCCTTAAATTTCATCCTAAAACTGGTCATCTTTCCATAGATTTACATCCACGTATGACTCACTCCCCAGCCCATTTTAGCCCTGGCCATTAGAGGCAAGGACAGCAGCAATCCAATGTGCCAACTGACATGAAGAGATCACCATCAAATGTGGACAGAGGCGTTAAAATTAAAGCATTAGTGCGCACTAGATACGAAACATTAGGTAGCTATGAGCACTTGACTGACTAGCAAGACAAGCCTGCTTCACGTTCAGCTGGATTCCTGACAACCTTACTGAGGATCCTCTATCTGTGAAGGGCTGATTTTTAAGATTTTATGTTCAGACAGCAGCTGTACAGCTTATTGAAGAACTTGCCTGTTCTAACAATATAAAGCCTAGAATCATTTAATATATTTAAAAGCCCAGGGACCATCCCTTGGGTTTGAGCCTGCATTGTTCTCAGTCTGTCTTATGCTCATACTTGCAAATACTCCAGATAAAAGGGGCGAAGTGTAGGTGGAAAATGGGAGTGAGTGACACAGGCTAATCAGGATTTTAATCACGCTAATGGATGTGATTAACTGCATACTTCTCCCAGAAGCTTCCTGCAGCTACACACGAGTGGCTTGATAGCCAGAACGCAGCATGAGTGAGCTGCTCATCCCATTTTAATCTCCAGCTACACCACGTGTGTCACGTCATCCAGCGTGCAAGGATATACCTAATACTTATTTCCACCCACATATCAAATCTTCCACCAGGCCAACACAATCATTTTGGGCAGGGTACAGAGACTCCAGACCTGTGTTTGTCTACGCTAAAGTCTCTTTACAAAAAAAGTTACTGCTCCAAGAGACTGGAAATCTAACCTTCGCAAAGGAAAGCTAATACAGGGCCTATTGCATTACACAAACCTGCCTGAATAATCCAACTACAAGTCGGGTGGGGGTTTTTTGCTAGTTTTGTCTAAATCACAGGGACATTGCTAGCTTTATCTCAAAGTTAATATCTTGCTAGTTCTTGGGAGAACTACTAATTCAGCAGCTGCCACTCTCTGAGGAAAATTCCTAAGAGGCCAGGCAAGGATTAAAAGAGCAACGAGAAATATGCTTTTCTAATAGCGAGGAGGTTGGGTAGAAGGCAGGGAAAAAATCCAACCCTTCCCTCCCCATTTCTAGGAGAGGATGCACGTAAAGCAACAGAATAAATAACCCACCATCCTCCCATCTTCCAGCAGACATTTCAAGGGAAGAACGTGTATTATGGAGTTTGAATATACTATCAGTTACATATACATTTATTTTCAGATTTACACTCCCCATTAACACAGTGTCTCCCCTGTTTTCTAGACTGCAAACATTCTGCTATCAAGCATACCAACGTTTACAAAATATGGGCTTGTATGACAATACACATAATTTAACAACTTATTCAGAGGAGTCCAAGACTTATCTTGTTTGGGAACAGAGCCTCCCCACCACCAAACCCTTAGCACTATCCCGATGTATTTTTTAAAGAGTGCTAGAGCTTAAATACTACTTAAGCATCACATTAGTGTCTGTCCATAATCCTTTGGGGTTAGAATTCCCAATAATTTTAGAAATTATTAAATATGAAATTTGAATGTTAAATAACTTTTAAAAACTTTATTAAGAAGCCTCACCAAGAGCAACATAGGGCACTAGTGTGAGCCAGAAGTATTTTATTCTTATTGTTACCAAGTTAAAATCTGCGTAACATCTACAGCAACTGATTTCACTGACCTTTTCTTCCCACAAGAAATTCTTTTACATGTGCAAAACACTAAGTCATGGAATTGGCTTCTGAGTTGTAGGAGGCTGGAGAAGTTCCCCACAAGGGAAACACCGGTTCGCCTGCTGGGTGAGCCCACCTGTAGGCATTATTCACGGGGGCTGTGCTTTGTTCAACCCAGCTTTTATGCCACCTCCTGAAGAACCTGATCCGAAGTACATCTACCCTTTCTTCTGGGAGATGACCTCTCTGCAGCAGACGACGGCAGTGGTGACGGCTCAGGCTCAAGACTCAAGCTGTTCTGCCACCATACTGTCTGCTGTAATCACAGACCCCTGCATTTCTCTGATCTACAGCCGAGTATAATTTAATTTGCCTTCAAGGAAAAAAAAAAAAAAAAAAGGGCAAAGAAAATCAGTTCCATTGCACTGTTAAGACATGAGGAAGCCATATACACAGACATTGGACTGAGCAAGAGATTGATCTATTTTAGTCGGGACAGGAAGTGTAAACACGAAGCTACAGGAAATAACTATCTGACTTTCAGAGCAATATTAGCTTCAAGTTTGCCTTTGAAACTCCAGAAGCACATACACAAAATGTAATTTTGCCGTCTACAATCAGACTGGCAACAACATGATGAGTAACGTGCCTTGAACTCTTCATTCTCAGAGGAGGAGACTGGAATTTTATCTTCCAATCTACGTCTGGACTAGCAAAATAAATTATTTGGGATTTTTTTGGACCAAACCAAGGTATAGTTATACATTATTTGGCTTTTAAGTAACCATCACTTTCATTTGAATTGAAAGTAGGTTGAATTCATCTTGACAGACTTACACCCTGCCTGACCAGTGGTTTCCCTTAGTCATAAGTTTGGTATAAATCAGAATTTGGAAGTCTGCACATCAGTGCTACATACATAGAGACAAATGTAGTTTAAATACTGAGTTATTAGCTGAAGATATTGACAGAGAGTTTAGTAAACAGGCGGTAAGCTTAAGAATAGCACACGAAAGTAAGAACAGTGCTAACAGCCATGGGTACAAACTAGACCTGAACTCTGCAAGAATTCAAATCTGATTTAATGGCTCAGATTCACTTACTTCTAGGGAAGAGAGGTAACCACTAAAATACTACAGGGGTTGGGACCTCAAACATAATTACAGCTCCGTTCGCTAAAATGAAGGCTGCGTCAGCCCTTTTACAAACACCAGAAAGACTATGCAATTCATTTGTTTAAACTGAGTATTCATCAGACTTCATAAAACGAGCTTAAGACTGGAAATAAAGTCATGCCCCGCCCTCCACGCAGCCTCACCTACTGCCCCTTCAAAAAACCAAGTCGTTTCTATTGTCATCGTATTTCTCTTGATCAGGTTGTCTTGAGCTTATGTTGTTAGAGGGGTAGGGGTGTTTAATGTCATGATAGAAAGACCAGTTTAAGCAATACTTTGGTATTTAAAACCTAGACTTAACTGCCAAGTGTCCCTGGAAGGGAAACAAATGAGCACTCTAAACCCAAGTACTTGAGAAGTAGCATTGCTGTCTTTAAGTGACATTCACCAGTACTGTAAGGCTTGGCATACACAGATACCGGAGTGAGTCCAAGCTGGTTTCAACAGTTTGTGGGAGCCTGTCGTGCGACTATTCACCTCCTGGTCTCTTTGCTCCACTCTCTACGATGCCCACAGTCAACGCATACAAAGCAGCGGGCAAGGGCTAAAGTGATGCATTTACCCACACCACCACACTACTCATAACCTTCAAAGTTTCCCACAGACAAATTAGGCAACTTGTTAAAACAGATCTCCAGATACCCTGCAAGGGTGAGGTTCTGCAGTTCCCAGAGCTGAGCCGTAGTGTTCAATGCTCCTCAGAGCCTGCCCGAGGATCACCGGCCAGTAACATGTAAACTGATTGACAGAGTTATTAGCTTTTAAGAAACAATCTGATAAAGTCAGATATTAAAGCTTCAGGGAGCATCCACTGGCATAAGCGTACTACCAACAGGCTTCCCATTTGTTCTTTAAGGACAAGAGTGACTTAATCCTCTCCTAACATCATCTGAGGATGAGGGGGGGGATGAGGGGTGACCCACGAAACCGTACCCATGGCAACACTGTGCTCTAGCTGAACTTGCAGGGCCGTGATCTTCAAACCACTGACACGTCTTTGTACTGTTTGATATTTCCCTGATGTCATTTCTGCAGAGACACATAATACAGATTTAATAATATTCATGTCCTTCAGTTTTAGAGTCAACAATCACATTCACAAACAGATCAGCTATTCTGCCTTCAAGCTTATTATTTGTCACTAACGTGTAATTATTACCAAAGAAAACAGAAGACGCAGGATATTGCTGCTGTTACAATAGCAAGTCAGTTAAGCTCTTTTTAAAACTGAAAAAGCCCACCTCTTCTGATGTGAGGAGAGCAAAAAAAGATAAAAACTAAAAATGAAAGAGTTCATGAATCCTCCAAAATGCATCTGAAAGGATAATCAGAAATTTCAGCAGTTCTCGTAAGGAAAAACAAATGAACAACAAAAAACCCACAAAAACAACCAACCTTAAGGGAATTTTAACTCAGACAGGTCTGTCCAGCCAGTATTATTTTTATCATAATTGTATTGCTACATTGAATATTTTTGAGGTACGATTTATTTGTCTTTCTCAAATAAAGGAAGAGTTAACCAAGCTACAACAGCACCTTATATACATATATAATACCAGTAAAACATACACTGCCAGACGGAATAATCAAGCCCTAGCAAAGAGGAAATAAGCTTTCCAGTTGTAAAACTCCAGCACAGTCCTGTCCTTTCAGTTTACGAAACGAAGCTACAGCAGCGTCACACGCAGAGCCCTGCATAAAGAGGGCATAAGGAGGCACTGAGCAAGGCTTGCTATTCCACAAGCCGAAACGCTGAGGAAGTACTTAGATGTCTATTATACTATTCAAGAAGCCTTTCAGATAGTCTGCTGAAATTCTAAGCTGGGAAGAACACAGTTCATTGAAAATAAGATTTCAGCTTAAAAAAAACCCCACAAAAAAACCACCCACACTTTTTAAAAAAGCTAAAATAAATTAGTTTATTTGTTAAATCCATACAGGAATCAGATGAAAGAAAAAAGAGAGGGAGCAACCAAGTAAGAGTTATCAAGAAGCAGCTAAAGAAACCAAAACCCAACACCTACATTCAGGTTTAATGTGTTCACAGATCATGCATTTAACCCACCCCTCTAAGAGAAGCAGAGTTTACAACAAAGCATACTACCTACAGCAAGAGACACTTAGAAATAGCTTTTGGCAGCGGAACAGCATCTTCGGAACCAAAAACTTCACTGTCTCGAGTTTAAACTTATTAGCAGCAATCTTAACATTGTGCTGTAGTAAACATTTGTTTAATACTTAAAGCTACAACTGTTCTTTCTAAACCAAGCTTGCTCATCTTGAAACGGGGCCCAATCTACATAAATAGATCGCAGTTTGAATCCGCCGATGACTGGGCAACGCTACCATATAGGCCTCGAGTCTGCTGCATCCCCTCGGCTCGCCACACCCATCGCACCAAGCTGCGAGCGAGCAGCAGCTCCGCAAATACTTATCCCTTCTGTGTTACCGAATTATGGCACAAATGTCCCCTGATGCAACGCCACAACGATCCTTATAAAGCAGGGAAGGGGACTGGGCAAACAGAAGGATAAGAGGGGAAGGACGGGGGGAAAAAAAAACCCACGTTACAAAGTTTCCAGAGGTCCCAACGAGAAGCGCCGATTCACAGCGGTGCCCTCGACCACAAAACGCGTTTCCTACGCGTTTGGGGGGAACCAGCCCCGAGGGAGCTCTGCGTAGAACGAAGCTGCACACCAGCCCTCCCCACGATCCCCTCAGCCTCTCCCCCCCACACACACACACACGCAACAAAGACGCTCCCCGGCTGCTCCCGCCTCCTCCGGGACGACCCCGCCGCAAACTTCCCCAGGCAGATGCTCTCCTGATGCTCCGGGACCCTCCTCCCCCCCGCCGCCCCCCTGTCACCGACCGCGCCGCAGCCCGGCCCGCCCTCGCTCCCGCGCCGCCGGCTGCCAACCGCCGCAGCCCGCCCCCCCCCCCGCGCCCCTCACAAAAGACCCACGAGCGCTGCTGCCGCCCCCCGCCCCGCTCGGCCCCCGCGCCCCGCAGGCCGCCCGCGCCCCCCACAAAGGCGAGGCCGGAGCCCCCGCGCCCGGGCCGGGCCGCCCCTCCATCGCCTCAGAGGGCGCCGCGCCCGCTCCCGGCTCGGAGCGGGGTGTCCCCGCGCACCCCCCCCACCTCCCGCCCAGCGGTGCGGGCGCCGCGGCGGCCGCAGCCCCCGCAGCGGCCCTTACCAGAGGCGGAGGGGGGCGCGGGGGGCTGCCGCCGGGACGGAGCCGCCTGGTGAGTGTCACTCTCCCCTGCGGGCCCGGCCGGGGGAGGAGGAGGGAACGGAGCCGCCGCTGGCCTCACGCCGAGCGCACTACCCTGCTAGCGCCGCGGGCGGGCTCTCGGCCTCTCCGCCAATGGCGCCGCGCCGCGCCCGCCGCCCGCCAATCCGCGCGAGGGCGGGCGGCGCAGGGCCGGGCGGGCGACGGGCGGGGCTGAGGCGGCGCTGCAGTGACAGGGCAGAGGGTTAGGGTGCGGCGCGGAGGGGCCATGGCGCTGGGTGGGGCGGGGCGGGGCCAGGCCGGGGGGAGAGGGGCCGCGGGGGCGGGCTGAGGGGCTGAGGGGAGTGCGGGGATCAGCGGGGGGAGCGGGGTGGCTGAGGGGAACGCGGCCGAGGAGGAGGAGGGCTGTGGGGCGGTGGGAGTGAGGGGAAAGGCCTGAGGGGGAGCAGAGAGGGGAGGTGGCCGAGGGGAAGAGGGGTGGGGGAGGTTGGGCTGAGGGGATGGGGGCCTGGGGGGACGTGGCTGAGGAGAGAGAGGGCTGAGGGGACAGGGGGCCGAGGGAAGAGTGCTGAGGGGAAGCGGGAGAGAGGGCTGAGGGGACAGGGGGCCGAGGGAAGAGTGCTGAGGGGAAGCGGGAGAGAGGGCTGAGGGGACAGGGGGCCGAGGGAAGAGTGCTGAGGGGAAGCGGGAGAGAGGGCTGAGGGGGCAGGGGGCCGAGGGAAGAGTGCTGAGGGGAAGCGGGAGAGAGGGCTGGGAGACGTGGCTGAGGGGAAGCAGAGAGGGGGCTGAGGGGATGTGGCTAGGGGGGAAGGCAGCAGAGGGGAAGCGGTGGGGGGAGATGGCGGCTGGGGGGAAGTGGTGAGGGGAGGTGGTGGCCAGGGCGCTTGGAGGTGACAGGGCAGGGGCCAAGGTGAGGGTTGTGGGGCTGAGGGGAGACGGGGCTGTCAGGCACCGATGGGGCCTGAGCTCGGCTGGGGGGTCCCCGGGTGCTGAGGGGGGTGGGAGGGTGTGTTGCACCAGTGCTTTGGAGCTGGTGTGGTCTCTGGGGGGTGGTAAGCGCAGGTCCCCTCCCCAGGCAGTGGGGAGCAACCCCGGCATTAGTGTGCGTACAGCGCTGACGCGCAGTGATGAAGGACAAGCGGCCCATTTCAGTTCCTGGCAGCAAAACTTTGTCACCTCACCTTTGGGGACCAAGATGGTCCTTCACAGAGACACACAAGTTTGAGGGTGGATGATGGCTGACAGGACACAAAGGAGATCCCATGGCTTGGGGAGGGTGAAGTAGGGTGGGAAGGGGCTGCGTTTGGCAGGGGAGAGGATGTCCTTCTGGGAGCACGTGCATGCCTGTATGGGACAGGAGGACTCATTGATGTGGTGAGGTAGCTGGAAGGAGGCTTGCTGTAAAACATAGCATCCAAGGGCAGATGGAGAGTTCACCCACCCCTCCGGGTGGCTGAACGACAGGTACCGCTGGTGCTTTTGCTTAGATTCCACTGTAGCCCTTCTGGTTCAGAAATGCTACCCTCCTTGCATGCAGGAGGACAGGAGAAGGACAGGAGAACAAGATACAGGGATGAAATGTAGATAGCAGGACAGTAAGTGATGAAAGAACATGCTTCTTAACAGCAGGCATAGTTGTGATGCACATGGCTCAAACTCCCTAGGGTGTAGACAAGAGAAAAGTGAGACCATCCAGTATTGGTACAGTGACAACAACCACGCAGGAGGAATATTCAGGCTCATTCTTCCTGGTTTAAACCACTACAACCTATTATGCAAGTTAATCCGGGAGGGAAGGAGATCATCCCCTGTCTATCGACAGCAAGGTTCCTGCATGTGCCCAAGGGGTGCGTGTGTCACTCCTCTGGCCGGAGGGAGCTACAGAGCTACTAAATCTCATTAGAGTATGTGACACTTTGGCTGCTAGATAAGAAAATCAAAGTGTGGTGACTAAATTAAAAAAAAAAAATAGGTGTGTCTCTTATGTCTTCTCACTTGAGGGAGGAAACACCCTTTGTGTCAGGCTGTGGAAGGGGGCACGCACCATCCATGTAGAGTTAAGGTTGCAGCTTCTGCCCACTCCCCGCATCCCAAACTTGAGAGTGTGGATACATTTCGAGGGCCACAGCTTGTAAGGGGAAGACGGGGCGGGGGGGGGAATCCCGTGTCCTGATGAAAGGCATATATATAACAACTACTTGTACCATGTGCTATTTTTAAGCTCCAAGATAAAATAGCATCCTAATGGCTTTCTTTGGGAGGATTGGGCAATGGTTTGAATTTCAGGGTTGTCCCAGCCTACCCTGGCCTTCAGATCATCATAGGCTTAAAGATCCCTCTCTCTCCTTAGTAAATCCACCTCTCTTCTCTGGAGCCTTTCTGCTAGGTGCTCTCTGAGGCGGGGTAGACCCTGGTTCTAATGCAGGACAGTAATTCCTCTGTCTGTGGAGCAGACACTATAATACAACAAAAAGTAGTGGGTTACATCGGCGCCTTGTTAGGGAGTATGTCTGACCACTGGGCTGACCTGCTTTTGCCTTCAAAAAGAACTTCTGGTTGTTCACCGAGCTCTGAATTTATTCCCCAAAAGAAAAACTTAGGAGTCCAAAGACTAACCTTCAATGCACAGAGGTCACACAGAAGCAAACTGTTGGTGTTTTAAGGAGACACAAGTGTCCAGTCTTCACTCTGTCGAGCGACAGCTTTGATAACTCGCCCTAGTCCCAGCCAGCCACACCTATCGTAAATCCGAGCAGGACGCAGCCCTTTAGTGGGATAGGTGTGTCCATTTTAAACTATATGCTGCAGCAGGTAGCTCTCCACCATAGTTCAAACATCTGTATTTCATTGCACAAGAAGCTTCCCGCTTTACAAAACCTGGATTTGTAAACCCTGGGAGGTGAGCTACCACCCAAAAGCTGTGGTTTTTCCTTCCACTGAAACGAAGTAAATCTGTTTCTACAGCATGTAGCATCACAGTCCGGGCAGCTGTCTCCCATCACTGTTCTTCCATACACACTGCTAGCTGGGAACAGATTCTTCTGGTTGTCTCATCCGCATCTATACCTTCTTCTGTGTACTACGTGGCATACTCCTTGCACATCTTAAGCTGTTTTTTTATCCTATTATGCGTAGCTTCTCAGTACACTGAAAACTGGGCTTCCTGATTTTCTTAGACCCTGTCTTGCTTCAGCTGAAGCCAGTCGAATTTTTATCTTTGGCATTGGAAGGAGCAGGATGGAGGAGAGTGTTTCATAGCTCGCTTACATCTGAAGAACAGAGTAACTTGGTCCTGACTAGAAGGAAGAAAGGAAAGGCAGTATATAATATGAGCTGCACCTCTATCCTTCACACAGGTGAATTCCTGTAACTCTTCAGAAATCACCGATGTAAAGGCAGGATGAAATCCCAACTGGGCTTGTTCCTGGGCAAACAACTGACTGACATGTTCTCCTAGCTGTTACTGTGCTTACAAGCCTAGCTTGCCCAGAAAAACTGATGGTGGCTTTATTATTCTACCCCTGCTTTATTATTCTATCATGGCTTTTGTGGGGCAGTGTTTAATATGAAACTTCCTTGTTTTAGTTTAAAATCTGGAGTCTGCTCTTTGCTTTATGGGAGCAACTTTAGGACAGACTCCATTTGTTGCCTCCCTGCATACTTCCCCTATGCAAAAATTCAGAGCATCTCATTTATCTTTCTTTATCCCTCAAAAGAATATAACCTACTTCTTCACTTGCTTTTCCAGCTGCCTTTCCAGACTCCCTGAGTCCTCACTCAGCTACATTTGGCCTGAAAGAGAGAGCAGCGTGAACCACTCTCCTTGATTGTATGGTAGATGCTACAGGTGTGTCTGTCCTTGTAATAGCGAAGGGGGATTATTTTTTTTTGGGGGGGGGAGAGGTGGAGGGAGAGAAGGTTATTAGGCAATGGCTCTGCCCTTTCATCAAGCCAGACAGGGAAAGTGGATGGGAGAAAGGGAAGGGGACCAGCTCATCTCCCTAACGAGTCACCCCTGGCCAGGCCCATTAGCCCAGCAGGGCAGGTAGAGCAGGCCAGCAGTTAGCTGCTCTAAGTGTAGGCCTGGCTGCTATCATGTGAGTCACTTGTGAGCACTGAGGGAGCTGGAAAGGGAGAGCTCGCTTCTGGCAAGTGCTCATTCATCGCCACTTTGATAGGAGCCAGCTCAAATTCAGGACAATATCAGTAATGTGGCAGGTTTGGCTGTGCTGATTCCAGGGCATTGGCAGCAAAAGCCTTGGAGAGAAACAGTAATGAACTGTGCAGCTTTCTTGCCCATTTATCAAGAGTTTGTTATTCTCTCCTCAAAGCACACGACATGATAGCCAAAGGTGAATGTTCAACATGAGAAGTGCTTGGGAGGCAGGGCTGCTGGCGTTTGTCCTGGCTCCGCAGGGATGCCGCTTTAAGAGCTGCTTGTTGCTGAGGGGTTCGCTGTCATTCCTCTGATCTCTCACTCATCTCAGACATGCAGCAGAACCTTTGGAGGGGTCATTTCCAAAAATGAGTGCTTGTCAGTAGCAGTTAGTTATTACTGAACTGGAACCCTCTATAAAGAAAAAAAAATGAACCAGATCTATCAAATGTTTGAGTGGAACAGAGAATTGCCTCAACACATAGAGCAGCACCCAAAAGACTCTCATTTTCAGGAAATTTAGGTTTCTGTGTGCTTTTGAAAGTGAATGCCTGTAAGCATCTTGGAGAATTTGAATGCTTACAAAATTAGCCTGCAACTTTCACTCCCATGCCGCAGTCTTCATTTCACGTCCACTTCCCTATCGTGAATTAGGCATGCAAGTAGAAGCTAACTAGTCAGAGTGAGGCAGGACGCTGCTCCGGCGACAACAAAAGCATTGTGGGTCACTGGCAGATATTCGCCAGACAGACAGGGCTGTTACGCTCATCAAAGCTGACTCCAGCACAATGGAAGGCATGGAATTTTGGCCAGGGATCCCTGCCATCCCAGAGACCTGTCAAGTCTCTGTGACCGGTCATGGGATTTGCCTTGCAGCTGGCACACCCCGTGATCTCCTGATCTGGGATCTGTCCATCAGCTGTAACCCGGTGTGTGGGGCTGCAGAGGAGGAGGAGGGTGGCTGCGGTGCTGCGCTGAGGCTGAGGGAGTGAGGGCTCCGCAGTCCCGGGAGCACTGGCAGAAAGCATGGCTCTAGCTGCTATCCTGCATCGCAGGTCCTACTGTGAGTGACCCAGGGTGTGGGACACTTCCCACGCACAGCACATGACCCAGAGCATGGGCATTCCCACGCGGGAAGAGGAGAACCTGCAGAGGCTTGTCAGGATGTAGTAGCTGCTATTTGCATCGTTCTTTATCTAAGCAGAGCCCTGTCCTGGCAAGTGCAGGGCAGCCTGGCCTTCTAGAGGGCTTAAGCCTGCTCCTCTGCACTGGAGAGGGCTTTTGGGATCAGGCTGGCAGAGCTGATCTCTTCTCCAGCCTGGGCCTTCATAAACCAAGCCCAATTATTCTGAGGCAAAAAAAAAAAAGAGTCTGTGCTGTAATGACAGAATGAAATGTCCTCAGGAGTTTGCGCGTAGCCTTGAGTTACCTTTTATAAATAGGTTAACAGCTGGAGGGCCCATGTTTGTTTAAAGGGAAAAGACATACAGTACATGCCCTATATGATATGCTCTGTCCTAAGCAATTCTGCCATTCTGTTGATTTATATCTGGAGATTAAAGGATTTGCCTTTCAATCAAATTATTCTCCTCAAACTACCAAGTGGGGGAGAGAGGGGATTTTGCTCACGTTCTCCACTCTGTGCAGCTATCCCTGGTGAAGCCACAGAGGTTTTTCTCCCCTGCTGTGCGAAACATGCAGCTCACAAATTACTCCTGATCACTTTGATGGTGATCTGCTATTTCTGTCCTGCTTCTGGTGCACAGGACACTCGGGGGACAAGAGAGGGTGAGAGGTCTTTGGGCCCCAGGGAGCTTCCAGCCCGAACTAGACGGAGCATGTAACCAGGACTGACAAAAGCTGTGTGATGAGACAGAAGACGACTGTTCTGGGGAAAAGTAATCTGCAAAGAGCCCGGCTCCATTAGGCCCTGCAGGTCTGCAAGAAGTTTCATGCAAGTCAGATCCCTCACCAAGATGGAGAGTGTCTCAGGGGTCAGGGCCTAGTTTGTTTTAGTTTTACTGTCCTCTTCCTTCCTCAGGTGATCAGGTGCAAGATAAGGCGCAGAGAGCAGCAGAGGGGAAAGTTTGGATCACTCATCTAGAGGCTGGAAGGAGCAGATCTGAGGGTGCTGAGATGAAGGACACGGGTATCTGGAGGATTGCCATGCCTCTGTTATGAGACATGCTGTCATTGCTTGGACAAAATGAGGGGATTGTGAAAGGCAACCAAACCTCACGTCTTTTCAGTGGAGCACCTTGTCTCTGATGGTAGCTGGTGCCAGGCGCGCTGTCACAGGCGCAGTCAATTTGCCAGGCCAAAATGGGGATGATCTCCTCATGTTGAATCTCATCCTGCGCTCTGATTGCTGGATTGGCTGAAACTCTGGGACAGGAGGTTCAATACACTTTCCATACCGCTCGTTACGACTATTGTAGGCGTTCGTGGGATCCAACGGTCCTCTCCCTTTCTGAGTCCTGATAAGCCAGTGGCAACACTTTCTTGTGACAACACAGTGTAATGGTACATGTGCAAATTAAGGGCTTGGAATGTGCTGCTTTCCAATTCCTTTGGTTTTGTGTTACATCGAAAAAGAAATGGAAGGTTCCTGCTATACTTTCTCTTGGCCATTCAGTGTTTTCTCTGTTTCCATCGCATAATTTCTGACTTTCCTTGTTTTCTGAGGTGGTCAGTCTCTCAATGTCTCATTATGTGCTCTTTTCTCTTCCATGGCTGCCCTCCCTGCTTTTGGTGAACTCTTGAATTCTCCAACTTCCTTGCTGTGGTGGGATGAGACAGTACTATGGGTGTTGTCTTTGGGAAGACGATACCGTTTACATACATTTCCTACATCACTCATCTGTGTTCCAATACTTTAATTATACTTCATCTTTTAAATCTTTTAACATCTTGCTGCTCCTTTTGCTCAAAGACAAGGCGGAAGTCGGGACAGTGCTATGTGCAGCAACGCCCAAGTTCCCTTTCTGAAATGACACAGTCACTTCAGAAACCTGACTCCCATGAAATTCCCCTTGGTTCACCAAAAAGGCTGAGAGCACTTTGGCTGTCTGAAGAATTCCCAGGGCATTTTCTGTTGTTTATTTTCAGTTCGGGCAGCTAGTCCATTTGCATGAACCTGGGGAAGGACATGCAGGATGGAAAGACTGTATGCATGATGCTCATCCACAGCTGTGCAGCCACTGCTGGTCCCATTTTGCACACTCATCAGGTCAGACATGCAAATAAAGGGTGTATAGCTTTCATTTATATGCTTTAGCTTTAAATACGAGCTGCACATGAAAATTGCATGAAAAACATCTTTTCAGGCTAGAAGCAAGCCCTCTGTGTGGATTAAAGGCAGTGTCACATTAGAAGCAAGGACGGAGCTCAGCCCTTCTTGATCAAAAGCTTCCTTCCCCTGCCGCTTGAGCCAAGGGAGGCAGAAGTATAGTCCCTATGCCAAACACATATTTTTCAGATGCAGTACAGCAGAAGACAGAGATCTTCATACGCGTAACACCCAGCTCACTGCAGTTTCACGTGGGAGCCGCATGAGAAGTCTTTTGACAAGCCAGGGAGGGCCCACTGTCCCTGCAAGCCCCTCAGCACCAGCCAGTCGTGTTGGACTGAACCGGCCGCCCAGCACCTGAGCGGGCAGTGCAGTCATTTGCCTTCACCAGCTAACGAAGCCCACCCTGCTTAGCAGATGTGGAGCTAAGGAGGAAGATGGACCTTCCAAAACATTCAAATGTGTTACCTCACTGAGACGAGTTTTTCAGGCTTGCAATTGGAGAGGCTTTCTGAATCTGCTGCCAAAACAGAGTGGAGTATGGAGTACACGAACCAGAGAAGATCAGCTAACCCCTGAGGCCGGGGTTAGAGGGGTGATCTCTGAGGAATTATCTCACATCCAGATTTGTAGTAGGAAAAAAAGGAAGATACTGGCCGGGATGAGGGCGTAACTGCTAGAAACTGGCCCAAAGGAGAAAAGTGAAAGTGCATCACTGCGCTGCATGACATGGCTGCAGCAGAGACCTGCTTGAATTCTATATAAAACAGAGGGTGGATGACATTAGAATTAAAAGTTGCCTGAAAATACTGAAGGATGAAACTCAATCTGTCATATAAAAATTTAATTACCGTGTTGTTAAGCCCGAGCTTTCTGGAAGAGACAAAGTAAATACAGTTTCTAGAAGACTATTTCTTCCCTTGGGACTCCATAATAGACCTGGAGACCCGATTGCGAAATTTCATCATTGCCAGTAGAAAAAAAAAAATGCAGACAATATCCAAAGCTTATGCTCAAAGGCCACAAACTGCAATATTTTTTCTACATATCTTTCTGCTCTTGCTTTAAAAAGAAATGAGAGCTGGGGGAACTGACAGCAGCTCTCATTGCTATGGGTGAGAATTCCCATTTAAATTCTTATTCAACTTCCAAAAATGAGAGACTTTAAGGAAAGGGGTGGGGGTGGGGGTGGGAAGAGAATGCACTCCAGTTGCTTGGAAGAGAAATACAACTTGTTCATACAAACCATGGAAAATAATGATAATCCGATGAAAAAAATCTTGGCAGACTATGAAATTCAGAAAAGGAAGGAGGGGAGAGAAAAGGCAGAAGACTGTAGAAAGCCTGAACAATTGCAGAAGTTAAACTCAGCAAAAAGGCTGAGAGACAGCCCCCCCAGTGACATTTCATGAGAGTCATTGGATAAAACATGCTTTGGGGGGAGCAAGCAAAGGGCCCAGCAAAGGAGGGCTGTTCAGGACTGATTTTAAGTATTGTTTTGGCATTTAATTTTTGCAGTCAAGAGGAATTATCACAGAAAATAGCATGGCAGCAGACAGGCAGAAACTAAGGAAAAGTTAGGCACATCTCTGTGAATCAAACGTAATTGGAAGCATTGACCAGACAAGGATCCAGGCAACCAAATAGCCCAACTCAACTATTTTCAAGTTTTTGATAAGCTGAATGAATCGCTATTGGCAGCACTTAACTGTGAAGTGGCATTTATATTAAAAACTGCCATTTAAGTGGCAGAAAACAAACTTGGAAGGAATCAAAGCCCCCCTCGTCTAAACCGCTCCCAAATTATTTGATCTGAAGAAGGTTTCTGGCAGCTGGGAAAATTATGGGCATGAAATGCCACAAAATAAGTGATAAAGAAATAAGTGATAAAGACTTCTATAAATAGAAGTCTTCAGTGCCAGCATCAGTCAGTAAAAGAGAATCATACAGATAGAGCGAGCTTGGGAAAAATGAATCCTAGAGGAGGAGTGAAAAAGATTACAAGAGAGTCATGAAGACAGAAGAAGAGAAAGCTATGTCGCAATTAACTCATTTAAGAGTATAGCTGAATATGTTGGCGACAGACGCCGGCAAGCAAACCTTTAGGAACATAAAGATGCCATATGAAAGTTAAGAAGATACTGGCTCGAAAGCCTGAGATGACTCAAGAATTCTTTCCTAAATTAAAAACAATCCCCAAAGGTCATTACACATAGTAATGAAATACGTGCTACTGTTGCCGCTTCATGTAAAATCCTCTAGTCCTCAAATAGCCCAAGTTCTGGAGTTACTCAAGTAGATCTGTGAGCGGCAGACTAGCTGGAGATACATGGGACTGATTAAACCTGAAACTGTAGGAAGTAACAGGAGAAACTTTAGAGGCAATGGGGAGTTTGAGAAGCTCTGGGCCCAGGTAGTATCCAGACAAATGTCACAAGGTATTTAAGGGGTTGTTAGCACACCCCTGAGTGGTGACCTTCGGGCCATTCCTTTCAAGAGGAACGTCCACAGTCCGTGAAAGAAACTACTGTAGTTGTTCTCCTGGTGAGAGGAGCTTTTGCTGGTTCCGGTTCTGAGAGGCCCGTATCATTACTAAATCGCTGTTTAAAGATTTTAGCAACAATACTAGCTAGTGAACTGCAGACCGTGCTTGTGGTTTATATAAACCCCGAATGAAACTGGATGAAGCAAGGACAATGTTCAGATCCTGCTAACAGAGCACTTGGAAACCTTCAGAGTGCTTGCTTTTAGCCAGCAGAGAACCTTTTAATTTTAGCTGTATGAATCTCTCATTGTAGAGTTTTGGAAAGGGACCTCTCTGTTTGAAGTTATGTCCCATGTGGACATCCCTCCCATATTTCATTAATGGACAACTTCTGTCAGCATCAGCCCCAAAGCAGCTTTAAAAGTCAATGGATTAATTGTCCTCTGTCTGAGAACAGGCTCCGATGCCTATTGTCTCCTCTACTTGGCCATGGAGTCTTTGGAAGAGGGACTAAGGGATAATCGGTTTGTCACAACTGCCAGGAACGCATTGCACAGAGCTTTACATGCTGACGGAGTAGTGCTGGTTGTAACCAGCCCAAGCATTTCCCTAAAATTAGTATCTAAATAAATCCATTGCTTTGGGAAAGCATCTGCTTTTGAATTAAATTATTCCAGATCTGAGTATTAGCAATATTTTTGCTAAACTTGATCTGTCACCCTACCAGAGCGTGATTAAATATTAGTCTGCAACAAATTCCTCGGGAAACCTGAGAAGTAAAATGTGAAACCACTGCAAAGAGCCAAATGACTTAAATGTCAAATTGCTGCTTCAGCAAATGGAAGCAGATTTGGAGCACTGGGGGAATATGCAATTTCTTGGTTGAGAAGATGAGCCACAGCCATAATGAGTGTTTTGCCAAGCCTATATCTGGTTTCAAAATCTTCCCACAGTCATCCCAAATAAGCATTGGTGAGAATGCAATGTTATTAGAAAGGGGATAGAATAGGAACAGCCTGAGCATTAATGAATGAATGTAGGTTTGTAACAGAGGCTTGTTAAATTGGGGGAACTAGCCCAAAGGTTTTAAAATGGGGTCATGCCTCTTGCAAAAGCAGGAATGGGGAAAGCAGAGCGTGTGCTGAGCCTGCGCTCAGTGGGTCCCCACTAGAGCTCGAAAAGCAGAGCCCTGCAGCTTCACACCACTGCCGCCTTCACCCTCGCTCGTCCTCCTGATGTGCCCACCGAGCACACGGCAGCACCAGGATGCTCTTCCGTGCTGCTCTGTGTGTCTTGCAGCCCTCCAAGGAGCGCTGCGTCCATTTCCACAAGCGTGAGGTCTGCTCTGTCTGGCATACGTCTGTGTGTCCCTGTGTGCACGTGGGCATCTCCGGGGCTCCCACCCAGTGGGCTGATCCCTTGCGCCATTGCCTCCAGCAGTCACGAGCTACCACGGCCACAGTGGAGGGGAAACCCTTAGGGACAGCTCTGACTCTTCCAGATCAGCTGCGCAGAGACAGGAGAGGAAATAAAAATGCGTGCACGGTAGCGAAGAGGGGTGGGATACACCACAGCCGAAGAGAAGAAGAGGGCCTGTTTGGAGAGCTGCTGGACTGGCTCTTCCAGGTACCGTGCGATGGGACCAAGGCCATAGTCTCAAAGGGGAAGTGGACAGAGGGGCTGCAGTGCACCTGATTTCCCTTCTTTACTGGGCAAAAAGCCGCGAGTGTAATTATTGCTGCACTGCCCTGTGTTGATTAAAGAAAACAATCACTGCCTCCAAAAATGCATTCATATATTTTAGCAGAGGATTTTTTTTTTTTTTGTCTGGGATAGAACCAGATGGGCATTGCTCTTTCTCACCAGTTTTAAACCTTAATCATGAAATAGGAGATTTAAGCAGTGGGAAAGCAAAGGAATACTTAAAGTTGGCCAGCTGGTCACTAAAGAAACTTCCCTGACTTATTTAGAAACTGAAACAAACTCTGTTAGTCTTCTGGTTAAGCCTGTAGGGCCATATTCAGGCAGTAACCACCACCCAGGTCCCCATGCTGTGTGTTACTGCTTGGCTGTGGGCCACTGGAAGCAAGAGGAAGGGCTGGAGCTGGGGAGATCAGAGCAAACGGGACCACCTGAGTCCCCGCAGCGTCAAAATCCTGTCGTTTCATTGCAGTGATGGTGCCTGCCCAGTGAGGAAACTTGCAAGCAAAATATGTAATTTTTTTCTTCTGCTGACAGCTTTTCTGACAAGGTTGTGTGCCAAACTCCCCATGCACTGCCGCAGAGTCAGGCTTTAGTCTGGGAGAAGAGAACCAACAACTTCATTTGGCAGTATGATGAAAGAACATCGATGTAAGTATTGTTTCTAAGGTTCCTCATAGGGTTAGATTAAAAGATAGGTCGGAAGAAATCTTGGAGGGATTGTGATGAAAGAGAAATTTTGTGTTTGTATGGTAAACACGCCCAGTTATTAAAGAGTATTAGGATGCGATTTGTAACCAAATATTACAAATATGGCTATTTATTACCAAATGATCCTGTGGTAATCCCTTGGGGCTTCCCAGCCAGAATGCTCAGGCCTGAAGGATGGGGAGATAATCTGTCTTCTAGCAGTTGATGACAGACAGCCTCTTGTTCAGAGAGGAAAATCAGGCCAAAACTGAAAGAACAGTTCAAAAAAAGGAAGTCTATTGTTAAGGGAAGGCTGGCGTATCAGCGACCTACTGCACAAAACCAGAAAGTGCACGAATGGGGTGCTTGGCTGTTTCACTCCCATTTATTATTACCGAAAATACACTTAGCTGAAAACAATCAGCATATTTTTAAACACCAATGTTTGTTAAAAAAAATCTTCTTCCCTGCCAGGACAGCTGAGGGGAGCTTAATAAAATATCAGAAATGACATCCTGATGTTGTGCAGAGGCTAACTCCGCAGCCTCCAGCATAGAGCTCTTTCAGCTGAGTCTTGCAGCGATTATGTCTGGTTCTAATATTTACAGGCCATTAATTTTAAAGCATTTAAAGTTGCTAAACAAAGAGACAGCATAAAATAGCTATTTTATGCATATACATATGTCTAATGATGTGCAGTATAGGATTGCTACTATTGTTTCCTCATAAGGCGTTCTTGAAAATGAGCAGATGACGTTGCTCTCTGTCATCAACAAAGACCTGCGGGTGCCTGCGGCAGGTCGCTGCTCACCGCCGGCACGGCTCTGTGTGCTAAAGGAACAACAACGGGGCGAGGGGGAAGGCATTCAGGATGCTGCCAAGCCCCGCATTTCTAAAAAGGCCAGGGCTTTCATGCCTGCGTCTATTGTCCCCGCCTCGAACATCCCACATCTGTGGAAAGCAAGGCTCGGGGTTTGCTGAAAATTCACATTTGCCCAGTTTGTCCAGCCAGGCGTACAAAAAACATTAAGGATCATGAGTGCTACTGTTGTAGCAGTACCATTGGTACAAATCTTGGGTGCTGTTATTTGAATATTGAAATTCTTCTCAGTGGCAGTTTGGTGAAAGAGGAAGGCGCCCCAGGGTATTGGTTATGGTGGGGAGAGAATACGGTAAATCTCTGTGTCTCTTGGACTCCTTCAAGTGCTACGTACTGAAAGTCCCTATGTTCGCAGCTGAGCCATGAAGAGCTGAAGTATTTTGTTCTTTTCCACTGGAACAGCTTCTCCTCCTAGGCTGATTAAAATGCCTTGTAATGGATGCTTCGAGCAACCTGATACCGTGACTCAACTGAAATCCAGCCCCGGATGAGCTGGCTGCCTGGAGATCTGCTGCAGAGGCAGTTCTTGATAGGCCTGGTCTGCTAGAGAGTGGAACAATGCTCGCCGCAGCCCAGAGGCGGCCTGATTGCACAGGGGAGTGCAGGAAATTATGGCAAAGACCAGCTCTGTTTGGAAATAACTGAGTTATTTATGAGTGGGTGGGTGTCTACATACTTTGTCAATAGCAACATCATTCTAGAGAAAGAAAAGTCTATTCTAGCTGTCCTGTGGCGAGGGAGGAGAGAGAGCCTAGCTTACTGTGCAGGGATCTCCTCCTCACTTCCAGGAGGAGGAAAAAGCATCTGAACCCCAATTTGGCCATCAAAGTATTCAGCAAGGCACGGAAGCGCCTACTCAGTTGTAGCCAAAAGCACAGTGTGAGTGCTTAGCTGCAGAAATGGGAGAGGAAGCTACTTTAAGGCCTGTTAACCTAATGCTTTTTGTTTTTCTCAGGCTTTCTTATTGCATCCCGACTAACATGCAGGAGGGTGTGAATGCGTGTAGCAGCCAGCGTTTCCTGCCGCCCGCCAGCTGCCTGTCTCTGTGAATGTTCCCTCTGCAGCCGAGCAGCCCTGGGTCAGAGCCCAGGCTCGAATCCAGACTTGCTGCTCTTGACTCCGCACAAACATGCTTCTGACAAAAAGGACTCGTGCATCCATCTGGGGAAGAAAAGAGGCAGCACAAGAGCGTCTGGCTCCAAGTGCAGCTCCTGCTTCATGGATATGAAATGTCCAGGTTGCTGCAAATTCCCTGCTGTATTCAGCCGTGCTCAGTGCAGCTCTGGGTCCGTGCTGCTCCGCTGAGCTCTGCTGCGCCAGTCCGCTGGAGCAGAGGCAGGGCTCGTGGAAAGATGCTCTGTCAGGCAGAAGCAACACTATCTCAACAAAGCGGTATGTGTGAGAAGGTGAATGAAACACAGATGAGAAGGTGAATAAGACCCTGAGGCTCGATAACTCACCTAAGCACCATGGTGCATCCAGACAGCTGTATGGCGATACCCGGGGCATGTGGTGCCGGAGCTGCTCAGGAGCCGGTGTGTGGTCTCAGCCCACCTTAGCCTGAGCGCTGGAGCGCTCTGCAGGGTGAGGGTCTGCATACACCCAGGGGCTCCCTGCAGCCCTCCCTCTCCCTCACGCAGGCTGGATAGATCAAACAAAGGGCAGACCTAAGCACCCCGCAGTCCCCAGCAGGGATCCCAGGCACAACATGGAGGCTTTGAGCTTGCACAGCAGCTCGGCAGACAGCCAGCGATGAAGACAGGCAGCATGGCAGATACGACCTTCAACTTATGTGTGGCTGCTCCGCATCTCGCAGGGCCTGACCGTCGGCACAGCCTGGGGTCAGCAGGTCTGCCGGCATCCAGCAAAGCCCCCGCGGAAATTCCCGGAGCGTTTTTCTATGAGGCACTGCTGGTTGTTTCTCTTCCAATCCCAGCACCCGTGAGCCAAACCCTGTACTTCTCCCTCGGCCAGAATCCCCCTGAAACCTGCTTCTCCCAGCAGCTGCAGGGCTGCTCTCCCCCTTCCCAGTCCTCTCTGCCGGTGTGGGCACTGCCAACCAGCCAGCCTCCATGCTCGGGATCAGGTCCCAGCTGCCAGGAGTTTCCCGGTGTTGAGAGGGGCGTTGGGGAATTGTTTTCCACGAGCTCCAGCTGCTGTTTAGCAGCGTGCAACAACAGCGCGAGAGCCCTCCAGGAGTCGGCGGCTCCACCACAGCCTCCGTGCGCGACAGCCACTTGCCTCTTTGAACCCCATCCATGCTGTGGCAATAACAATCGTGCCTTTGTCCCCTCGGTCTGAACGTCTTTATTTCAACTGTCAGCTATCCAGGCAAGAGACGGTCTCCTAGGCCACAGACACGTTCGTTTTGCAAACAGCTGCCGCAGTTTAAGAAAATACCCTGCTCCTGCTGTCCCCTTTCCGAGCTGTTGTTGCAGCTTTTGCTGCCCGGCGGAGCTGATGGACCTGGAGCTGAGAGTGGTCCCTTCCTTCTTCGAACCCCACGGCGGGGCTTGTTGACACAGCACAAGAGGTGAATTGAAGTGACAGATCAGATCTTGCCTGATGTGAGTTTGGGGTGAAATCCCTTAGGAACAGGCCCTGGCCGCAGAGTGAGGTCAGACCAGATGAGGAGTAGGGCATTAGTGAGTGGAGAGAGCTCCAGTCCCCCCCAGTCCCCCGCTCGCTGCCCCCAGGACCCCGTACCCCACAGCCTCTGGGGCAGAAGTTTGCTGCTATCGCGGCTCTTGACAAAAAACAGATTGTGAACGACTCCGATGGTCCCACCAGCGCAGCAGCCAGCTAAAGGGTCAGCTGTGAGCAGCTGGGAACAGTAATACATTAAACAGCCTCAGCAGGATCCAAAAGACATCTGTGCACAGCCGTAGTGCGTGTGCATGTACACGTACAGCCCATAGCACAACAAAGCTGTGATATCAAACAACGCTTCTGCTGCTAATCAGAGAGCTACTCCAGGCAATCATTTAAGCAGTTGATGCTGTAAATGATGGCTCTGCCCTCGTAATCTCTCCTTCCCAAGCAAAGGAAGGAGCAGGTCCTGCTGGTTTCCAACGGGAGAAGCCGGAGGTGAGGAGAGAGCCTCCGAGGGCGGGAGGTGAAGCTGGAGAAGGGCTCCCCGCAGTCTCTCTCTGCAGCCGTACGCCAGTCAGCTCAAGCTGAGCCTGGTGAGACCTAAGGAAGGAGGATGCTGGCCGTGCTCTTAGCATTTCACCAAATACCTCCCCGGCCCCTGTGCGAGGCCATGGTGGCGTGTTCTTGCTCTTATCCCCAGAGCGGTGCAGCCAGGGGAGAGCAAGGGGAGACGCCAGCTAGATGTGAGCTCCCTGCTGTCGCCAAGTTTCCTAAAGTAATCCTGCAGCGCAGGGTAAGGCACCGTGGGCCGCTGCCCCTCCACTGGCTGTGGGTGTTTGTGTGACTGGAGACATGGGATGGCGCAGCCAGAGTCCTCCTTCAGAAAGGATGGGCAGCTTGTCATCGGGAATAGCTTGGTCTGACCGCTGTCCACAGTGGTCTTCGGAGATGGTCTGAAAGCTAACCAGAAAGCTGCGGGGGTCTGCAGTGGGCCTGGGAGTGAGTGTGGAGGTGGGAAACGGGGATTTCTGAACGTGCGAGAGCCGGTGAGGGTGGGGAGGAGGGGAGACCCTCCACCCACCCGTGCTGTGGGGAGCACAGGCAGCTCTGGATTCCAGGACCTGCGCGGCACGTAGTGCCGGATGCACAGAGACTCGGCACAGGGCCTCGGTCGCTCACCCGCTCTGAGCATCTTTGGGATTTAACCGGTGCGGTGCTTTAGGGGTGGGTTTCACCCCAGGGGAGAAAGGGACAGTGAGAAGCTCTACTAAGCTAACGCGCCCGTTCCTTCAGCTAGCCAGGCTTGCTTGCACAAGCCGAAGAAGCTGCGCTGCTTCCTATTAAAAGATCATTATCTTCCTTGGCAATTGTTTGAGATCTCAGGGGATCCTCCAGGCTGCAGGAGCGGGTGGGTTTCAAGGCACAGCCTGTTTCAGCACAGCCGTTTCCAGCTCAGCCATGATGATGCACGGAGCCAGGACCGCCTTTTGGAGAAGGAGCTGCTCGGTGGCGTGACACCTCCACGCTGCCGCCAAGCCCACCGCTCTGGTTTTTGCAGGGCACACCCTGCCCAAGGGCAGCATCTTCAGGTTGGTGCAGAAGCTCATTAGCAAGCGCCACGGTGCGCAATGGTCAGTGGCATATGTGCTGCCAAAGGGCTCCCTGCATTGCAGCTCCATTTGACTCAAGGCGGTATGTGGGGCTTCCTTCCGAGTCTTGCCTTGATTTTTGGCCGGGTTTCCCAGGGATAACGAGGCTGAGCAGCAGCTGTGTGCGTGGATCTGCCTTGCACAACAACGTTCGAACTTCTTACCCAATTCCAACCACATTTGATGGAGGGAAGAGGAGCAGCCGAGGGGGACGCAGCTCTCTGGGACTGGTGGGGATGTGAGTGGTTGTTCCCAGTGTGGAGCTTGCGGCACCGCTCCTCCTCCTGCAGCAAGAGGGTAACAGCCAGGACCAAAATCAGCCCCTCCACACCCAAAGCACTGACTCAGGTGCACCGACTCTGCACTCAGGAAAGCCCCAAATGCACTTGTGGTTGCTCTGCATGGGCAGACCCCGCATCTCCCGGGACCGCGGTGATGCCCAGAGAGTTCCCATGAGCACAAGGGACCCCGCAGAGCTCGCCACGCGCCAAACTGTTTAACTTGGTGATGGGAGATAGGTTTGAATCCTTCATCATGCTGCTGTCTCCCAAAGCATGGCTCTGCTCTT
Source organism: Gavia stellata (assembly GCF_030936135.1). Classification (NCBI taxonomy): domain Eukaryota; kingdom Metazoa; phylum Chordata; class Aves; order Gaviiformes; family Gaviidae; genus Gavia; species Gavia stellata. The sequence goes on along the minus strand of NC_082599.1, from coordinate 782,203 downwards.
TAACCTGCCTGAGAAGGGCTGCAGCGGGTGGTAGCTGGAGTTGGAGACCAGCTCCTGCCCCTGCGCCGTGTCGGCAGGACTGCCCCCGCCCCGGGGAGGAGGAAGCAGAGGCAAAGCAGGGCTGAACCTGGGATGAACCACAGCGGCGCTGGCACCTTCTAATTACGGCCTTGCTCAGTGTCATGCACGGCCGGGATTGCAGGGCTGCCACGGTGCTGCGGGATCACCCCTCATTAGCGCGCAGCCCCAGGGCTGTTCCCAGGGCACACCCGCAAACCTCGCGCCCCCACCGCGCCGCTGCCCTCTCCCAGGGCGCGAGACCCTCAAGCCCGGCCACGCGATGGCCGTCTCCCAGCACGGGGAGCCTGCGCACAGAAAGGGGCTGCAGCTCCTTGGTGAGCCTCCACGCAGCATCAAGCCATGGCAGCTGAACCGTGCTGGGTGGCACGGAGGCCTGGCGCCACGTGGGTTGCCCTGCGGGGCTGCTGCCAGCATCCCCACGGGTGCCAGCCGTGCTTCCCAACCCGCCACCAGCACTGGGGCTTGCTTGGGGGGGGTTTGCTAAGCCACGGCACATGGGGAGGCCCCTGCCCACTGCGGGAAGCCCGGTTAGGGGGTGGCGGGGATGAGCACCCCAGAGCCGGGGTTGCACCTTCACGTGGCACCTGGCAGTTCTTTGAAGAGGCTTGTGCAACCTCCGCGGTGTTGTCTGCAGGCACTAATCTCATCACCGCTGTCTCCTTCCCCACCCTGCTTAAGTCCTTCGATGGAGACACCCGGGATCCGGCCACAGGACTCCTCCGTCGGCATGCATGTCCCAGTGGGGAGTGACCTTCCCGTCCCACCAAATGCGATGGCAAAAGTCACCCCACACGGCCATCCATCAAGGTGGAGCGAAAGCTGCAGTGCAGTTTCACCCCCAGCTGCGGATGGGAGCTCCTTCCCTGGGCCCCTTTCTTCCCGCTGAGCCCCCCCTGGTTCCCTGCCCTCCCCAGGACCCCTGAGCCACTGTCGGGGACCCTCCTGTCGCGTGGTCCTGTGGTGGCAGGGCCATGTGGGGTTGGGGCCATGTCTTGCCTGGCACAGGGATGTGACACAACCCACAGTCTCGGGGATTTCCCACACAGAACGAAAGAGAAAGAAGGAAAGGGCACTTGGCCACGTTCCTCTTGGCCTCCTTCCACTTTCCTCTTTTGATGTTATTCTCCCTTTTTATGGCTCCTTGCTTGAGCCTTAAGCCCCAGCAAACATTGCTGAGGAGTTCATCCAACAGAAACAAACAGGGACGTGTCTTCTGGGGGTGGAAAGCAGCAAACCCCCACCCCAGGGCCAGCACGCCCTGTCTGCGGCCGCTGGGGCTGTGCCCCCCAAAAGCAGATAAAACACCCAAAGGCGGACCCACGCTGGCCCGAGTGGCTGAGCCATGGGCATCTCGGTGACATCCCTTCTCCAAAGGTGCCAGAGGCTCTGTGGCACCTTGAAACGCTTGTGAGCACGGCCCCGTTGCAGGAGGTGAAGCTAAGGGGCGAAGCCTGGACGGGACACGGAGGTGCCTCCGAGGCTGCTTCCCCCCATGCATGCCCGCCGTTCCTCCCCTCCTGCACGCCCACTGCGGGGGAAGCATTTTGGGCAAGGAAGACCCCAGCGGTGCAGACCCCTGCCCGCTCCCTTCTGCCGCTCCGTACCCCTCAGGCAGCAGCCAAAGGCAGCCTGTGCCCGGGGAGCGGCCCCAGCAGCGTGGGGTTGATGCAAGTGACAGGTCTGATGGCACTGGTGGATTCCGGGAACAGCCTGGGCATCGCTGCAATGCAGCAAAACTAAATTTCCCAGGTGCTGCTGCAAGGGAGGAGGGAGGGATGGGGAGGAGGCGGACGGCAGCACCTGGGGAGCATCATCTGTCCCCCCCCACACTGCTGTCCCCCCACAGCCCTTTGCAGATGGCAGCAGTGTCATTTGTGTCCCACGCTCGCCGCTCCAGGGCTTCTCAGGGATAATTACGCCCCGACCGTCGCTGCTGCCTCAGCAGCAGGAGATGGAGTGTTTGTCACTCCCAACTCGATGGGAGCACAAGCATTTTGGCAAAGCCGCCTGCCAGTGGGTTTCTCCGGTCTGTGACATCCGGGTGGGGTCGGTGCTGCCGGCATGGTGTGGGAGGAGGCCTGCGGGGAACAGCGATGCTCCTGCACATGGCGAGGGTGGACGGGGCCCTTTCGGGCTGGGGACTCCCCTTGTGCCGCTGGCCAAGGGCAGCCGTGGCCTGTGGGTGCCTGGCTGCTGCCCACCCCCGGGCCAAGCCGGATGGCCCCAGCCGGTGCCTAAACCTGCCCTCTCCATAGAGCTCCCCGGGCAGATGAACACACCGCATTTAACCTAAATGCACATTCCTTGTCCAGCCCTGACACGCAATCTTGTTTTAGTCAGTTTAATCTGTTTCTGGGTGACTTGCAGGGCCTGTTCCCACAGCAGGAGGAAGGATGGGGACACCGTGGTCCCGTACGGCCGGAGACGGCCATGAGCCGCAGGCACGGGTGAGCCACGGCAGGGCCCTCCATCAGCCGGGGCATCACACCCGCGCGGCCGCTGGGTCCCCCCTCACACGCACAGGTGATGGCAGAGAGCTGGTTTCCACCTGCCCCCAGGGTCTGGGTGACACTGGCCATGTCTCACCTCCATGTGCTACAAGAGAGCAAATTGCACCGTAGCAAAGCGCCGGGTGAACACCGCGGGGCTGAGCCCAGCACCCATCTGCTCCCCCACCCCGGGGGTCTGCAGCCCATGGCAAGGGCTGGAGCTGGGGCATCCCATCCTGGTCGATGCACGCGCGTGGCATCGACCATGAGCAGGCAGCACCAGGAGAGCACGGCATCAGCTCTGTGCATCTAAAATAAGACACGGGGCAGAGCTGGGGCTGCCGACCGAGAGCCGCGGGGGCCGAGCGGAGCTGGGAGTGCGAGCACTGCACGAGGGGCAATGGCGAGCGCAGCCCCCAGCCCCAGCGGGGAAGAGAACAGGGCACCACCCGGGAAAACCCGTCATTCCTTAACTGAGCAGATGGTCTGTGCCGCCCACCCAGGACCCCTGGCGTGCCGCTGCCTGCTGAATGTCGCCGCGCAGGTTGCGAGCCAATTCATCAGCCCGGAGCAGCCTTAAAAGGCAGCAGCCACCCGGGCCCCCGAGGAGCACTGAGGGACCAAGCGGCTCCTGGCACCGACGGCACAGAGCTGTGCCCGTGGCCGGTCCCAGCGGGGAGGTGCAGGGGTGCACCCGGCGAGAGCCCCGGTGTGGGTGCATCGTGGCAGCTGTGCCCGGTGCCCCGTCCCCTGGGGCCGTGGGGCTGTACCAGCCTGGCCTCCCGCACGCCTTCCCCATCGGCACGGGGATGCGGCCACGCTGCAGCCGCTGCCAGGCCAAGGGCTGGCACCCGCACGGGGAGTTTTCTCCAGCATGCCTGAAGCTTGGCTCGACAGCAGGAGATTAGCTTTGTTTCCAGCTCTGCCTGGATTTGGTGACCTCTAACAAGGACCTTCTACCCTCCGCCCTGGCTGGCAGCCTCCGCTCCTTGCTCCTGGCAAAGGGAGGGTGACGGGCCCTGCTCCCTGGGGCAGAGCTGCCCCGTCTATCACCATTACTGAGGAAATGGAGGCACTGGTGCAGAGCCGGGAGCTGGCACTGTCCCCTCGCCCTCCCCGGTGACGGGGTGTAACTGTGCCCGAAGTGGAGCAGGGACCACAGGGCTTTCGATAACAGGCCAAGCCATGGCAGGATGTCCCCGTGGAGCCACGGTAGACCCAAGGGAAGGCAGGTGGGACACAACACAGCAGGGTCACCCCATGCAGGAGAGGTCTTGCGGGGCACTGGGTTGTGCTGCAGCCCCAGAAACGGCCCCGTGGGAGCAGCCGCTGCCCAGTTCCAGTTCAAAGGAATCCCAAATGACAGCCTGGCTAAATCCTGGCACCAACATTTCCAGGAATTATGCGGCACTGCTGCCCATGCACCAGCTCTCCAGGGGACATCTTAGTCACACTTGGCGCTAAAAGCCATTGCCAAGACGAGAAGCCAATGGTTTTCTTAACAAAGCAGCTTCTGCCCAGCAAAGCCACATGAATCTCCTGCAAAAAGCATTGACCACAGCGAGGTACAGCTGAGATTTTAATGAAGTGACTCCTCCTGCCACTTCTCCCTACCAAACCCCCCAGCTCTGGGGAGACTGCGCTCTCCCAGCCGCTGCCCTGAAACGCATCCAGCATCACCACCTGCAAACTAGCAGGAGCAGGCTTGGTTTATCAGCGAATTTTAGCTGATCGTTTGAACCCCTCTGCCTCAATCCAAGCCAGTAGCACTCAGGCCCTCGCAGAGCATCCTACTCTGCCCTTTCACCACGCTGGGTACCAGGCAGAGTTATCACACACTCTGTACAACGAGCCGTTGCGCAGCCCTCCCGGGCAAAGAAAAGAGCGAAGGCAGACAGGCAAAGACAAAAGGTTTGTTTGAAAAGTTGCAAAAGGATTTCAAACCAGGGATTTGCCCGGTGTCACAGTTGTAGCTAAAACCACCTTTTCACAAGGCAGCAGCTGAAAAGCCGCGGTGAGGCAGCCTTGGAGGGACGTCCAACACCCGCTTCCGATTCCCCGCAAGCCACGGTTGAAGGAGCTGCTGGCACATCCAGGGGAGCTGGCCCTTTGCAGCTCGTATTTCTATTAGCCCCAAACGTTGCAAGATAGAAAGATAGCGCAAGTGTCCTTTTAGGCCACAAAAGGTAAAGCAATATGAAAAAAACCACTAAGCTTTGCAGCATTCAGGAGCTGGCGGTAGAAGCTGATGAAGCTGTAAGCTGCTTTCGACATCAGTTTTAAGGATGACAGATGGAGGCAAGGGAAAAAAAAACCCACCCAGTCCTCTGCTTGAGCCGCCAGTGGATTTGAAGTCACAGTGCCGTATTTTAAGTGAAGCTTTCAATGCTGACCCGGTTGTTGGCCACCTGTTCTTCATCCCCATGCTTTCTGCTGAAGCCGTTAACAAAACAGCCCTCTCAGGTGCTCCACTGGGAAAGCGTCCAGCACAAACAAGGATCTTCCTCCAAAAGTGAGCTGCAGCTCTCCGCAGCATCAACGGCACGACGGAAAACACACCGCGTTGAAATTCCGATGGCTGCAGCCCTGCTATTCCCAAGTCACAGGTGTGGTTACAGACCCACATCCCCATCAGCCTGGAAACAGTCCGGACTGGGGCCGAACTGGGCTGTCCCAGCTCTGCCCACCCCTGCCAGCGTCCCAGGACTCCCCACGAGGCCACAAGCAGTTCTCAGCCAGCCGCCTTTGCCAGCTACAGGTACACAAATATCATGCAGCTCTGCCAGCCGGACCAGAAAGATGTCCTTCCTCCCACTGGTCCCACTCCTGGAGGGCGCTATTTTTCATCGGAGCTGTCATTTAAAGTTATCCCAGGAGCAAAGAACGCAAGACGGGACAAACAGCGGTTGCCAACGTGAGTTTCTTTTCAAGCTGCGGTTCAGAGCTGTGTGCGATGGCGAGCAGTTCACCAGCACACCTTCTACCGCAAGAGACCAGTTGAGTTAGACAAAGGGTGGGGGGTTTAAGTACTTTATTCTCTTAGCCCGCAGTAGTCCAGTACAGTTGCGGGCTGATACGCTACAGAGCCTGTTTAGAAACATGCGTCTCGCAGGCTTCTCCTTCCCACCCCCGGGACTCTTAACAAACACAGCACACACAGAACGAGGTGGGGTATAAAGCAAGGGGTCGCATTTCCATCTCTACAGGGTTACAGGCGTATCTAATCCCTCAAAGCGCACGCTGCGGCTCACGTCCCCCTGTACTGCCGGGCCACAGAGAGCCGCAACGCCACAATACGTTCAGTTTCCTGAATATCACGTTCGGTTTCCTGAATATCAGGAAGTTTGGGACTGAGCTGATTTAGGCGCACTCGCAGGAAGCGCAACTGTAAAGCCACAGATTGCTATGATGGTTTTGATCCAGATGAGTGACCTCAGAAAAGAGCATTGCGGCTCCGTCGACAGCCTCCATCTGCCTTTTTTTTTTTTTGAACATGGCTGGCGAGTTAGACATTCACATAGAGCAACTATTTGTTTACAAAGTTGTACCGGGACGTCTCACCCAGCAGTCGTATTGCTAAACTGATTATTTACCACTTCGGCTTGGCGCGATGGGTCTCGCGCCAAAAAGCAGTTTGGGTCGATCACGTTGCTGCCGGCCTTCCCCGCTGACTCACCGGCACGTGATCTCCATCCACCGCACAGCTCTCCCAGGCACCTCACCGGCTTCCTCCGGGAGCTCAAACCTTCCAGGTGAGATGTGGGAGATTTGGTAATCGCCCTTTCTAATTTAGCATTTCATCATCTTCCCATTCAAGGGATTCAGCTTTGACGGAAGCCAACAAAATCTGATTTTTTATTTTTTTTTTTAAATGAGAAGTTCAAAGTTTATCCTTTCAGTTCTCAAGAGGATTAACAGCAGGTTTTAAGAAGCAGTTTTAAAAAAAATCAAGTTAAAATTCCACGTAAGGCACCACCATTTCAGGGTTTTTTTTGACACAGAGACAACGGCATGCAAGACCAGCTCGCACGGAGCAAGCCAAGCCATGCAAAAATGTGGATTTCTGCTGAAATGAGAGCTTCCAGGACGCGTGGCTATTCCCAGGCTGCACGCCCAGCCTCGGGAGCACCAGTTTCCCCAGGAAGTTCACGTGTGAGGAAGATGAGCTACAGCAATCGTCACAGCATTGCTGCGGCAAGCAGCCGGCCTTACCCTGAAATCCCTGGGCTACTCTAGGGTTCATTAGTTGGGTCTTATCTGACACCAAAAATTAGCAGCAAAGCAGATCTGCTGTGCCGCAGATCCACACATTCTGCTTTAGGTGGGCAATTTGTAGGGCTCAGCTATAGGGTACGACGCCAGCCGAGGAAGTTCCCCTTCCTCCAAGAATTAACTCTATTTCCTGCCTTTCCTGGCAGAAGGCACTTTTGCTACTGGAGAAGTGGCTGAAGTCAAAACCATGGCAGCAGGAGCAGTTTCAGAAGAGCCCCCCAGGAGCATCAGCGTGATTCCTCACAGCCGGGCTCTTCTCTGGCCACGTTTCGTGATAATAATACGCAGCCTTGGAGGGAGCAGCGACAGTAAATTGCTGCTGTTGAGAATCCTGGTACCAGCTTTGCCACCCAGTACTTCTGGGATCACCCGAGACAGCCTATTTCTGAATTACCCCCAGTTCCCAGAAGCTCTCCCTACTTTGAAACACCAACTCCTCTAGAACTAAAGCAGCAGCTAAATTCAAATTACTATGAAACAAAGCAATCTAGATTAAGCAAACGAGGTGAACATGATATCTACGTACAATAAGCAATTTCCCCTCAGACTGTCTTCAAGAGGCTTCCTACAGCAGAACACAGGAGTTCAGCGAGGCGGGAACCTTTAGCTGTAACGAACTATTTCCCATTTTACTTCATCACGACGCAGTATGCTACGGAAACACAGAATCAAAGCTGCAGCTGAGAAAGAATTAACCCCCCACGCCCCCCAACAGCAGGCTGCCCTTTAGCAGAAACAAGGTTTGAGTACAATCCAGGTGATTCAGTGTCAGCGGTATTAGCTTCATTTGACTGTATTTAAATAAAATAAAGCATTTAAAAAATAACAGGCACTAAAATACCCCCACTGCTTACACCACGTACCAGCCAAGCCCCGTGTAGGTGGCACTCAACAGCCTCTCCCCCCCTCCCAGGGCAGACAGTGGATGTCACGGAACACGAGAAGCCATTTCCACGAAGCAGCGTAACCAGAGTATTCAGAAGAGTCAGCTCCCAGCCACCATCCCGGTTGCTCGGTTCAAGCCCGCGGCCGCAAGTTCCATGGTGTTCCCGTTAAGACAAGAGACGAGGAGAGAGCTGGTACCTGATAACCCCAAGCAAGGAACAGGCACATCTCCCTCCCACTGCAGCCTCCCCCCCCCACCATGGGCAGTCTTTGCTTCTTCAGTTCAGCCCTTAGAGTTTCTTCAGGCGACTGTACAGTTCCCTTTTGCTCTTCTCCCCAGCCCAGGTTCGGCTTTTGGTGCGGAATCTTTTCAAGTCTTCTTTAAAGTCCTCGTGGTGCATGGGGCGATAGCTCTGGGGCTCGCAGAAACTCTGGGGAAAGAGAAACTGGTTTCAATTCAGTGTGTCACAGGAGCGATGACCTCTTTGAGACTCACCGACAGCCTGGTAGCAACCGTTGGAACAGCTACCACCAGAATAAACAGAACTAGAGCCCCCGCTCTATGCAGGAGTTTCATACCAGACATTCATGAGCAAAGCCAAGTGACATTCAGATTACAGCTACTTCAGAAGCGGTAGCTGTTAAATGAAGGACTTTCAGCCCTGTGTACAGAGCGCTCACCCCAAATCTTCTGCCAGACATCAATACACAAAGTAAGTCTATCCAGTATTCACCTTGAAATAGCACGGATTTGAAGAATACTTGTCCCGGGGGACCGGCCAGCCCCTAACTCACACACCGGAGCATTAAAGGCTGCCGTCGGCTGTTCCATGCTGCCACCTTGAGGCACTCAGTCCTCCCACCTCAGGAGAGGATACCCCAAGGGCCCAAAACAAAACCCAGGTGTCCACCACCACAGGGGAGCCAGCAGATCACAGGGAGAGCCAAAAAAACCACCACGGCACTCACCATGAACATCGGCATCCCCCCAAAGCGCCCCAAACACTGGGAGACCCAACATCCCCCTGGGAAACCGCACGCAGCCCCACCCAGCCGGCCACAGAAAGGCCAAACGTCTCGCATCGCTCTGAAAACGCACCAAGTCAGGGAACAGGAAGGTAATCTAAGAGATATGCTAAAGTGCAGGGGCCTGAGAAGGACTGAAGCGACAGTCAGGCCACGGTCTAGTTTGTGGCAGAACGGTAGGGAGAACCAGCTGCAGAAAGAGAGTACAGCCACCGAAACGCTGCTTTGAAGCAGCAGAAGCCAAGCGATATGAGAAACGCCATCCCCACAACACTGGGAAGAGAGCTGCTGGGCATTTTTTAGTTTCTTTTTCTGAATTCGAGGCTGAAAACGCAAAGCTCGAGTTTTTCGATGTTGCTATTTTAGTATCGTATGAGACTCCAGGTTTCCATTTGTTACATGGCAATTACTGTCAAGCCTCTCTTCTCTCCTAGCCCTTGCAGGCTGAGCAGTCTTAAATTCCTTCTCCAAATGACATTTTGAACTCCTAGTTGTTATAAAAGTGCAGAAACCAGTTTTATATTTTACTCTTGAGACAAGCGGAAGAAGCTTTCAGCTACAGCAGCGAGACAGCTCTGAAGTATGGAACAGGCTTAGAGAGCCTCACTGCCAAATTTTAACTGCTCTCAGTACAGGAGAGCGCTGTGAAACAGAGCAGGAAAACCTACCCCAGCAAAACCCACCCTACTCCAGAGAAAAGTCTGATCGAGTATGAATAGGCGGGTATTTCTTTATCTATCATTTCTTCTCCTCTGAGCGTGAAAGAGGTGAATTTAAGAGAATGTTACTTACACGGCATCTTAAGAAGAAGTCCTTGTAACCCCCCTTCAGGACATAGAGTTCTGGGTAATGGAGGTTGGGGTATTCGTTACCCAGCCTGTCCCGCTCTCTCACAAACCGGCACCTGCAGCAGGAAGAAATCCTGCGTTAAATCTTGCGTTCAACAAGTAACACATGAAAACAGCACTCACCCAAAACTTCCCATTCCTCGGATTACGGAGGCAAGCCACTGCCTATGAGGAACAGGCTGACAAGCCACGCTGGCTGCACAGCTGTGGCTACCTGGTTTTTCCTTTTGGTCTCTAAACATTCCAGCACGCCAGCCCAACCTCAACACGGCCATTCGCATCATGGGCTGTGTCACATCCCTGCCAGAGGTGACAACCAACATCTGCTCACGACAGACTTCATGTCACGATGGATAGCATGCCAGCACAGTAACTGGTGCCACCCGGAAAGCTTTGCTCCCAACTAGCACGGCAGTAAGTTCTTCTCTAGGGGAGCGCGGAATAACTCACATTCGAGGACCCCGCTCTGAAGAAAACTCGCAGTGGAACACTATTATCACTCGTTTGTTCTCCGATGGCTGGATTGGCTTCTTAAGCAAGTAGTCTTCCACATCCTCCTCCATATGTAGGTTTACAGCTCCCTGTAAAGGCAGAATCATGCCCGAGCACACACAGTGAGCGGGGAAGAACAGTAACAAACCCATCCCACTTCCTTGCAAGCCATCTCCTCGTCTTAGTTTCCTACAGGAGTTCTGGCAACCCTCTCTAGCCATGAGGAACACGGCTTCAAACCCAAGCAGAACATTACAGACAGTCTAACGCTGACTCCGGGTGACCCGGACCTGTTTCAGATGGCTGTTTCAACAGCTGTAGGTCGTGGCTCCTTGGGTTTCCCTTCCCATCTCTTTGTGTTTGAGAGGGCTGGGCAGCTTGCTCAAGCAGCAAACTTCAAGATCAATTATGTTTTGGACAGCCATTTGTGCTTTGAAGCCTGTGGTTTAAAAGAAGTTTAATATTCTAATTTTAGCGTCCCTAGACATCAGGATGCCAGACACAGAGTGTCTTTATTTACATCCTCCTCTGGAACCGTCTCCCTGCTGACCACACAGGCCACCTCCTCTGCTTAAGGAAAGCGGAACATTCCCTCCTCTGAGGGAAAAGTCACTTTATGAACCAAATGTGAGCTCAGCATCCTGAGATTCAGGCACTGCGTAGGCATAACAGGATGGCAGGCCGCAGCGGGGCACTCAGGCATCCCAGCTGTAACATATCCACACAGCCCCGGATACTCATTAGCAAAGAGCAGCCCCACATGCTGCCAAAGTGACCCCAGTTCACAACTTCAGACAACTCTACGTTGCTCTTGCGGGGTCAACATACCTTGATGTGTCCTCCTTCATACTCGTATGGGTATCTACAATCAATTATCACACATTCCTTGATGAAGCTCGCAAACTTCCCAGTCAGCACAGACACAATCTGGGCGGGGGGGGATAAAAAAAAAAGTTTGGTTGTTTTGAGATGTTTTTGTGTTGTTGGTTGGGGTTTTTTCCCCCCAGTAAAGAATCTTTCTTACTGTCCCTGGAACACATACCATTTCCGAGTCGATGTATTTTAAATCTTGATGTTTCCCATCAACAGTGTGGAATAAGTAACCCTAGAAAACAGACAGTATTTAACTGAGAAGATTCCAAGTGTGAGCCACGTAGGCAAAACCACAGTGTCCAGCAGCTAATTTTGTAACACAGATACTTTGTTGACAAGAATTCCTTCAGCAAAACTCAAGAGTTAAAACTAAGAATTCTGCAATTTAGGGACAAAATTTTGGTTTTTCCTCCTATACTGAAGGGATTTTGTAGATCTTTTTGAATAACCACAAATGAATCGCTTCATTTCTAAGGTGCGAAAGCACCCTTCTCACTGACAGCCTTTACTAGTAATCTGAATAGGTGCTGTTAAAGAAGAGCAGCGCTTTACTCGGGTTGGTTTGAGACATCTCTACCAAGAGAGGCCATTAAAACACTTGAATTAACACTTGACCGTTAAATCACTTGAATTACCTTTGAGAAGTCGCCAATAAGGTCTCTTTGGTCACTGTCCAAAATGCTTTCGATCTCTGCTGCGGAGGATTGTGTCTTTACCATTTTCAAACTCTAGAGGAACACAGGTTAGAAGAGATCAATGCCGAGCACTGGCAGCAGAGAGATCCTTTTCCCAGAGTATAACAAAACGCAGAGTTCACTCTGAAGCCCTGAACTACAACTCCCCAGCTTCCCCTTTGGATTAAGGCAAAACTCAGGCTCAGGAGTATGCAACTACTGCACCAGCTCCCCCAAATCTCATGCACTATGCAGAGAGAATGCAGGTTTGCTAGGTCAGCAATTCACCTGAAAAAGCTCTCTCATTAACCTTCGTAAACTAGACACCTGTATTAGATCCTCCCCTAAGCAACTCTCTGTTACAACATCAGATGCCAAGCCACCAACCGTTGAATCCTCAGAAGGTGTTCCAGGCAGGCTTTTCCTCTTCTTGCTTTTCCCTGGAGAATTCTCTTCCTGGGATCTCTCCATCCTTTTCTGGGTGGTTCTTCCTACACCACTAGGCAGAGATGAAGAGCCAAACAACCGGCACCGTTTGGCCTACGAGGAAGGAGAGACGTTAGAGCTGTCTAGCAAGGATTTAAATTAGAAACTAAGCAAGCCGCAGACTTTCAGACTGTTACAAATTTATGTAAGACACTGCACAGCAACAGCAGGATGTTAGCAGGGTCATCGACATTCAGGACCTACATTTCCAGTAACACTTGTTTCTTGCTGTGGGGACTGGCTGAGCTTGGAGCACCGTAAGCAATATGATGTGCTAGCAGAGTGCTTTATACCAATTAGCAGACAATCTATCAGCAGATTAAGGAGCTTTTTGCTGGAGTCTAAACTCCCTTGGCAGTTTATTATCAGAAGATCGGGCTGCAGGCGTTCCAGGTAAGCCTGTGCAGAATGTATTCAAGATATGTCAACAAGTATCTGATAAGGGAAGTCAAGATCTTCCTGCATTTATGAAGTGTTTTTGTAAAAAGAAAGTAAATGCCTATATACGCACACAATGAGCATTGTTCTGCACTGACAAAGTGTTCCAGGTAAACAGGCGTTAGAGATAACAGAATACTGAAGGGGGTTTATGCCATGTCTTGTTTTCTTGTTGTTATTAGGGATACAGGATCAGAGACAGTGTGATCACTTGTCCCAGTAGTGAAAACGGCTGCCAGAACAAAGTCCCCGTCTCTGTTCTGTTGTGCTCTGCCAGAACACTCACCCGATTGTCCGTTTTCCTCATGACTAGTGGTGCAGTCCAGAGGCTCGCCACATCAGATGGCAGCTCCTCATCGTTCTAGGAAAAAAAGAAAGTTCATTCGCATCTATTTATCCATGGGCAGAGACTGTAAATATCTACAGCTTCTGCACAGCTCAGGCAAACATTCCAGTTGAATTCAGCTGTCAGAGCAGCTTTAGGAATTTAATTCAGTTACTAGTCCAATACTCAGTGAAATAATGGAACCGAGTTGAGACATGTTGGAAAAGGTAAGTTAATTCATTGATTGATTAACAATGATGTTCCTCCAAAGCTTTAAGCATTTCAAATTCAGTTGGAAACAGTCTATTTAAGTGGCTTGAAAGCAAATATCACCTCTAGCTCTTTCAGCAAGTTTCTAAAGAAAAATGCCAACTGTTCGAACAATTCTCTCCAGCAATGCACCTCCCATCTGCCAATAGGAACAGCAGCAATTCTTAAACTAACGGCTGTTCACACCCCAAGTAAATCCCACTGTCTGCACTAGGAAAGAGCACATGTAAGATAGAGACCCTGAAATGTCAGAGTTGAAAAAGATGATGACAACTCATCTTCCAGGATTCCTGAGCACCTAGCTTTTTGCAGTTCGACTTACCACACTGACTTCTGCTACAACATCTGTGCACCACGGACACGTATTGTTGGCAGACTGTTAACATTAGACAGAGCTGATTTTCAGATGTCTATCGTATCTCCTTTGTACATACCTTCAACTCTTGCTCATCTAGCAGCTCTAGGAATCCATCATCATCTTCGCTTTCAGAGGAAGTCAGAGAAGACTGCTGCAGGAAAGCTGGCCTGTAGTTTTCCTGTTCACCCGTGGTTATTTCACTGGTGGGAAACTGAGACAAGACAGTTAGTTTTAACAACGTTCCTTCTCTTTACTGCAGGATGCTGTAACCACAGAGATGATGCCGTGCCTCTCACTGCACTGCAGAAAACACAGTGGTTACTCCACCACCTTGAATACACCGACTTAAGCAAACCCCAAATGGAGATCCAATACGTTTACTTAATCCTTACAACAGCAGAGTGCTTCATTAGCCTCGTTAAGCAATAACCCTCTTCTCTGGAAGAAGCTATTCAGCGAAGGCGCAAAGGAGAGAAATGGGTGGTGTCAACAGGAACAAGAATTAATATGAGCTCTGCAGCTGATAAGCACAAGATCAGGAGTACTAAGCAGGACGAGGGACTACCAGATTCAAGGAGTGGAGACAAGACTTAGTCCCCCCAGCTCTGTTAACGTGCAAGGATCCATCATGTTCTTTTAGCTGCTTTTTCTAAGCGATAGAATATGAATAAGGTAGTATTTTCTTCCTGCATGCCATATCTGGACATAAGATTCAGTTGCATCTGCACAGTTGGCTTCCTTGTCCCAAATGCATCTGCCGCAATATAAATATCTACTTTACTGATAGCGAACAGAATTTCCAACTAGCTTCCTCTATTCACATCGACCTCCACACTCATTTGACTTCCTGCAGCATCACCTCAGCTCTATAGTGACTAATCTTTCCCAGATTACAGAACAATCCACGTTTCAAAATTTCTGACCGTCTCATGAGCCAAATGTGAGAAGAGTTTTCTTCATCTGGCAGATAGATAAGTTTTTCTATTTGTGCACATAAATAGTGGTGATTAACAGCATTGTCTCTAGAATATGATGCAATTTTTCTTCCTCCCAGACAGTAAGTATGCAGAGGATTAGGTGAGAATTAGTTGCAAAGAACACTGTATTGCTTACTATCTGAGCTGGAGATGAGTTCTGCCTTGGTCCCAGGAACACCTTTTCTCCATCACGGGAATGGACGTGCACAGAACTACGAGAAGCTGGTTTGGTTGGCTTCTTGAACTCAAACGATTCCTGAATTAAAAAGGAGCAAAGTGATCGTTTATACCAAATTTACAAACTCGTGTAAGTTGCCTAGGATCATTTTTCTCTTTTTAGTTTTTTTTAAAAACTACCTGACGTTTTGGATTTAAGTTCCCTGCTGCCCACAGGAATAGTCTGAAGGCGAATGTTTTCAAATTAAAAGATGTTATAATAGCGATTCATTTAACATCATCGAGCTTTTATCCTCTTGATATCACCTACAGGCTTAAGGCTTTTTCTATTTCTTTTGTCAGTCAACTTCTCTGCAAAAGAAGTAATTTCTAAAGGCAGCCAAGGCTGTCTCCTGACACCCGTTCTTCTGTAGAGACCTGTCGGAGTCCTGCCGATGAGATTTCCAGCAGCAAGGCCTTTCTGACCAAGCAGGCAAAAGGACATTTGTGCTGTGAGGAACCAGGGCGCCCCATGCCAGCAGTGGAAAGAGATGAGGTGATCCATCTAAACAGCTTTCTGGAGGCACCCCTCATGGTTATCTAAAGCTAGCAGCATGAATACATTTTCCCTTGCCACAGCCTAAAAGGAGCCAGGTTCAGCAGCATGAAGGCAGAGCTGCACAATCAAAGTCTTCCAAATTTTTATTAACCTATAATCAGCTTGCAGTCGCTATAACCAGCGCTGTCGCACTTCACTGCAAGCTGCCCTGAGATGAACTACGCAAAACTTTGTTACGTCCGAACTATAGCCCAGCAGGGAGTAAAAGAAGCCTTTTCCACCACATCCACTGCCAAAGGGGTGTGCTAATTCAGCTTCCTTGGTACCGCCTCTTACACCGCATCATCGCAGGCAACAGAAAGCACCACTTACGTTCTCCTTATTTTCATCTTGTTCCAATAGTTGAAAAGCATCGCTGTCCAGAGAATCTGAATGGTTTCTCTTCAGAGCAGGACTGCATCCCAGGAGGCTTGCTACAGGGTTCATACAAAAGCGTCGGTTCAGTCTTGTGCAATACAGTCTTTGCACAAGCACATTTTAAGCAAAACAGGGGTTAACAAAGACTGTAAGGTCTCTGACTACAAATTGGCGCAAACTACTTGCAGGAGTCTTTTATGCTGACGTCTCGGTACAGGTACTAAACCGCTTCAACTGCATTAGTGACAAAGACACATCACTGAAATTTCACGCTAACTTAAATGACATTTTGCGTTTACAAGCTGCAATTTTGACAGTTTTCATTAAATACCACAGCAGCTGTTCTTGAAGACAGAAAATTAACAAGCTATGGAACGTACCCCAACTAAAAACACTTAACACGCTAAATCCTTTAACATTTATACAAGATCAATACCACCCTCAACTTACTGGCAGCGAATGTATTCTTCTGAAAGGCATTCGAATGCTGCAATGAAAAAGAGAACCAAGATTTATTTCAACGTTTTGTTTTAAAAGACAGTAACATGAGTAGAACTCACTTCCCCCCCCCCCCCCCCCACCCCAGTAAAACTCCATAAGCTACAACAGTCACCAACAAAAAAGTCAAAAATAGGAGTATACTTACTTCAGTCTGCTGGATTCAAGAATCGCTTTCTCAAACCTAAAAGCAAGTGAGATGCCCCACAGTTAGCACCGAAGGATAGTACACTAAAAAAAAAAAAATCAACCTTGTGTTTAAGTCATGGAGTGCTACGCTAAGCGGAGGCCAACAAGCTTCTTGATGACACTTTGTCTTTCTCAAAAGCTATTTATAGCCAGCTTATCCCACCCTAGTTTTTGAAACACCAGCTAGACTCCTTTCTCCCCCTCGTTTCTTTAAATTCTTCTCAGCATTGTTTAGACAAGAAGCTAGGTTAAAGGAAGAAGAGCTCAGTAAATCGGGAGACCAAGGGCATCTGTCCCCCATCCCTGGGGATAGAAGATTGGGAAAAGATAAAATAATCCAATTAAGAGTGGCAAATTCAAAGCTAAGAGCTTAGTATCAGTTAAGGCATACACAAGCATTAACTGTAATTTAAGTGTTGAGTGAAAACTGCAACTTACATGCAATTTGGTGCAGCCTCAGACTCCTGGTAAGGTGCCAATGTCATGCTCAAACAGTCTGGTTGGTACAACACATTAACTCAGACCCAAGACTTGTTAAGCACTCTGGGACACAGGCAACACAGAAAGCCTAGCATCTCAAGCTGCAGAGCACTACAGCACACACTTCTAGAAGCTGAAGAGAGAAGAGCCCACTGGCACACAGTGCCGGGAAAGGAAAAGCCACGTCAAGCCTCTCATTACGTTTGTTAATGGTGCAACGTGAAATGCCAGAAGTCAGGCTTAGCATACGGTTACATACGTTTCCTCCATGATATCGTTCGAGGTTTGCAGGGCCGGGCGAATCCAAGAAGCACAACCTGCAGAGGACAGACAGCGTTTTGGACCGAAGTACTATCTAGGAAACGCGAAGGCATCGAACACTGCTACAGATTTCCTCAGAAAGACCCCAAGCTCAGTCAGGAAACTAATGTGGAAAATCCCGTCTGGAGCCCCACCTCAGTGTAGAAGTAAATAACAGTTACGGATACTCCATACTGTTGGTTTTGGCCATAGATAATCAGGTGTTAGTGCTTGGGGAAAAACAGAATTAAAAAAAGCACCCCTAGCCCTGCCTAGAATGTCATCTAGAAGAGAGTGCTACCACGTAACACGGAATACTCTTGGCTTATTCTGTCACACGCGTAATAACCAACTTCGTCCTTTAGAGTGTTTTTAAGCCATATTTTTAGTTAACATCTCTTCGTAGGAAGAAATTTTGGGGTCATTCCAAAAAAAGTAGTCAAAAAGCCCTTGTTAATGCATGCTAGCGTACTGGAAATATCAGCGAGCATTCAATAAGCACAAACCAAGCGAAACATTACAGCTACACAGCATTTAAGTACAGTCAATATAGAAGACTTGCTTAAACACAGATTCCCCAAGGAATTTCTGTATTATGGTCGCATTGACAAGCCCTAGCGATAGGCCAACAGCTTACACTCTACACCATCGTGACAAGACTTGTTGCTACTTCAGTGACTGGGATCTAAACAAGCAACTACAAAGAATTAATTTGACTAAGATGACAGGTAGTGGTGTCGGCACAGCAGAAACCTTAATCGTGAGTGTTTTGTAAGCACTTAAGGCTCCGCTCTGGGAGACAGGAAAGGAAGAAAAAAAAAAGACGACAGAAGAAAGCGGAGATTTAGCAAGCTTGGTTATTCTATCCCCGCTCTGTGGTTTGTGAGCTATACTCGCGATTTAGTGGTTCATAAAGTTCCTTTGAAGGCTGAAAGTACCATGCACAGTCAGACTGGTGCATAAATTCAGATGGAGACACTGATTTCCATTGCTGGGCTGGACCAGTGAAGTATCAGAAGCTTCCCTGATTCTACAAGTTATGGGGTAATAGCTTATCTCATTTTCACTAATTAAAACATCACATCTGAAAAAAAATACTTCTGGGCAAGAATCAGTACTAAGATGCAGCTCCCAGGTTTCAGATAAACAATTGGCTCATGTTAACAAAAAGCCACAAAAAACCCCCCAAGCCACAAGACAAACCCTGCTCAACAGCCTTGATTCCAGCGTGCAGAGCAGGTTAGCACAGTTTGGGTTTAAAGAGAGAAACCGCACGGTGACAACTTGCTTTCATCAAAGTTATCACCCTCCAAAGGGCAGAAACTCAAATCGGTCCCATTCAGAACTGAATGCAGATAATGCAACAGATCCGAACAATGAAGAATGAAACACTATCTCCCAGTTCTCCAGACCACAGCCCCAACACACAATTATAAACACTCACAAGCCAATATCTGCAAGACACCCCAGACTAGAGAATGGTGGGAATCCAATTCACCAGTGAAGCCTATCTTGGGCTATCTTTAGCAGCCTTTCATCTTCAGCCGTCTCCACCATGAGAATGGCTGATACACTCATGATAAGGTGTTGACCCTACTACCATGTACAGAGCAGAACACCAAGGCAATCAGAAAATGGCAGCGATAAACATTATGCTGGAGGTACAAAGCATGACAGGTCAGCGACCACATCTGAACAGTCATCCTAAGAAAAAAAGAAACAGCCATCTCTGTCAGAGTCCCCCTGTGGGGGCAGAACCAGTTTTTCCTCCATGCTAGCTCTACTGCTAGCAAAAAAAAAAAAAAAAAACCCAAAAAAACCCCACCCACAACCCAAACCATGAACTGCAGAAGCTTGCTGAGTCGATGGTGTGGCCTGCCCTCCCTCCTTTCAAGAGCGTAAGAATGAGAAGTCGGTTGCAGGATTGCAGGCAGGCAGCATTCCTTCTCTATCCAAACCCTGGAAGCTGCTTGCAGTGGAAGCCACGTAAAGATACGACGCTTTCTCATTTCTTACTCGTTATTTATTAATTGAGAAAGCCGTACCTGAGTCTGTTGATTCCGATGACACTGTTCTTTGCCAAACACATTAGTGTTCTTGTTTCCCAGATCTTGCTCAGCGTTTTCATGCTGACTGTAAAGGAAGTTAAGTATTTGTTTTAAATGCTCATTGAAGCGAGAAATACAATATAGGAGTGCCTGAACGTAGATATACAGCACAGGTAATCATAACGTGAAACCTTTAGCATAGCCCGAGTGAAAGGATTCCGTCTTGGCAATCCCGCAGACTCTTGCGTGCTGTCGAGTACACAGGACAATGCCACCACCAGATCACCACGCTCACAGATACCCTCAGATCTAACAACTACAGGGACTTAAGCTTCAGGGTTTTGGTTTTGTTTAAACCTGCACGTGCAGTGCTGATAATATTAGAAGTTAGGCTTCCAAAACAGAGACAGGGAGAGTGTCATTTAAGACAATAATTATCCTGGTTGCCTTGTCTGGTCACCTCGCACCAAACTACCAAGCTTTTTCTCCATGACACTCTGACCGTGAAGGGTTTTTTGAAACGATGTTTTAGAGCCTGTCCTGAGCTTGTGCCTTCACAAATGAAGGTCCTAATACAACAAAATGACAGACCTTGCAATAAAACTTTAGGACTAAAAACACAATTTCAGTGCACAATCGGATATTGGTGCCTGGAATCACATTAGCACCTCCCAAACCATTCGCTAGAAACACCTATATCAGCGCCCCCATTACCCCTTCTGGGGACTGCAACCCCCTGTTTGGCAGCCACTCATTTAATTATTGGTTTTGCATTGAAAAATTACCAAACTTCTAATTCAAACTCATTTTTGTAAGCAGTTAGCTCTCAAGTTTTTCCTCACCAACTAAGCAAGTTCTTCTCTCCTCAGATAACCATGAGACCAGTCTAAACCGTTCTGCAGGTGAAGGGGCTGGAGGCACCCAGAGCCTGAGCAGCACCAGCCCCTGACCCGACGCGTGTGCAAGTACAAACACTGCTCTGCGAGCAGGGCAGGGAACTTCGAGGCGAGCTCTCCTGCCCGACTGCTAAGCCACATCAGACACACGCTCGTTTCATACGTGTCTTCGATACAGAGAGACACGCATGTCATACGCAGCCTTACTCTATACTACCTTAAATAATGGAAAAAGCTACTTGAGTGTGGCTCCTCCATCGCATGGGTTAATTAAAAAAATGTGCCAGGGCGCAAGCTGGGGCTACAACTCGAAGGACAGAGAAACGAACACAGGAGGGGACTGGTGCGAAGCGTTTACAGGAATTCCAGGAATCTGAAGGAGGGAAGGATCATAAAGAAAGCAGGTGATTACAGAAACGAAAATGATATAAAAACAGCAAACAAAGCACAAATACCAGGACGGCCATCAAGACACCAGAGTGGGCCAGGCAAAACAGGAACCATACAAGAGACAAATTGTAGAAGTTACTGTAGAAATAAGGAGGTGAAGGAGTTAGAGACTAGTAACAGCAAAATTGGATTGAGCAACTGCGCGGTTATGGGGGAGAGAGGAGCGGCAGAGCCCAAAGACTGCAGCGTTGTCCATATGTGAAACGGTAAAGAGAGGAGGGGTGTGCAGGAACTGGGCGAGGGTGTGTGTGGGGAGGAAGAAGGAGCTGAGATGATGCAGCTAACGTGGCATGGAAGGCAAGAAGGACGGACGCAAAGGCACCAGCATTAATTTGTGGGAGGGGGGGAAAGCACCCAGTCCTGGGGCCGGGCAGGGGGGCAGGGCTGAGGAGCGAGGTGGGTGCCCAGAGCAGGAGCAGGGGAAGATGGTGGCACGTGGCGGGACACGGTGGGGGGAAGATGGCCCACAGCGCAGGAGCCACGGCCACAGGCGGGCAGGGGAGGTGGGGGCTCCGGCGGGGCAGAGCGGGGGACATTTGGCGGGTGAAGGGGGCAGTGGAAAGGGGGGGGCGCGAGCTCTGCAGGGGTGGAGGCATCAGGGAACGGAGGCATCAGGGAAGGTGGGGGGGGGGAGGGAATCGTGGAGGCCTCGGTTTTGCAAGGGCGGCGGGGAGGGGGTGTAGGAAGGACTCCTCGAGGCCCCATTTTGGAAGGGGGGGGCAGGGAGGAACAGCTCCTCGAGGCCTCGCTTTTGGGGGGGGAGGGTTAGGAGAAGCGGTCCGCAAGGCCTCAGTTTTAAGGGAGGGGGGTGTTCGGAAGGAGAGAACGCGGGGTGAGGTCCTCAAGGCCTCGCTTCTGGGGCGGGGGGGGGAAGGAAATTAAGGGAAGAGCTCCTCAAGGCCTCGATTCGAGGCGGGGGGGGGAGAAGAATCCACGAGGCCTCACTTTTTGGGAGGGGTGAGGGTAGATGAGGTCCTGGAGGCCCTGCTTCTGAAAGGGGGGGGCAGGGAAGGAGCAGAGTTCCTTGAGGCCTTGGGGGGGGGGGGGGGGGTAGAAGACGACCTCCTTCGGACCTCGTTGAGGGGTTGGAAGAAAAGTTCCTCAAGGCCTGACTACAGGGGGTGGGGGGGTGGAATGGAAGGACAACCCCTCGAGGCCTTGCTTTTTTTTTTTTTTTTTAAATGGGGGGAGAAGAGCCCCCCCAGGCCTCGCATGGCGGGGGGGGGGGGGGGGGGGGCGGGAAGCGCCCTTAGGCCTCACTTCAGGTCCGGGAAGGAAGAAGGGGGGGAATAGGCCCAAGAGGCCTCGGTTTTTTGGGGGGGGGCATGGTAGAGGCCCTCAGTCAGGAGGAAGGCGGGGGGGGGAAAGCGATAGGGGGCCCTCCCTGTGACTGACCCGCGTCCCAGCTGCTCCATGGTGAGGCGGAGGTCGGAGACGACCGGCGAGAGGTCGGCGGGAAAGAGAGACTTGACCACGGCGGGTGAAGCGGGGGAGGCCGGGGAGAGAAGCAGGAGGCGGCGGCGGTAGGAACCGCTCGGTGTGGAATCCATGGAGCCGAGCCGAGCCGATCGCTCCCGTCCTCACTGTCAGCGCGGCCCGCACCGCTTTGACCCCAGCCGCTACCCGTCGCCCGCTCCGAAGCTGGCGCCAAACTTCCGCTCCACCAATCAAAACCCTCCTCTGCCCGACGTTTGAAGGGGGCGGTGTTGTTTTTTTTTCCCCCCTCAACTCTCCCTGCCCACCGCGCTCGTTCTGACCAGTAAAAACGGCGGCGGGCGCCTCACTCCCCGCCTCCAACTGTTGTTTGGCGTCCTCCCCGCCCAATAGAGAAGCCAGCCAAGAGGGTGCCGCGAGTAGCGTGCATGCGTGCCAAAGGAAGACTACATTTCCCAGCATGCAACGCCGAGGAGGGCAACGGCGTTGCATGCTGGGAAACGTAGTCCCCGCTTCACAGGGACGCCTCCATTCCCGCCACATCTCTGGCTGTCTCCCTTTAGCCGTGCCTCCACCCCCCCCCCGGGCCTGAGGAGAAGCGGTTAAACCGGGTAAAGATGAGGGGAAAAAGGGCACAAACTCAGCAGGTAACCGGGCCTCAGCGAGCCGAGGAATCCTTCCCGCCTCACTTCTCCTCAGACGAGCTCTTTGTGAGAACAACAAACGAGCGGCATCAGCGGGGAAGCGGCGGCTGCTTCTGCGAGGCGTTCGGTGAGGGACAGCCTGAAAATACGAAGCCAGCATGCATCCCTGCAGCGCCGAGACGGGCTTCCTGGAGCGATGGCAGTTGTGAAATGGGAGAAGAGACTTGAAGGCGCTGCACGCCCGTGGCGGCATGGTGCAGAACGCAGGCGCAATTGGGCCGCTCCAAATAACCTCTGCAGACCGCGCTCGTGTCCTCTGCCTGCAAAAGACTGTGATATTTGCTGCTATTCGCCTTAAAAACGGGCACATGCCCAGCTTTTCAGAGGACCTGTTGCCCCACCTTGCTTTTTCCCTGCCCTCTCCCCTGTCTACGGTCACAGAGCAGGACAGAGGCAGCGATGGTTGTGCTATGGAAAGGAGGGGACTCTTTGCATCCTTCAGGCCTGCGCGGTTGTGGACACTGCAGGTGCAGGGAGAGCAGTCCCAGCTCCAAAATGCACGGTCCCATTTTACAGGTGGAGAAGCAGGGTGGTACAGTGAGGTGCTCAGGACACGTGGCGTGGCTCCAGCAGGTCATGCACCTTCTCCTCACGCTAAGGGTTTACAGATCTCTGCTGTCAAGCCAAGTCCCTGACAGATGCACTCTGCCAGATTTCCCTGTGGTGGTTTCAGAGACGACTATCTCCAGCTGCAGGGCTGATCACGTTGGGTCCGGTCTTCTCAGCGTGGCACAGAGACGTAAAGGCCTGGTCAGGGGATCCCACAGCTCCAGGACACAACCCGTGTCCCTCTGCCTGGGCCCTGCCACCCACCAGATTCACACGACGCTCCTGGTTCCTGGATTAGACAACATGGCATTTGCTCCCTCTTTGACCACCCACCATCTCACAGATCCCCATCACACCCCCGTCACTCACTCAGCCTGGAAAGGCTTGGGCTGTGCCCTCACTCCAGCTCTCCAGTCCGCCCTGTCCCCTCCCTGAACATTTCCCTTTCAAGCAACAGTTTTTACAGTTTTATGTGAGCTGTTACCACCACTATCAGCACCTCCGTGGCCCCACCCTGAGTTGCTGGGCGTGGGGTGGCTGCACCCTCATGCTGCCTACAATATAGCACATCACACAGAGCCAAAGCAAGCCATGCAGCGCTGCCAAAGATCAGCACGAGCAATCAGAGAATCTTCCCTGCCTCTCTCCTGCTTATTTGTGTGTGTCCTCAGTGCCCGCAGGGAGAGGTGAGACACTGTCACTGTGAGGTCTGGCCAGGATACTAACATGCAGACACTTCCAGGCAGGACAAGACAACTTTAATGCTCTAAAGGACTTGGCAGCAGGAGATGCAGCAATGTGCAGAGGGGATCCAGCCCAGGCAGAGCTGCAGTGAGTTTGCAAGACGATGCTGCACCATTTCCACACCTCTTGCCTGCTCAGCTAGCCAAGGGCACAGGGCAGGAAACAGGGAGGCATCTGACCCCCGTCAGGCACACAGCTGGATGTAGGTTTCTTGTGACCAGAGCCAAAAGTATGGGAAGACCTTCTCGGTGAAGGAGGCCTTGAACTGCAAGATCTCCATCATGTTCTCCGCATTGTAGAAGGTCACTTGGCCCGCTTCGTAGTCCAGGTGGACCCTGATCCGCTGGGGCTCTTCCATCAGTGCCAGTGGGGCGGGGGTCATGTGGAGCGCCGTGTACTGGCGATTCCAGTCCAGCCGCAGGGCCCAGATCTTCCCCATGGCCACGCTGAGCGAGTCCTTCCTCCGCACGGACTCCACGGCCACCCCCACAGCCCAGCTGTCCCTGTCCCCTACCTCCAGCTCCCAGTAATGCCTCCCGGCTGTGAACCCCTGGGAGCCCAGGACGCTGGGGCTGCCAGTGAATCTCTTGGGGTTGTCAGGGAGGTTTTGCTGTCCGTCTCCCAGCCGCACGGTTTTGCAGTCCTTCGAGAGGATCAGGTACGGGCTTGCCGTCTCTGGGTCCAGCGTCACCTTCACTAATGCACGACAGAGAGAAACGTCAGTCTGTTGCCCACCGAGGAGTGAAGCAGCACCTCTCCCTCCTCTTCTGCGGGGCTGGGACGTGTCCAGTGAGCACAGCGGGCACTCGTGCCCTACGAGCGCACACACACACAGCACCCACAGCCCCCTTGGGCAGCACGGGACACAGGGCCCTCGCTGTCCTCCCCACTAGGACCCAGGACACTCCCTGAAGCAGGACTGAGCCAGGCAGCGTCCCCACGTGCAGGGGGACAGAGGCGATGGACTTCGCTAAAACTGCTTTGCTAATCCTGTGCTGGGTATCTCTGGGTCTAAGTGTGATGGGGCTGCAGCCAGGCTGGGTGTGGGGCAGCAATATGTCCCCGTGGACGTGAGGAAGCATTGCCTGCAAGGCAGCAGTGGTGCCAGGCCAGTCCCTGCTCCGGTGACAAGGGGGACGAATGCCTACCGAAAGGAAAACCAGCTCCTAACCCCGCTCCACCAAGTAACCAGGCGATCTCACTGCAGAGCCGGAGCCGCCGTTCACGTGGGATGTTCTGCTGCCATCCTGCGGCCATCCCACAAGGCCACAGAGGTGTCACCGTGCTGTGCCACCACCCCAGGCCCTCTGCTAAACGCACTCCTTCGGGGCCCGCCTCACAGAGGGGACCCCAGTGTGGGGGAAACTGAGGCACACCCATCCTGTGTGTCAGATCCCAAAAACTGAGAGGGGAGAGGCCAGCCTCAGCACAAACAGCTCCAGCCAGCCCCGAGCCCTGCGATGCTGCCAGGATTGCGTGGACGCCGGGCATCTGCAAAGGCATTTCTCATCTGTGCCTAAAAGCCAGCTCAAAATGCGCACGGCCCCTTTGCTTAACTAGTCACAGCCTTACACATCGCAACGAAAGAAGATAGTCTCCAAAGACAGGGAAGCCGAGGACCTCGCGCTGCCCCAGCCCTCGTTTGGTGTTAGAGGACAGCGTTGCTGGGTGTTGCCTGGCATGGGGACGGACCCAGATTTTTATAGCAGGCCTACTCAAAACGAAGGGACCCGGTTTTAGACAGACCCTGGACTCAGATGTTGTGGTGTGAGCCCATCTCTGCCCCAAGGACGTAAGGAAACTCATTCCGGAAAGCTTTTCTCCCTCATTTGTGCCCATCAGCTCCAGAAACTTACCCCTTTCTCTGTCTATCTTGCTCAGCAGGTTCACTAGAGGAAGGAAAGGAAGATGCATGAGTCTCTCTCCTCTCCTGGCATCTTTTCTGCTCTCCATCAGGACAGCAAGCCTGCTCCCCAGCTCCCGCAACCCTGGGCTCCAGCAAAGCCCATTTCGGAGACAGGTCCCATCTGGAGCAGGCATGTTTTGCTCCCAAACCCCAGGCAGAGGCCGTGGGTGGCGAGATCTCCCACTGCAGCTGAGCCCAGTGGAAAGCACGGCGTGGGGCAGCAGTGCCCGGTGCCCCGGGGCAGCAGCACGCCCGCCTGGGGCCCGGACACCAGTTACACAGCAAGGCATCGCTCGCCGTTTCTTTGCCTTGCCTTTGAATTTGGCCGCCGCATCCACAACCAGCTGGCTCGTCTCAGAGAGGTTCTTAACGGTCGTCTGCAGCTGCAGGGAAACCGGCTCCGGGATCGGGGCCTTCACCGCCTCGCATCTGAGGAGGAAACAACACAGAGAGGAGCTCTGACCCCAGCAGTCAGCCAGCACCCGGGGCCAGGAGGGAAACGGGGGGAAATCCCCTACGGCAACAGAACTCAGGGGAGCTGTGTCCCAGCTATTGGCACGGGAACCCCGTCTTTAACAGGGGTGCAACAACCTCTGGTTCCAGATACATCACATTAAACCCCAAATACTCAGCAGGGCAAAGCCACCTCCCTCCCGGCTGCTGCTGCTCGGCCACCTGCAGTGTTTCCAAACCTCTGCCCAGAAGAGCCGGGCGGGAAGAGAGCGACGCTGAGCCCGTTTCGTACCTGCTCAGGGTTTTGCCAACATCCTGGAAGAGAGAAAACGCCAGGTCAGCTCTGGCACTGCCGAGAAGGCCCACGGTCCGCAGGGCAGCGAGTTACGGTCGCTCCCCTACTGCATGAAGTAGGGTGAGGGGGATCGGGGGGGGGGGGGGTGTCACACCACTCATCCCGGGGACTCTCTGGTGACTTCCTCACCCAAATCCTTGCCTTCCCTCAGCTCACACTGCAGGCCCAGACTCACACCAGCCACACCACGCACTGCGGTGTCACTGCCAGGCCGCTGGCACGCCGGCCAGCACGGTGCTGCCCTTCGCTCCCAGGCTCTGGGCTGCACGGGCACCGGGATGCAGGGGTGCCGGTGGGTGCCCCCAGCCTCACCGGGCGGGGGGGGGGTCACAGCACATGGGTGGGCAATGCAGCCTCACCATAAGGAACTCAACCACCGGCTGGTCACGTTTCTTCTCTATCTCCGCAATCAGCTTGTCCAGCATCGATTTCCTCTCCGAAACGCTGGAGACGTATTTGTGGCGCTCCTTGGCGAGCTCCCCGTGCGCCTTGTCGAGCTGGGCCAGCAGGACGTCCTCCTGCTCCCGCAGGAACTCCTGCAGCTGCTTGAAGGTGTCCCGCAGCCTCTGCCGCTCTGAGGCCACCTTCCCCTGCAACGCACCCGGGCGGAGGCCGCTGAGCCATCCCGTCCTCCCGCTGCCTCCGCACGGGCACGGGGATGGAGTGCTGCAGAGAAGGGGGGGCAAGGATCATAGGGAAAAGGAGGAGAGGTTTTGGGGAGGAAAAGCTGGAAGAGTGGAGGGGGAAGAGGGGTGGCAAGTCTGGATGTCGACGGACCCAAGATGACAGCGGAGTTTAAATGAGAGCAGGAGGGAAGAAGGATATATGGGACGGACAGAGAGGGAGAGAGAAAATAGAGTTGTTGTGGAAAAGGAGATAAATATATATGGGGAGAGGGAAAGATGGGATGCGCCCGTGAAGACGGGTGGGTAGGCAGGCGGGGGAGCACGGCGTGCGCACGGAGAGAGAAACACGTACCAGCAGGCCATCGCTTTTCTTTTCTCCTTCGGGCTTAAATTCTTCTTTCTCTTTTTGTAGAAACACCAGGTTGCTCTGGAGCGTCTCCTGGAGGAGAAGAAGGAAAAAAAAAAAATAAAGAAAAAAGCATATTTGGCGATTTGGGGGTTACATTTGTAGGAGCGAGATGATGTCTCCAAGCAGCCCCTGTGGGGACACTACCGCTCTGCAGGGTCAGCCGGGGTGGGTTTTGAGCTCAGCTCTGCGGGGAAGGGAAGAGCTCGGAGACAGCACCCACCTCTCTCCAAGCACGCATGACAGACAGGCTGGGGAGATCCCCATGCGCAGCTGGTTTGGCCAGAAACATTTCTGGAATAATTTCATGCGGAAACCCTGAAGTTTGTGGTTGGTTTGTGGTTTGGTTTTTTTTTTTTTTTAATTAGGAAAAACAACTTTTGGTGTTGGAAGTGGGATTTGTGGGAAGAGGTTTGAAGGGACAGCGGCACTGTGTCTCAGACGCGCTCCATAAAATCGCTGAGTATTAAAAAAAAATTCCTGCTCCTTCAAGCCATGCCCTGCGGCAGAGCAAGCTGCTGGCCAGGGGGACCCCGGCGTGCATCTCGGGGGGAGACCACGTCCCCGTCCCTGGCTGGGGACGTATGGAGCACTAGGGACCTTGCGGGGCCACAGAGGGGTGCGCAGCGAGAGGGACCTGTGCTCCTGGGCGGGCTGGGGGGAGGCGATGGGCAGTGGGAGCCATGGGAGAGCCGGCAGCCCCAGCGGGGTGGCAGGGATACGGGACCCCGGCCCATGGCCAGATGGGGACCCCAACCTGTACCCAGACGGGGACCCCAAACCGTACCCAGACGGGGACCCCAGGCAGCAGCTCGATGGGGACCCAAATCCGTGGCTGTACAGGGACCCAGACCTGTGCCCCGAGGGGACCCCAGTCCATGAACGGAGGGGTACCTCACCTGTGCTTAGAGGGGACCCCAGCCCATGTGCAGAGGGGACCCAGATCCATGCCTAGAGGAGACCCCAACCCGTGCCTGGGAAGAACCCCGGATTTGTGCCTGGAGGGGACCCCAGCCCATGTCTCGACAGGACCCCTGCCCACACCAGGGAAGGGACCCTGATCTGTGCCCTGAGGGGACCCCACCTTGTGCCCTGAGGGGACCCCTGCCCATACCAGGGAAGGGACCCTGATCTGTGCCCCCAGGGGACCCCACCTTGTGCCCCAAGGGGACCCCTGCCCGTACCAGGGAAGGGACCCTCATCTGTGTCCCCAGGGGACCCCTGCCCGTACCAGGGCAGGGACCCTGACCTGTGCCCCCAGGGGACCCCTGCCCGTACCAGGAAAGGGACCCTGATCTGTGTCCCCAGGGGACCCCTGCCCATACCAGGAAAGGGACTGTGACCTGTGCCCTGAGGGGACCCCACCTCGTGCCTTGAGAGGACCTCAGCCTGCACCCCCAGGGGACCCCTGCCTGTACCAGGGCAGGGACCTTGACCTATGCCCCCAGGGGACCCCATCTTGTGCCCTGAGGGGACCCTGCCCATACCAGGAAAGGGACCCTGATCTGTGTCCCCAGGGGACCCTGCCCATACCAGGAAAGGGACCCTGACCTGTGCCCCCAGGGGACCCCTGCCCGTACCAGGAAAGGGACCCTGATCTGTGTCCCCAGGGGACCCCTGCCCATACCAGGAAAGGGACTCTGATCTGTGCCCCGAGGGGACCCCTGCCCATACCAGGGCAGGGACCCTGATCTGTGTCCCCAGGGGACCCCTGCCCGTACCAGGGCAGGGACCCTGATCTGTGTCCCCAGGGGACCCCTGCCCGCGCCCCGAGGGGGCCCCGCCCAGAGCAGGGAAGGGAGCCGGCCGGTTCCCCAGGGGACCCCAGCCCCCGCCCAGAGGCCCCCCTCGCCCCCCCGACTCCCCCTACCCGGAGCTGCTCAGCGGCCTCCTCGGCGGGGCGAGCGCGGTGGTCGCGGTGCCGGGGCTCCTCTCGGCACAGGGCGCAGAGCGGGCGGCGGCAGCCCTCGCAGAAGAGGCCCAGGGCCTCCCCGTGGGCCGGGCAGCGGGGCCGGCACGCCTCGTCCCCCAGGGCCCCCGCCAGCCCCGCCACGGCGCCCAGCGAGCGGTTGGGCCGCAGCGAGCCGGGGGCCACGCTGGCGCGGCACTGGGGGCAGGCGGCGGGGCGCGGGGGGGCCCCCAGCACGGCCGCCATGCAGCGGCCGCAGAAGCTGTGGCCGCACTCGGTGATGACGGGCTGGCAGAAGAGCTCCAGGCAGACGGGGCAGGTGGCCTCGGCCTGCAGGCCCTCGCCCAGCGCCAGCACGGCCCGCGCCATACTGCGGGACGCGGCGCTGCCCGGAAGGGCGCGGCGGGAGGGGGGGGGGGGGGCGGAGCGCGCCCCCGCGGGGCTGCCGGCGCGGGGTGGCGCGCGCGGCGCGGGGGAGGCTGCGCGCGTGGGGTGAAGGCTGCGGGGGGGGGGGGGGGCGTGTCCGCGCGGGGCTGCGCGTGGGCCGGGGCGGCGCGTACGTGCACCCCCCTGCGCCGGTTGCGGTGGGGCGGTGCGTCTGCGGGGGGGGGGGGGGGGTGCGGGGGGGTCGCGTGCGTGCACCCCCCTGTGCCTGTTGCAGTGGGGCATGCATGGGTGTGGGCGTGGGGGTGTGCGTGGGGGTCGCGTGCATGCACGGGTGCGTGCACCCCCCTGTGCCTGTTGCAGTGGGGCATGCATGGGGGTATGCGTGGGGGTGTGCGTGGGGGTCGCGTCCATGCATGGGTGCGTGCACCCCCCTGTGCCTGTTGCAGTGGGGCATGCATGGGTGTGGGTGTGGGGGTGTGCGTGGGGGTCGCGTGCATGCACGGGTGCGTGCACCCCCCTGTGCCTGTTGCAGTGGGGCATTCGTGTGCGTCGTGCATGTGGGTGTCGTGTACATGCACAAGTGCGTGCAACCCCATGTGCCTGTTGCAGTGCGGCATTGCATGTGTGTGTGTCATGTACATGCACAAGTCCGTGCACCCCCCTGTGCCTGTTGCAGTGGGGCATGCATGGGTGTGGGTGTGGGTGTGTGCGTGGGTGTCGTGTACATGCACGGGTGCGTGCACCCCTGTGTGCCGGTTGCACTGGGGCATTCGTGTGCGTGGGTGTGTGCGTGGGTGTCGTGTACATGCACGGGTGCGTGCACCCCCGGGTGCCGGTTGCAGTGGGGCATGCGTCTGCGTCGTGTACATGCACAGGTGCGTGCACTCCCGTGTGCCTGTTGCAGTGTGGCATTGCATGTGTGTGAGTGTCCTGTACATGCACGAGTGCATGCACCCCCATGTGCCGGTTGCACTGGGGCGTTGCGTGTGCGTGGGGCGTTGCGTGTGCGTGGGTGTCGTGTACATGCACTAGTGCATGCACTCCCGTGTGCCTGTTGCAGTGGGGCGTGCGTGTGCGTGGGTTTCGCATACATGCACGGGTGCGTGCACCTCTGTGTGCTGGTTGCAGTGGGGCTGTGCGTGTGCGTGGGTGTGTGCGTGGGTGTCATGTACATGCACGGGTGCGTGCATGCCCGTGTGCCTGTTGCAGTGGGGCATTGCATGTGCTTCGTGCATGTGGGTGTCGTGTACATACACGAGCGCGTGCATCCCCCTGTGCCGGTTGCAGTGGGACATGCGTGTGTGTTGTGTACGTGCACGGGTGCGTGCACGCCCGTGTGCCAGTTGCAGTGGGGCATGCGTGTGCATGGGTGTAATGCATGTGGGTGTCGTGTACATACATGAGTGTGTGCATGCCCATGTGCCTGTTGCAGTGGGGTGTGTGTGTGCGTGGGTTTCACATACATGCACGGGTGCGTGCACCTCCGTGTACTGGTTGCAGTGGGGCTGTGCGTGTGTGTGGGTGTGGGTGTCGTGTACATGCACGGGTGCGTGCACCCCCCTGTGCCGGTTGCAGTGGGGCATGCATGTGCGTTGTGCATGTGGGTGTCGTGTACACACACGAGTGTGTGCATGCCCATGTGCCAGTTGCAGTGGGGCATGCGTGTGTGTCGTGTACATGCACGGGTGCATGCACTCCCGTGTGCCTGTTGCAGTGGGGCATGCGTGTGCATGGGTGTCATGCATGTGGGTGTCATGTACATACATGAGTGTGTGCATGCCCATGTGTCTGTTGCAGTGGGGTGTGCGTGTGCGTCGTGTACATGCATGGGTGCGTGCACCGCCGTGTGCCTGTTGCACTGGAGCGTGCGGAAGTGTGCGCGTGCCTGTGTGCGTACATGTTGGCACGTATGTGTATTTGCATCCATGTGCGTATATGTGCGTGAATGTATGCGTGTGTGTTGGCACGTGCGTGTATGCCAGTGCATCTCTGCATATATGTGTGCATGCCTGTGCATGTGTGTAGCTATATGTGTTGGCGCATGCGTGTGCATACTCGCATGCCTTCGCACTGGCATGTGCACACGTGTGTGTATGCACACACATGCACCTGTGTGCACATGGACATTGTACGTATATGCGTGTATGTGCGCACAGATCTCTGTGTGTGTACATGTATCTGTGCACACGTGTTGGCATGTGTGTGTATATCTCTGCAGGTGTGCTTGTGTGTTGACAAGTGCATGTATGCATGAGTCTGCATGTTTGTGTGCACGCACGTGAATGTGTCCGCGTGTCTGCCTGTGCTGATGTGCCTGTGCACACGTCTGCACGCGTGTTCATGCGTACACGTGTGCACAGGCACGTCTGGGTGCACGTGTGTGCCTGCATCTCTTTGCCTGTGTGTGCATGTGTCTGGTGGGTGTTGTGTACACGTTTGCATGTGTACATGTGCAGGTGTGAATGGTTTCGTACACATTCCTGTGTGTTCGTGCACGTTTATGCGTGGCTGCGTGGCTGTGTGCACATGTATGTGCGTGCATGCGTTTGTGTGTGTGTATGTATGGGCGCATGTGTCTGTGTGTGCGTGTCTCCGTACAGACACGCGGTTGCTGGTGTGTGGGCAGAGTCCATATAGGGGTTGTTTATACATCTGTGTACGTTTATGTGTCTGTGTATGTGCCAGTGTGTGTATCCACATGTTTACATGCGTGTGTGCATGTGTGTGTGCGTGCACACGCATGGGGTGTCTCTGTCTCTCCCTGTGTATGTTCATATGCCTGGACCTCAGCACACGTGTGTGAGCAGGGAAACGCCGGGGGGGAGCACAGGGCCCCGCTGCCTCTGCGGCGCGTGTGCCCGCGTCGGCACACACACGTGGCCGTGGGCAGCCCACAGGAGCGGGGATGACGCCGGCGGCCACGGCCCGGGGAGAGTTGTCATGTGTGAGCACGAGGCTTCATCCCACCCTGCGCCGGGGCCTTGGCGGACGAGCCGGAGCGCGCCGTGGGGTGCAGCAGGGTGGGGAGACGGTCCCTGCTCGCAGACCCCACTGTCGGCCCGTGCCCTCCAGCAACGCTGCCCAGCAGCTCCTGGATGGGGAGGCCCCTTGACCCCCACGGGACACCCAGCCTGGAGCCTGCCGCTGGGCTTTCCCCGTCTCTGCTTTATAAATTATTTAGAAAAGGGACGCTGCAGTTCCCCAGAGCAGTCGGAGCACTCCTGAGCGCCCAGGGCTGCAAGCTGGCACGCTTCGGCACGGTGCTGCCAGCCACCTCGGATGCTCTGGCTGCTGAAATAAATTTAATCATTCATAACCTGAAATGTTCTCAGGAGCACTGGGGAGCGTCGCCCCAGCTCGGGCTGTCGCAGGCGGGTTGGAGTGCGGAGCAGGATCCTTCCCGAGGCCTCGCGCTTGCAGGAGCCGCTTCCCACCCGCCGGGTTTGGGGGTTAATGCGGTTTAAGGGACCGTGTCAGCGCGACAGCTGTGACACACGGGAGCCGAGTGTAATCCGGTCTGTGAGCCGCTTCCCCGGAGCCGGCTGCCTCCCTGCACGCCGCCGGCCCCTTCCTGCATGTGTGAAATCCCACCAAACCGAAGAGCCGCCGCGGAGCAGGGAGGCTTTGGCCTCTGTCCCTGCACCCCATGGCCGCCACTGGCTCTCCCAACATCTCCCTCGCCCTCAACCCAGCCCCAAAACACCCGGAGGGCAGCAGCGGTGCTTAGAGAAGAGAAGAGGGCCCCCCGGGAGCCCCTCTTGCCCCCTTGGGTGTCTCTGCAGGCTGTGGGGACACGTCCCCTCCGGGCTCAGCCCCTGTGAGCAGTGGGTGCCCAAAATCAGACGCCCGCGCACAGCCGTCGGCTCTGCTCCTCCGCCACCCCAGCGTGCTGCCGGCTGGGGCTTGAGGAGCGTCCCCAAGCACTTTCGGGGGCACGGTGCATCCCTGACGTGCTGCTGGCGGCTGGGCGTCCCTGGCAATAAAGCAGTCGAATAACTCTCCCTCCCCGGGCGGTTGGTTACTGCCCTGCCATGGGCTGTGCCCTGCCAAAAGCCCCTGCCACCCCGCTGCCTGCTTCTCCACCGCGGCGGGGCCCCAGACTCCATCCCAGCAGCTGCGGCGGAGTCGACACGATGCTTGCAGCCCCCTGTTCGCCATCGTTGCAGCATCCCGGGGTGACAGCCTGGTTCCCCGGCTCGGCCGGAGCCTCTGGGCTGTGGTGCGGGCAGGCGCTGGGGTGCTGCCGGGAGGGTACGCTGCCCACTTCACACCCCAGCGGGGACGCAGGTGGCTCCTGCTCGTCCCCTGTCCCTGGGGCTGCTGCCTTCTGGCTGCAACTGCACCCAGCACCCGGGGCCGGGGAGGGCTGGGCGAGCACGCCGGGGCCAAACCTGCAGAGCCGCAAGCCCTCAAAGAGTCGGTCCTGCTGCGGGACGGTGCCGTTACCCCCATAGTTGGGTGGTGGTTTAGCTGAGGACTGGGCAGCATTCAGCACTCCCCGAACAAACCCGCCTGCAATTAAGTGCAGGGCGCTGATAACCCGCAGACAACTCAGGGGGTGGCGAGGCTGCTCACGGCACGTGGCACCCCCGGATTTGTGCCCTGCAGCACCGCCACCTCTGAGGTTTTTTGGTGTCGCCGCCACCCCAAGCTCGGCGCCTGCCGGGGGCCGTGATGGCCGTGTCCCCCCCGCCGGCGTGGGAGCTGCAGCTGCAGGCAGGCTGTTGATATTTGAGCTGCTGAAGGTCACCTGGACGTTGTTAAATCCCAGCAGCGTCCAGCGACCGCTGCCATTACGTGCGTGCATGGCCGGCGAGGAGCAGCACGAGTCGGGAGCAGTCGCTGTGCGGGTCCGAGCGACACCGAGCAGAGCGTGGGTGCTGCCAGCCTGGCCACGCTGAGGTGAGGAGGGGGCTGCCTGTCCCCGAGGCTCCCCGGGCAGGTCCCAGCACTGCGGAGGGGCAGCCGGCTTCCCTTCGCTAGTACGGGCACCTAAATGGCCGCTTTGCCAAAAAAAAGCTGAATCCACCCGTTTTTAGGAAGAAAAAAGGACGCCGCCGGATCCGTGGCGCTGCTAACGTGATGAACACGAGGTGCTGAGAACCAGAGTTAGTTCTGCTTTTAATTTCTTTATTCCCCCTAATTGCATTTACATTAGAGGGGGATGCGGGGAGGCTGCGGAGGGGCACGGGGCAGCCAGCCGGGCTGGGGGCTGCAGCCAGGCCCTCCTGCCCTGCACCGGCACCTCCCTCCTGGGACATCAGCCCCGTCGCAGCACATTTAACCCAAGTCAGACTGCACGCCGTGACCTGAAACCCCAAACTGCTCCCAGGGAGTTTCAGGCACCACCCCGGCAGCAGGAACGCAGGAACCTCGGCTGAAGCCTGTCCTGGCAGCCCCGAAATGCTTCCCTCTCCGTGGCGGTGACCGGCCGGCGGCTCTCAGCCGCTCTGCGCGCTTTCTAGCGCGGAAAAGGCTAAATTACAAATCTAGGAGGGGTTCATACGCACGGGAAGTCCTGCGGTGAGGACTTTGGTTCTGCAAAGGCATTAACAGGTCCTGACAACTTATCCCATCATCGCTCTGTTTATTGATGCCACTGTCCAACATGAGATCTGACACCGCCTTCCCCACGGCACCCGTCGGCCAGGAGCCCGGTGTGCACCGGAGAGCTGGTGTCACCGCTCCGGCCACAGCCTGGCCCTTTGGGTGCATCTCACCCAGCTGCAGCCCGACCACAGGAGCTGCGACGAGGACGAGCCAGGACTGCGGAGAACCGAGCCGCTGGAGACGGGAGCTCAAACCAACAGCAAAGAGACGGACCCGTGTCCCACCCACCGCGACTACAGCCACAGCCGCGTGGCGAGGGACCCCAGCAGCGGGCGCCTGGGAGCCGGGAGGTCTCCCGTGGGCAGCCCCGAGCTGGCCGGGGCTTTTTTCGGAGGCAGCCCAGGACCCGCTCCTCCGTCTAGGGCAGGAGTCCCACCGCTCCCGCCGCTGGGGAGTGCGCAGTCGATGGTACCGGCAAGGGCGAGGGCAGCCCGCTCGCCGCACTGCGTTTCAAAGAGAGCAGAAGAGCAGTTAAACACGTCAAGGTCTTGTGCACAGCTACATCACGACCCCGCGGCACCCCGCGGCAAGACCCGCGTCTACAAACCGCTCCCACGTCTCGCGCCGGATGGCGATGCCTTCGGTGCAGCTCTCGTGGCGGCGGGAGGGCCGGGCGCCCGGGGTCGCCGCTCGCCGGAAAGGCGTCTGCCGCTGCGGAAGGATTAAGCGCTAGAAATGAGTGTTTGGAGGAGCCTTGCTGATGGGGTCCTACCAGAAAAAGGTTCTTTTACTGCTACTAGTATTTTATTCTATTGTATAATTCACGAGTGCATCACAGCCCCGAGAGCCGGGCAGGCACCTATCAGCGCTTCAAATCTAGACACACGGAGAACTTCCTCGTCATCTGGATCTATTTATTACTCACCTCCCCCCTGGCCGGGAGCTCCTGGTTGCCACACGCTGCTGAGCGGCTGTCGCGTCCAGCCCGGAAAGCTGGGACGAGGCAGCGCCTCTGCAGAGCTCCTGGACAAAAGTGACTGTGCCAGAATCAGCCTACAGAGCATTTTAAAACAAAACAAAACAAAAAAACCCAAAACAAAACAAAAAAATCTTGGCCATCCTAAGTTTGCTTATCAAATAAAAAGTTCCTCCACATTTATTAAAAAACCAAACAGTAGATTTAAAAAGCAGTTAAGAGTCCTACTCCGGCAAAACACCCTGTACAGGTTTCTTTTGTTGTTGGTTTGTTTGCTTTTTTTTTCTGATGGTGAGGATTCCCCCTAAATCAGCTGCTTCTGTTAATTTTATATATATATAATCTTTTAATTTTGCCGCGCGTTGCTTGCTTTAATTAATTAATTTATTTCCAATCAGCCTAGCCGTCTCCACCAGACCAGCGGCGCTACCACACAAAGCTTCCTTGATGTCCATGCCCTGAGCCGGGGGTGAGGGGGATGGAGGGAGGGTGGGAGAGATGAGCGGAGGAGGAAGAGGAGGAGGAGGGCTGGAGGGATGGATGGAGGGAGGGAGGGGAGGGAGAGGAAGCCGACGGCAGCCCCTCACTCTCCCATGTGCGTCCTCAGGTGGTACTTGAGGGACTGCTTGTAGCGGAAGCACTTGGTGCACTCGGTGCAGGGGTAGGGCCGCTCGCCGGTGTGCGCCCGCTGGTGCTCCAGGAGGTGATGCTTCTGGGTGAAGTTCTTGCCGCACTCGGTGCAGTGGTAGGGCCGCTCGCCCGTGTGGATGCGCTGGTGCTCCAGGAGATGGTGCTTGCGGATGAAACCCTTCCCGCAGACAGCGCAGGCGTGCGGGCGCTCCCGGGTGTGGATGCGGTAATGGTTGGTGAGCTTGGACTTCTCGCTGAAGGTCTTCTCGCACTGGCTGCACTGGTAGGGCCGCTCGCCGGTGTGAGTCCGCTGGTGCCGCAGGAGATGGGAGGGCCGGGTGAAGTTCTTCCCGCACTGGGGGCAGAGGAAGGCCATCTCGCTCTTGCCGGCGTGGATCCTCTGGTGCATGATGAGGCTGATCTGCAGGCGGAAGCTCCGCCGGCACTCGCCGCAGGTGAAGGGCCGCTCCCCGACGTGGGTGATCTGGTGTTTGCTGAGGCTCGACTTGTGGCTGAAGCTGCTTTCGCACTCGGAGCACTTGTAGGGCTTCCCCGGGGGCGGGGGCCGTGGCTGGGGCTTGAGGCCGTGCTCGGGGCGCCGGGGGACCCCCACGCCTCGGCGCGTGTGGCTGCGCTGGTGCAGCAGGAACTGCTGCTTGTTGCGGAAGCTGAGGTCGCAGTCGTGGCACTCGTAGGGCCCTTCCTTGAGGTGGTTGCGCTGGTGGATCATGAAGTTGATCTTGAGCATGAAGCTCTTCCCGCACTCGGGGCAGATGTAGGGTCTCTCCCTCGTCCGGTTCCGCTGCTGGGCGATGGCCGGCTTCATCTCCCCGGAGTCCCTCTCACAGGCGGGGGGCTTCCCCACGCGGGTGGCCGCCAGGCTCCTGGGCTGCGTTTTGGAGCTGCACTGCGCCTCGCAGCCCAGCCCGGCCTCGTGGCTAGGGAACGCCGGCGGCTCGGTCCTCCCCGAGAACATGGCGCACGGCTCCAGGGTGTCGGGGTCGTCCTCCTCCTCCTCCTCCTCCGTCTTGATCACGATCCCGTCCTCTGCGGGGGAAAACCAGAACGGCGTTAGAGTCGTTGAGCGGGACGGGGTGGCCTTTTACGCACCCGGGGGTTGCTACAGAAACACCTGCATGGGCTTCTGCAGCTGTTTGCACCCGCCCGCCCGCCTGCTCTGCCCGACCGTCCGGACGCGAGCTGGCTCCAGCCCTGCGCCCTGGGACGGGGCACGTCCTCTCGCAGTGGCAAGGTGAGCCCGCGCACCCCCCGACAGGGAGGACAGACAAACCGCCTCCCGGACAGGCTCCTTCGGAGGGTGCGGTGAGACCTGCCTGCCAAAAGGTTTTGCAATTTCATGATGCTACGAGACCGGGGGGGATAAAAGCACCATCGGTTCGCGAGGACTCAGGTAGCGGAGTGGTTTTGGAGCAGCTCCATCTGCTGCCGTTTCGCTGGGCTACAACAACGCTCCCCACGCCCGGCACGGCACTGCTCGAAGGAAACACAGCACGGGGCTGCCGGGCTCCAGCTCCGCTCCCGAGACGACGCGCCCAGCCTGGGACTGTCCCCTTCCTTCGGCCTCTCCACAACGGGGCACGGGGAGGGACCCCCCCTCCTTCCCAGAGGCAAACAGCAGTGGGATGGATGGCCACACGTCAGGCTCCCCCGTTGCGTCACCGACGCCGGAGGTGACCTGGTGTTTTTGTTTGGTGACGGCCCTATCGGGGACGCGCGCAGCAGGAGGCACAGCCAGCACGCCCTGAGGAAAGGCCCGCGGCGGATCCCTCGCACGTCACCCCACGCTGGACTTTGAGCCAGGCCTATGTACTTTTCTAGGAAGAGCAGCCACGCTTTCCCTAGAAGAGGCAGCCGATGGAGCAGGATGTATCAAAGCCGCAGCCCTCTCCCCTCCGACGGGGAGGAAAAGCCACATTCCCATGTCTTCCTTCCCACCTCCTCGCAGCAAGGATCTTCGCCTACGTGGACCCAGGGGCCAACGCAGCTCGAGGGCTGGCCGCCGGCAACCCGCACCCCGGTCAGAGCATTGCCGCAGCTCCCGCTCAGCCCCATCAGCCGGGGCCCCACGCGTCGGCCGAGGCGCTGGCTCTCGGACGAGGATCGGCTCCAGCCCCACTGGTGGCTTGGCTGGTTTTCTTTAGAAAACCATGAAGAGACCACAGGATCCATGAGATGGAGTTGAGGAGGACCTCAAGAGCCCAACTCTACCTTTCTTGGTTTGCGTTACACCATCGCAAAGCCGTCAGAAGGCAGGAAACCCACCGTTCCCGAGAGCCCGTCTCCGCACTTTCCCACCTCTCGCCCTTGAAGCACGTCTGTAGGACCTGACCCGTATCTGCCGTCCAACCAGTGGACTTCTACACGTGAAGCGCACGGTACCATCTTACCGTCTCTTCACTACCCTCACCGCATCCTTCCCTCCCCACAGCTCACATGCCACAGACCATCCTTGTCCCCGTCCTCTGGACCTGCCCCGAGTGACGCCCATGCTGGTTGACGTGCAGAACCCCGCACGTTCCCCCAGCAGAGTTTGGCGCATAAGCGCCGGAGCAGCTTACGCCATTCCTCCGCACAACTAACACCATAGCAGGAGTCCTCGACCGACATCCTGCCCTCTGCAACGGGTTTTGGCAGCGGGGCTCTCGTAAAACGCTGCCTGGGACATGTCTTCCCTTCCTCTCCATGTGTAAGAAGGGTTTTTCCCACCTGTGGAGGACTGAGCCATGGCTCGCTCCGCTCGGAGCGGGTCAGGTGCCCTCAGAGATGCCGCTCTGATGTCCACCATGTGTGTGCTGCCTCCTCCTCCCAGCCTGAGGTCTCACCGCAGCTGCTCTTGAAGCTGCCGCAGCCAGAAACTTTCTTTCTGGTGCTGGTTCTGGGCGGATTTAACCCTTCTCTTTCATCCAACTCTTTCCCCACTTTTGCCTGACCCACCGCAGCCCCTCCCGAGCCTCCCGTCCCCGCGACGTGCCGCAGAGCTGTGTGCCGAGCATCTCACCTGTGCAGCTCCCGTGGTGAACGATGACTCTCTGGATCTCGTTGAAGTCAGCTACATATTCGGAGGAGTCGCCCAGGCTGGTTCCCGGGAGGTCCCTCGGAGGGGAGACGGAGCCGTAGGGGCTCTCGCAGGCTGCCTCCTCATCCGGACTCTGGAAGCTCCCCTCCGACTGCCCCGACATCCCGTGGAGCTCGGGGTTTTCGGGGCTGTCTTCAGGAAGGAGCTCCTCCGTTTTGATCACAACCCTTATACCAGCTGAAGCAAAGAGAGATTCCCGCCCACCATCATTCCTGGGAGCCAGGAGGAAGAAACCGCTCACAACAATCCCTGCCAGATCCCTGTGGGCCAGCGCTGGCTGCTGATCCCGCAGAGGGGTTTCGTTTGCTCGGCCACTTCTGCTCTCCCTTCAGCCCCTGGCCTTCAACCATCCCTGCCACGCTCCTGCCTCTCGCCTGGGATCCTCCGCAGGCACAGGAGACTCACTCTGTCCGGCCCGGGGACTCGGCGCCTGCAGCTCAGCACCCCTCCGCCATCCCACATCCCCCAGCCGCAGCGCTGGGCCAACAGCTCCCCGTGGGCAGCAGATGATTTTTCTCTTCCCATTGGCATCAATTTAACTTCAAGACCCTCGTGAGCAAGAGAGCACGGGCAGGGGGTCGGAGCGACCCGGTGTCCGCAGCCCGGGGCCAGAGACTGACATCACCTCTTCTAGGACACCTCCTTATCTCCTTATCAGCCCCCCCTTATCTCAGAGCGGGAGTTGCTCCAGGACTCCGGGTCCCTGGTGCCCCACTCCCAGCCCAGCCCTGCCCCTGGAGAAGCCCCTCAGCACCCCGAGTCCCTGCGCGCAGGACGGGAGCAGGCTTCCCTACGCTGGGGGGGGATGCTCCAAGGATAAACCCAGGCACCGTCCACACAACCAGAAAGGCTGGAGAGGATTTTTTGGGTGGATGGGTTCTCCCAATGGGACCCAATTCTCCTTTCTTGCTGGGCACACCAGCTCCCCGAGGGCCTGGTCCGGTTGCAGATGTTTCCCTTGCTGATGGCTCCTAGAGCCCAACTCTCTGGGCTCCGCTTGCCCTGGTTTATACGTTGAGCTGCACCTGGACATCAAATCTCTTGCCAGCCAAACCTTTCCTGCTCGTATGCAAGGCTCCTCCTGATAACCTCCTCGGGTTTTCACCTGCTTTAGCCTCGGGGCGAGCAGCTCCTCTGAAGGCAACCTACGGCTCCCCTCGGGCTAAGCTGCCGTCTCACCTGCGGTGGCATCGGTAATGATCTCGCTCTCCTCCAAGTCCTGCTCATTCCTGACCCGCGATTCCTCTCCTTGCTCGATCTGAGACAAAACACCAGGTTTGGAAATTGCATAGTCTGTTGAGAGACAGAGGGATGGAGGGAGGGATTAGTGCACAGGGAATCCTAATATCGGCTTCCACCTCTCCCCAGTGCCCGGAGCGGACACGTGAAGACACTCCGGAACATCCGCAAAGGGTCTGCAGGCAGAAAAGCCTGGTGCTGCAGGCAGGCCAGGCTCCCTGGACGGGGAGAAGAGATTCACGGAGGCAGGAGCTGAGGTGCCACAGAGAGAGGAACTACCTTGGAGAAGAAACCCAACCCATACATTTTTCTGGCAGATTTAGAACTTCTCAGGCAAATTCCTGGCTCTCCTAAAGCCAAAAGCGTTTCACCCCTGGCCCCAGCAGAGCCGGAGTTTCTCCTGCAGCTTTAGTAGGAAATGCCCCAACGGAGCGTAGCTGAGACCACACCAGACAACTTTTCACTCCGCAAAAGTTTCCTCTAAAGGGGTGCGTGGGCTGGTACCCGCCGCTGACCCAGAAGATGAAGGGAAGCCCTTCAGACAGCCACGGGGAAGGTGCTGGTTTTTCCCCGAGTAACTCTGGCTGGAAGGAGCCTCGGGAGGTCTCCGGCCCACCTGCCCGCGGGTGGCCCCCACCCAGCCAGGACAGCACCGCGCCCCGAGCTGGGAACGAACCCGGGCATTGCCGGAGGGATGCCCTTACCCAGACTAGAAACACCCTCCTGCGCTTTTAAGTCTCCATTTAAAATGGGACATTTGGGACTCAAGGGAATCCAAGGGGATCTCCGAGGAGGACTCAGAAGATGCCCAAGCCTGCGGGCAGCCAGGAGCCCCAGAGAACCTGCCTTCACCAGGGCGAGGACACCCCGTATTTACCCAGGGAGATCAGCGACTCGTAGTTGCCCTTCATCACATTCTTGTACAGCTCCTTCTGCCACTCCTCCAGCTTCTCCCATTCCTTGTTGTTGAAATAGACGGACACGTCGTCAAACGTCACCGGCACCTGCAACCACAAGCAGCATGGGTTCAGGCGGCCGCCTCGCTCTCCAGGAGCCCCAGCGCGTTATCTCCGGCCGCCAGCAGCGGCAGCTCACTCCCGCTCGGACACGGCCAGGCCTCAGCTACTTCATGGCCATCAACAAGTTGGTTTTTATATTTAAAACAACCCCTGGACATGTATTTCTATGAGATGAAAGGTCTCAGCCAAACGGCCGGTTCCCGGTGATGAACCCAGAGCGTGATTTCCCCAAACGACACCGACCTCCTCCTCTCGGACCCCGCACCGGCAGGGACGACTCTGCAGGCGGGACCGAGCTTGTGCCCGCCTGGAGGGACCGTAAAGGAGATAAAAACCGGGCACTAGGGCTGGACCTCATCTCTGTTGATGAGCGGACGTAAAAACCCGGATTCAGTTACCCCAGAGCCGGAGGGAAAACTCTACCCGGCCCTGCAGGGCTCCCCGTTAGCGTTGGTGATCGTGTGCACGTTGGCCGGGAGCAGACTGCAGCTTTCGAGCCTGTTTGCCAAGTAATAATTTCTAAGGATAAATTCAGGGTGCGCAAGCCGGGCTGCGTTCGGCTTCTGCTCCCCGACTGTGCTAACGGGGTGTCGGGGTGTGAACCCCCCCTCTTCCAGACCCCCTCCCCTCTCTCTGGCGAAACGGCGACGTTCGCTCTGCCGTGTCTCACACCCTCCCATCCGCACACTTTCTTTTAGCGAGAGGGTCGTGAAATGGAAGTAGGAACTTAACGGTGATGGTGGGCTCCTCCTGATGCTCGGCTAAGCCCAACGGCGAGCCCAGGGAGCTCGTCCGCCTTCCCCCGAATCCCAGAGGTTCCCCCGGGAGCTGCAGCTCCCGCTTGCTCCTTCCCCGGCCCGGGAGACCCCCACCACAGTGCCGAGGGGGTAAAAGAAATGGTGGTTAAAAAAAAAACCACCACCAAATCTGCAGGGTTTCTCTCAAACGGTGATAAAAAAACCCAAACCATAACAAAACAAGAGTGAATCGCTCCCAGGCTGTGCAGCGCGGCGAAGCAGAACTGAAACCTCCGGCCTGGCTACGGGGGACGTTCCCCTCGGCTCCATCTCCCACCGCAGGCGGGGCTGCGAGGGGCAGCTCCGCTGCCTCCAGGTCCTGATGGCGAGCGACTCACCTGCGCCGGGGCTGTCCCCGCTCACCCACAGCGTCGCCCCCCCTGTCCTGCCCTCCACGAGCGTTTCGGGTGCGTTTTGGGTGCAGAGCCGGGCTCCTGCACCCCAGGACACCGTTACCTTGGGGACTTCCCCCTTCCTGCCCGGGGGCAGCCGCAGGATCCAGAAGTTCCTGTTCTTCAGCAGGTTCTCCATGTTCTCCAGGCGCCGCTGGAGCAGCCCGTACTCCTGGATGAGGGTGCCCAGCGCCGCGCACTTGCTCTCCAGCTGGTTCCCCAGCTCCGCCGCCGTCTTCTCGCAGTCGATCAGCTTCTTCTCTGCCATCCCTGTCCGACCCTCCAGGTCGAGCAGGCGGGTGGAATGGGAGTCCACCTTCCTCTCCACCGCCTGCACGGCCGCCACCACCGTCAGGGACAGCTCGGCCGTCTGCGTCTCCCGCTCCGAGGTGCGCTCGGGGCCGGCCGGCGGCCGGAGGGGCGAGGGGCAGCGGGGCTGCAGCACCGGCTCCGGCGCCTGCGGGCAGAGGGATGCGGGGGTCACGGCAGGGCGGGGGTGAGGGACCCCCCCAGGGTGATGGGGACCCCGGGGGGCGGCCGCTGCACAACCCGGGACGTCCCCACGGCCCCCCCGCAGGGCGCTGGCCCCGCTACGCTCCGGTGTGGGTCCCACGGGACGGGCAGGACGCGCCGCGGGGCG
The DNA here is from genome assembly GCF_030936135.1 of Gavia stellata. NCBI lineage: Eukaryota > Metazoa > Chordata > Aves > Gaviiformes > Gaviidae > Gavia > Gavia stellata. Next base: position 737,903 of record NC_082599.1, on the reverse strand, counting down.
GGGGGGGGGGGGGTCCCCGACACCGGGGGGGCCGGGGTGACGCGGGACCGCCGAGCCCCGTTGCCATGGGCACGGGGAGGGGGCACCCCGGGGGGCTGGCGGGCGCTGTCAGGGCAGGGGTGCCCGTCGCCATGGGGACCGGGGGGGGGGGGCGGCCTGTCACCGGGGGGCGGCGGCGGCGGCGGAGGAGGGGGGGGGGCGCTCCCCGGCCCGCAGGGCCCGGCCGCCGGGGCGCGGGGGGGGCGCGGCGGGACGGGCAGGCCCGGCCCCCGACGGCAGCTCGGGCGCCGGCGGCCGCGGAGGCCCGGCCCGGCCTGGGCGCGCCGCCCCCCCGGGGCTGCCCGCGCCGCCGGCGGCCCTGCCCGTCCCTGCCCGTCCCCCCGGGGGGGCGGCCGCGGCCCCGCGCGCTGACAGCCCCCGCCGGCCCCCCGCCCCGCCGCCCGCCCCGCCGCCGCCGCCGCCGCCCGCCCGCCGCGGCCCCGACGGCGCGGCCCGCCCCGACGTGCGGCCCGCGGGCGCCGGGCGAGCGGCGGCGGGCCGGGCCGCGACCCGCGGCGGGCGGGCGGGCGCCCTTACCTGAGCGGGAGCCCCCTCGGCCATGGCCCTTTGTTCCCTGCCCGGGGCCCCGGGGGCCGCGGCCGGGAGGATCCAGCGCCCGCTCGCTCCTTCACCTCGGCCCGCCGCCGGGCATCGGGCTGGGCCCGGGGCGGCGCGGCGCGGCGGGGCGGCGGCGGGGCGGGGGCGCGGCGGGGCGGCGCGGCGGGGCGGGGCGCGGCCCGGCCCGACCCGGCCGGGGGAGGGGAAGGGGAGGGGGGGGGGGGGGGCGCGGCGGCGAGAGACCGAGCGCGGCTCCGGGTCCCGGCTCCGCCGCTCCGCGCTGGGCGCTCCGGCCCCGCCGCTGCCCCGCCGAGCCGGCAGGGGGCGGGCGGGCCGCCGCCACCGCGCGGGCCGCGCCGGGGGCCGCGCCGGGCGGGGCGGAGCGGGGCACCCGCCGCCACCGCAGCGCCCCCTGCCGCACCGACGGCATCACCGCGCTGTCGCCGCCGCGCACCGTCGGGGCCCCCCCCCACCCCCCCCCCGCCGCCGCCACCGCCCGGCCCGGCCCCGCCGCCTCCGCCACGCGGGGAACGGAGCGGGGCGGCCCTGGGGGGGGCGGGGGGTGCCCCGGGGCCGGGGTCGGGCCCGTGCCCCCCCCTCCCGCGCCGCATGGGGCGGGGCCGCGAGGGGACTGGGGGGACTGGGAGAAACTGGGGGGACTGGGAGAAACTGGGGGGCGGGAGGAAGGGCTGAGCGGGGGTGAGGGAACGGGGAGGGGCCGGGGGGAACTGGGGAGAGAGACTGGGGGGACTGGAGAGGGACTGGGGGGACTGGAGGGGCCGGGGGGGCAACTGGGGTGGTGGTGGCAGCAACTGGGAAGGGGCTGGGGGTAACTGGGGAGGGGCTGGGGGTAACTGGGGAAGGGGCTGGGGGTAACTGGGGAGGGGCTGGGGGTAACTGGGGAAGGGGCTGGGGGTAACTGGGACGGGCTGGGGGTAACTGGGGAGGGGCTGGGGGTAACTGGGGAGGGGCTGGGGGTAACTGGGGAAGGGGCTGGGGGTAACTGGGAAGGGGCTGGGTGTAACTGGGAAGGGGCTAGGGGTAACTGGGGAGGGGCTGGGGGTAACTGGGGAAGGGGCTGGGGGTAACTGGGAAGGGGCTGGGGGTAACTGGGGAGGGGCTGGGGGTAACTGGGGAAGGGGCTGGGGGTAACTGGGACGGGCTGGGGGTAACTGGGGAGGGGCTGGGGGTAACTGGGGAAGGGGCTGGGGGTAACTGGGAAGGGGCTGGGTGTAACTGGGAAGGGGCTAGGGGTAACTGGGGAGGGGCTGGGGGTAACTGGGGAAGGGGCTGGGGGTAACTGGGGACGGGCTGGGGGTAACTGGGGAGGGGCTGGGGGTAACTGGGGAAGGGGCTGGGGGTAACTGGGGACGGGCTGGGGGTAACTGGGAAAGGGGCTGGGGGTAACTGGGGAGGGGCTGGGGGTAACTGGGAGGGGCTGGGGGTAACTGGGGACGGGCTGGGGGTAACTGGGAAAGGGGCTGGGGGTAACTGGGGAGGGGCTGGGGGTAACTGGGAGGGGCTGGGGGTAACTGGGGACGGGCTGGGGGTAACTGGGAAAGGGGCTGGGGGTAACTGGGGACGGGCTGGGGGTAACTGGGAAGGGGCTGGGGGTAACTGGGGAGGGGCTAGGGGTAACTGGGGAGGGGCTGGGGGTAACTGGGGACGGGCTGGGGGTAACTGGGAGGGGCTGGGGGTAACTGGGGACGGGCTGGGGGTAACTGGGAAAGGGGCTGGGGGTAACTGGGGACGGGCTGGGGGTAACTGGGGAGGGGCTGGGGGTAACTGGGGACGGGCTGGGGGTAACTGGGGAAGGGGCTGGGGGTAACTGGGAAGGGGCTGGGGGTAACTGGGGACGGGCTGGGGGTAACTGGGAAGGGGCTGGGGGTAACTGGGGACGGGCTGGGGGTAACTGGGGAAGGGGCTGGGGGTAACTGGGGACGGGCTGGGGGTAACTGGGAAGGGGCTGGGGGTAACTGGGCTGACGGGGAGGACTGGGGAGGGGACTGGGGCAGGACTGGGGGGACTGGGGGGAAGCGGGGGGGACTGAGGAGGGGCTGAGGAAGCTGGGGGGGGTGAGGGGGAACTGGGAAGGCCCTGGGGGAACTGGGGGGCGGGGGATGACCGGGGGTCACGCGGGTCCCCGGGGACTGGGCGGACTGGGGGGAGGCGGGCGGGGGTGGGGGGCGGCTGTGGCACGGGGGGCCCTGGCAGGGGGCGGGGGGAGGCCTGGGGTCACTGGCGGGGGGGTCACTGGGGAGACCGGGGGGGGGCACCGGGGGCGGCTCCCCCCGCCCGGCCCGGCCCGCACCGTCGGGCGCCGCCATGGCCGGGGGCGGGGCTGGCGCGGGCGCCCCCTGGCGGCCCCCACCCACCGAGACCGCCCCCCCCCCCCCCCGGCCCTGCGGCCTCGCGCCCCGCGGGCCTGTGAAATGGCGGCCGGAGGGCGGTGTCGCCATGGAGACCGCCCCCCCCCGGCTCCCGCGCGGACCGGGGGCTGCCGGGGCTCCGCCGGACCGGGCCGTCCCCTCCTGACCCCTCGTGTCCCACCTCGTCCCCTCCATCCCGTCCCCTCCTGTCCCGGCCTGCCCCGCCCCATCCCACCCCATCCCATCCCGGCTGTCCCAGCCCGTCCCCATCCCCATCCCATCCTGTCCCCGTCCCAAACCCATCCCATCCCGTCCCATCCCATCCTGTCCCATCCCATCCCCTTCCCATCCCATCCCCTTCCCATCCCATCCCATCCTGTCCCATCCCATCCCTTTCAGTCCCACCCTGTCCTGCACCATCCCATCCCCATCCCATCCCACCCCATGCCATCCCCATCCCATCCCACCCCATCCTATCACATCCCATCCCCATCCCCTTCCCATCCCATCCCCATCCCCACCCAACCCCGTCCCATCCCATCCCCATCCCGTCCCATCCCATCCTGTCCCATCCCGTCCCATCCCCATCCCCTTCCCGTCCCATCCCATCCCCATCCCATCCCATCCTGTCCCATCCCGTCCCCGTCCCATCCCATCCCCATCCCCATCCCATCCATTTCAGTCCCACCCTGTCCTGCACCATCCCATCCCCATCCCATCCCCATCCCATCCATTTCAGTCCCACCCTGTCCTGCACCATCCCATCCCCATCCCATCCCATCCATCCCATCCTGTCCCATCCCGTCCCCATCCCATCCCCATCCCATCCCCATCCTGTCCCATCCATCCCATCCCCATCCCATCCCCATCCCATCCCCATCCCCTCCCCATCCCCATCCCATCCCATCCTGTCCCATCCCATCCCCATCCCATCCCTTTCAGTCCCACCCTGTCCTGCACCATCCCATCCCACCCCATCCTATCACATCCCATCCCCATCCCATCCCATCCCCATCCCCACCCAACCCCATTCCATCCCACCCCATCCTATCCCATCCCATCCCATCCGCATTGCACCCCATCCTATCACATCCCGTCCCCTTCCATCCTGTCTTGTCATGTCCACTCTTACTGTGTCCCATCCTATCCATCCCACCACACCCTGTCCCATCCCATCCCATGCTGTCCTATCCATGCCCTCCTGTCCAATCCTATCCCATCTGTGTCATCCAGTTCCACCCTGTCCCATCCCATCCACCCTGTCCCATCAACCCTGTCCCATCTCATCCTATGTCATCCCACCCACCCTGTCCTATCCCATTCCGTCCCATGCTGTCCCATCCCTGCCCTCCTGTCCAGTCCTATCCCATCTGTGTCATCCAGTCCCACCCTGTCCCTCCCCATCCACCCTACCCTGTCCCACCCTGTCCCATCCCATCCACCCTGTCCCACTGCACCCTGTCCCATCCCGTCCCATCCTATCCTGTCCCATCCCATCCACCCTGTCTCATCCCATCCTGTGTCACATCCCATCCACCCTGTCCTACCCCATCCCATCCTGTCCCATTGCACTCTGTCCCATTCCATCCCATCCTGTCCCATCCCTGCCCTCCTGTCCAATCCTATCCTACCTGTGTCATCCAGTTCCATCCTGTCCCACCCCATCCACCCTATCCTGTGCCATCCTGTGCCATCCTGTGCCATCCCATCCCATCCCATCCCATCCCATCCCATCCCATCCCATCCCATCCCATCCCATCCCATCCCTGCCCTCCTGTCCAATCCTATCCTACCTGTGTCATCCAGTTCCATCCTGTCCCACCCCATCCACCCTATCCTGTGCCATCCTGTCCCATCCCATCCCATCCCATCCCATCCCATCCTGTCCCATCCCTGCCCTCCTGTCCAATCCTATCCTACCTGTGTCATCCAGTTCCATCCTGTCCCACCCCATCCACCCTATCCTGTGCCATCCTGTGCCATCCTGTCCCATCCCATCCCATCCCATCCCATCCCATCCCATCCTTTCCCACTACAACCTATCCCATCCCATCCCATCCTGTCCCATCCCATCCCATCCCCTCCTGTCCCATCCCCATCCCATCACCTCTGGCCCAGCCCAGCCCACTCCATCCTGTTCCATCCCCATCTAATCCCACGCTGTCCCATCCCATCCCATCCCATCCCATCCCATCCCATCCCATCCCATCCCATCCCGCCCTGTCCCTCCCACCCCGGAGCAGCCGTGTGCCCGCACACAGCTCCGGCAGGATCCCGTGTGTGGCAGCAGCCCCCTGGCACGCAGCCTCGCTCCCGGCACGGCGTGACAATGGAGGGAAGTCGGTGACCCCGAACGTGGGGAAGGGCAGGAAACCCTTTGGACTGCGGAAAAAGGGAGGGGATGAGGGGGACGGGGACGAGGCTGCATCCCGTCCCGCTGCGATGCCGAAACGGGGGGCACAGGCTGCCCACCAGCACCCGCGCTTGGGGGGGACAGCGCCTGTCCCCACCCGCCCGGGGAGCACGGGGGTGCGGCAGCCCGCAGGGACCCAAATTAGGGACCCGCTGCCCGGGGCCCCCCCCGGGCTGCCCCAGGGAGCCGCAGCCCCCGGCTGGGGGTGACACCCGTCGGGAGGGGACACCGGGAGCAGCCTTGGGACAGGGGGGTGTCACTGCCCCAGGGCTCGGACGTCCCGCTGCAACTGGGGAGACTGGGATCCAGGGGCAGCCACTGGGCAGAGGGAGCGCCCGAGGCCGGCTGCGGGGGGGCCCCACGCTGTACCTACGGAGAGATATATACGTTATCACGTACATTTATTTCCCACTGGTGGAGCTGCATCGTGATCAGCCGGGAGGGATCAGGATGCGGCCACTGGTGCTGTCTGTTCCTCGGAGTGCTGTGATCCGTGCTGCCGGCCATGTACATAGGCGTATACGCATACACCCACCTCCCGTATACACCATAAAAGTACGTATGTGTGTATCTATGGTGTCTCCGCGTGCTCATACCCGGAGCCTCGCTGCAGCCGGGGCACGGAGCTGCAGCAGCCGCCCCACGCTGGGGCTGCCAGATCCAGCACCATCCATGCTTTTCCCGTGCCACGCGCCCTCCCCGGCGCTCGCCCCTTTCCCTCCTCCTCTCCCTGCCCACCACCTCCGGCATCTCCGTCCCCACACCCCTCCCTGCGTGGGGCAGCCCCATCCCACCTGGTTGCTTGAGAGTGCAGGGGGGATTTGGCCGGGGTCACTCGCTCCGGCTCTGCGGGCACCCGGCACGGTTTGGGCTGGCTGAGGAGCCCCGGCACCCTCCGGTCTCAGGCTGGGAGCGAAGCCGGGGACCTGTGGGCTGGGAGTGCCATGTCCCTGCGCTGGCTCTGACCCACAGACTGGCCCTGCCACGTCCCACATTTGGTCTCAAGCCAGATCAACCCATCAGAGCTCAGGGGGGCTCCGGCGGCTGCCCCCCGGGGAGGCCAGGCTGCACCGTGGGCAGGGCTGGGAGAGGGGACCGTCACCCGCACCAGGCTCTGCCTTCCCCCAGGGCAGCCGGGCTCCGGCAGGGAAGAGCCTGGGGGACGCTGGGCTGGGGGAAGCTCCTGGAGGCACAGCGTATCCCCCCCAGCACCCGTGTGGGGCACCACCTGGGCACCCCCGGCACGGCCGGCAGCTCCTTGCAGCGGCAGAGGGGAGCAGGAGCTGGGGGGCTGCCCTGTACCCGGTCCCCGATGGGAACGGGGAGGAAACGGGAGCTTCTGCCAGCCAGGGCTGGGGACCCATCTGCTGCCGCCGTGGCCACCACCGACCCTGCAGAGCTGGGGACCAGGGGGGAAGGTGGCCGAGGGGACACGGGGACAGCTGGGGTCTGGGTGCAGAGACCCAGGAGTGGTCCAGGGTGCTGGTGCCAGGCAGGCCAGACCCAGCCTCTGGGCGGGGGGCGGTTTTGGGGCTGCGCCGGCCAACCCTCCGCAAACACCCCAGGGGAGAGGGGACCCCCCACCAGGCACGGCCCCATGGCCAGGCCCGGGTGAGACGCCAGGGTACAAGCCCAAGCGGGCACAGCGCCGGGGGTCGCGCTGCTGGGGAAGGGCCGGACCCTCCTGGGACAGCGCAGGGCACCCACTGCCTCCCCCCCGCCGCCCCACGTCCCCCGGGCCACGCGGTTCAGCCCCCCCAGCCGAGGCTGCCTTCCCCGGGACGCGCGAGGCCCCGGCGCAGCGAGACAAAACGGCGCGCTGCCCTGCGGGGCCAGGCCTGGCAGGAACAGTTTATTGGCAGCCCCGGTACAAAAAGCTTGGGTACGTGCGAGCGAGGAAGCGGCAATGCAAATCCGGCGTGGCCCGGCTGATGGGCAGCGGGCACAAGCGAGCCCGGCCCCGCGTGCCAAGGTGCCCCCAGCTCCATGGGGCCCCACGGGGTGAGGCCACCCTGTCTGGTGAGAGACGAACCGGCAGCGTTGGCAGCTGGACCCTCAGCAGAGCACGCCGGGGCTCTTCTCGCCTGCCGCCGTGGGCCACAAATCAGTGCCAGAGGGCCGGTCCATGACATGCCAGCTCCGAGGCGCAGGGCAGCGCTGCAGCCACGCACACCGGCGCTTCTCCCGGCACGGGACTGTCCCGGCTCTACCCGGCAGCAGAGCCTGGCTGTGGCCGGCGACTCCTCAGCCACTGCTGCAGCCCTATTTGTGCGCGGCGCAGGTCAGCTCCCGACATTATTCTCGCATAAAACCAAAGTCTGCTTCCAGCCGTAGCGGCAGCAGAGAAAAAGCTTAAAAACATGAACCCCGAATGCCGGACAGCAACCACAGCAGCCCCAGAGCAGCGCCAAGCAGTCTTGTTTGCCGGACCTGGCTCCCCGGCGTGGACAGTAACAGGCTTGAGCAGAGCCCGCTCGGTTTCTGCGGTTCACCAGTTCCGCAAGTTACCTGGAAAACGCTAATAAATAGCAGCCGGGTACCGGGCAAAGGTGCTGCAGGCGTCACCGCAGGAGAGGGGCGAGCAAGGGCGAAACACAGAGGCCAGCGAGGGGACTGGGGCTGCGATCACGCACCCGACACGGGCTTCAGAATGGAAACACTGTATTGACAGACTTTACAAAAGTTATTACAAAAACACGATCACAAACCAGCAGCTGACGATACACAGCGGAAGAGACACCACTTACAGCCACCTCAGGAACGACACCAATTAGCTCGGAGAACTCAACCAATATTTACACAGACGCCTGAAAAACTCCGGTCAGTTATCTCATACATTTAAGTGTTTTAGATCAACTGTGAAATATAGTGCCACACGTTTCCTTGTAGTATAATAATAATAATAATAATAATAATTAATAACAATAATAATAATAATATAATAATACTACTTCTAGATTAACTAAAAACCAAACAGCTCTTTACAGGGGTTAGGAGAAGTTGCTTTCACTCGTCTGACTTACCTGAGTGTGAGACCAAACCCAGTTAAAAAATAAGAATAAAATCGCCTTCATTGACAGGAGTTCGTGTGACGGACCAGCGGCTCCGTTCCCTTGGGCCAGAGGGAACCTACAGCCTGACTGGTGCCGGTAACATCCTTCGAAAGAACAGAGACGTGTCCTCCTCGGGTGAGTTACCCGACCGCACCTCCACACGCTGCCCTTCCCAACTCCTCCTGCTGCAATGTCCTCAGCCCCTTCTCCTGCCCGTCCTTTCCTCCTGCACCTACTTTTTCTCACCTTGCTCTTTGACGCTCTCTCCTCTCCGCTTTTTTGCCTTCGACAAATCCCGCGTCGCGCCCCTAACCACGTCTCTGCCTCGCCTCGCTTCCCTTCATCCCAGCCCTGGCCTCACAGCACGGGGGCTGCCGTTCGAGGTGCGGCGACGCAACGGGAGCGGGCGGCCACTTGCCTGGGAATGGCACCTTCCTTCCCTCCCTCCCTCCCTCGCGCTTCCAGCCTTGCGGTGAAACGAGTGGAAAAAAGAAAGCGAAAGCTTGTCACTCCTGAATATGCACAAAGATAGGTGGGGAAACACCTGCTAAATACGGACCCCAGAGAATCGCTCGGGATTATTCCCTACAGGCAAAATCCAAACCTGCGTAGGGGACAACTAGTACAAGGCCTACGCCGCTATGGAAGTCCCACGTAACCCCACGGGGTCGAAGAGGTGCCTAGGCCGTCCGATCAGAGTTTTTAAGAGGAATTCCTTTGATGCTTCGACTAAGCGGGCTTTGTAGCATGACCACATGGATTAGCTGCGATACAAGTTCACCTCCCATCATGCTGCACGTCCACCTGCTAGACCGTTATCGTAACCGCGAGCCCTTCCGCCCCGGCCCCCCACCGCAGCGCTACTGCTTAGTTTCTTTTTTCACGCAGAAATGGCCGGTTTGAGTTGCCGACTCCAGGTTGTGCTGCGAATCCTCCATGGGCCGGGGGTTGCGGGAGTGGATTTTCTGGTGACAATTCAGAGACTCTTTGTAGCGGAAGTGCTTCCCGCAGACGGGACACTGGTAGGGGGTCTCCCCGGTGTGGACCCGCCAGTGCTTGAGCAGGTGGTCCCGCCGGATGAAGCTCTTCCCGCACTCGGTGCACTGGTATGGCCTCTCCCCGGTGTGGATGCGCTGATGGCGGATGGCTTTGGAGAGGTCTCGGAAGTCCTTCCCGCAGTAGGTGCACGTCAGCGGCCCGTCGCCCTTCCCCGTATGGAGCTTCTGGTGCAAGATAAGGCTCACCTCCAGGCTGAAGCTCTCCTTGCACTGGGAGCAGGTGTACGGTCTCTCCACCATGTTGTTCACCTGGTGCCTGACAAAGCCGTACTTGAAACCGGAGCTCTTCTCCCCGTCGGGGCGCTTGGACGGTTTGGAGCGGGAGGGCCCTTGGGCTTTCGTAGGGGTGGTTTTGGATTTCTGCCTGAAGCTTTCTCCGTGCTCCAGGGAAGTGCAGGCTTCCTCGCTGGCGTGCGCTTTCTGATGGGTGGCAAAGAGCTGCTTGTCCAGAAAGCTCTCCCCACACTCGCAGCAGATGTACGGCCCCTCTACTGCGGCCACGTCCTCAGGAGCATCCTTCTTGGCCAAGTCTCTCCCGCGGCGAGCGGAGCGCCTCAGCCCATTGCCCGTCGCGGTTCTCTGCTGCGGGGTCGATCCGCTCCGGCTCTTGCTGCTTGGCTTTACCTCTTCCTCTGGGCTTGAGAAAACCTCCTCCCACTTTCCTGCCAATGAGCTAGGAAGCTCGAGGCTTTCGGGACCTTCCTCATCGCACTGCTGTTCATCTGGCAGAGCAGAGACATTCATGTCATTTCTTTGAGATAAGAACTGCCTCGTTATTTAGACCACAATTCTCTCGGGGCAGAGGTGGTCTCTGCTTTGCACACTCAGGACAGTACCTGCCAGTACGGGGTTGCAAGTCCCGTCTGGGAGCTACCTACGCAGTACTGGAATACAAACAAAGCCAAAGTATTTTGACTTAGAATCATAGGATCACTGAGGTTGGAAGAGACCTTTAAGATCATCCAGTCCAACTGTTAACCTAACCCTGCCAACTCCACCACTAAACCATGTCCCTCAGCACCTCATCCACACGGCTTTTAAATACCACCAGGGATGGGGACTCCACCACCTCCCTGGGCAGCCTCTTCCAATGCTTGACCGCGCTCTCAGTAAAGAAATTTTTCCTACTATCCAGCCTAAACCTCCCCTGGCACAACTTGAGGCCATTTCCTCTTGTCCTATCACTTGTCACTTGGGAGAAGAGACCAACACCTACCTCACCACAACCCCCTTTCAGGTAGTTGTAGAGAGCGATGAGGTCTCCCCTCAGCCTCCTCTTCTCCAAGCTGAACAACCCCAGTTCCCTCAGCCGCTCCTCACCAGACTTGTGCTCCAGACCCCTCACCAGCTCCGTCGCCCTTCTCTGGACACGCTCCAGCACCTCAATGTCCTTCTTGGAGTGAGGGGCCCAACACTGAACACAGCATTCGAGGTGCGGCCTCACCAGAGCTGAGTACAGGGGCACGATCCCCTCCCTACTCCTGCTGGCCACACCATTTCTGATACAGGCCAGGATGCCGTTGGCCTTCTTGGCCACCTGGGCACACTGCTGGCTCATCTTCAGCCGGCTGTCGACCAACACCCCCAGGTCCTTTTCTGCGGGGCACCTTTCCAGCCACTCGTCCCCAAGCCTGGAGCGTTGCATGGGGTTGTTGTGTCCCAAGCGCAGGACCCGGCACTTGGCCTTGTTGAACCTCACGCAATTGGCCTCGGCCCATGGATCCAGCCTGTCCAGATCCCTCTGCAGAGCCTTCCTGCCCTCAAGCAGATCAACACTCCCGCCCAACTTGGTGTTGTCTGCAAACTGACTGAGGGAGCACTCAATCCCCTCGCCCAGATCACCGATAAGGACTTCTTGGGAAAGCTCAGACAATACAATGATGAGCTCTCTATATATAGCTAGACAAAGGGGAAAAAGTGGGTTCCTCAGCAGGAGGTGAAGCAGAACAGGTCTTTGAGAACACGTGTTTTAGGATAAAGGCAAAAAAAAATTGAGGGAAAGGGAATAAAACTTCTTTTCCTTCTGGGCTTGTGCACTGCCTGGGGCCAGAGGATCTCCCATGTTATAAACAGTAACTCAAAGCAACGGCCAAGGACCCTGGAAAGGGAGGATGAAAAGAGCCCAAAGGATGTGGAGATGTGGAGAAGAGGGCTGAAAACCCACAGGTTTCTGCAGAGCGTGAAAAGGTAAAGCTCTGCCGAGCATTTGTGTGCCCAGAGAAGACCGCTCGGCACTCCCTGTCACAGGGCTCTTCTTCTGCTTGTCATTTTGTCAGACATCTAAACATGCGGCTTGAAAACGGGACGCTTTGTTTGCATCAGGCTGAAATTCTGGAAAAGCACCAGCCAGAACAGTTGAGCTGCTTCTGAGAACGAGGCTGGGAAGCCAAAGGCACATCCTAGCAAGGGATGCTTCCCAAAGCGGCTCACGCGTCCCCATGCTTCAGAGCAGGGACCCGGAGCGACGCGGCGGTGACAAGGACACGCCTTTTGCTGCGCCACAAGAAGCCTCGCATTTGGCTGACAGAGAAAGCTGTGAAAAACGTCGCTTTACATATTTGTGGAAAAGACTTTTAAGAACTTTGTTGCTCACGCCATCGAAGCTTCCCTGCACTACGCACACTCCTGCTCATCTCTGCTTCGAGGCTGACCAAACACGCTACCTCGCTGAGTGATGCGACACCGTACAGGTGACCTGCACCCCTTGGCCAGCCCACAGCTGCTTTTACAGCCTGCTGCTCGTGTACCGCAGCTTCTTCTGCACGTGCGCTATCCATCTGCCTCGCCTGCCGCCCAGCTCCCACACTGACCCTCGAGGCAAGCCTGGCAGAGACCACGGCGAAGGCAGGATCTCACCCTGGGCAATCCCCAGCAAGTGCCAAGAGCCTGAGCCCACCTCTGTCTCCCCCTCTGCGCAGCGCTCAGCGAGGCTTTGCGCTTCTAACTCACATGTACTAGGGACCTCCATGCTTTCCTCTTCTTCAGAGCCCTCGTGGCTTTCAGCCAGAGTCTCTTCGTATTTACTCCACGAGCTGTCATCGGGACCAGGAAAGGAAAACTCTGTGCACAGGAGAAAGAACGACAGGAGTTTACGCTCACGCCTCCCAGCTGCTTTACAGAGGATTTCAGGAGAGACAGCCGCATCGGGTAAGAGCCGACTAGGAGAGCAGAGTCAGCCCCGCACCCAGGGACAGAGCTGGCAAAACTCAACAGCAGAGGCAAGCGGAAGAGCGCAGGCGGGCGGTGGCAGCCACGTGTCTGCTTTCCACCTCCCCACTGACTCCTAGGAACCTTATGGCTCACCAGTGCTGGGGTCTGTAGGGGTTTCTCCTCCCTCAGAGTCATCCTGATCCTCCGCGTTGGGATCCTCTCCTTGCTCAATCCGTGACAGGAGGTCAGGCTTCGAAATGGCAGCATCTGCACGTAAAAAGAGGATCAGAACGTCTCCTTTGCCCTCGCGGGAGAGAGACTCTCAAACCTTCGCCCACCAACCTTCCTTCGCTGCTGGGGATGACGGGTAATGGAAAGAGAGGCTTAAGAAGACGCTCTCACACATCTGCACCGCTCACCTTGTCTGGGCCCTGGGAACATGAGCGGACTGCAGGAGCACACTCTGCTCAGGTGAGGAGCACCTCCCAGCCTGCAGCGTGAGGAGGAGAATAAGAAAATGCATCTGTGCTTACCTCCAGGCTTCCTGTCTTCTCTCTGCTAAGGTCCGCGGATCCATTACAATGGGGACTTCAGCTCGGGGACAGCACCAGAGCTGTCAGCCAGCGGCAGCAGGGGAAGTGCCCTCCCCATGCGGTTCCCTCCAGCCAGGACCGCTCCGTCCTGTTCGTCCGAGTCACAGGCTGCTTGCGGGTTTTGGTGGGGGAAAGGGGACAATCACAATCTCTCCCAGGGCGGAGAGCGGAAAACTTCATTTCCAAACAAGTGTGTGTCTGTGGGTATTCATTTCCACCGCTGCGCTGGTGGATCCGTTTGCCTTATATGAGGGCCAAACCCCTAAACCTCACTACTCAAAAAAACCCAAAAGAAACCTTCAGATGAAGCACAGATACATTTTTCTAAGCTCCAGGCTCAGATCCACAGATCCCCTTCAGCAGGACTGCTACGTTCCTGCGCCTCTAGCGTAGCATGCAGGATTAGTTTTTGAACAGGAGAACGGGCGTCAGCATTTATCTTTCACCTTTTTCCCTTGCACACAGAGACTGCAGAAGGTCTCCGTCCAAAAAAATAAAGGAAGAAAAGGAAAAAAAAAGGACAAAAGGCCTGGATCGCCCAGAGTTGGATGGCAGGGGAGCCTGCACACCAGCAGCCTCAGCACAGGGAGGAGAACGCCTGTCTGCCAAGGTCTGCGTCCGCGCTCCCACCCACTGCGCACAGATGCCCAGCCCAGGCAAGGTCATTTCTCCGAACACACGTAGGTGCTCGTGAAGGCAACACGTCCCCCACAGAGAATCCCCACAGCAGGGACTGGAAGGAGCAAGCAGAGCACGTTCGTTTAGCCGTGAACACACTGCCCTGAGCCGCTGGAGGGGAAAGCGGAAAGCAGAGCCTGCCTTTGCCCGCTGCTTCTCCACAGCTCTGCCCCGGCACTACAGGAGCAGATGCCGCAACGGCTTGCGCAATAAACGTTTCCTGGGACGAGGCTGGGGTCAGACAGAGCACCAAGCAGGCAGCTGACAAAGTCGCTCTCCTCCTTTACGAAAGGCTCTGCAGCTGAAGGACTGATCACCCACAGAACGGGCTGGAAGGAACCTCAGAGGCAGGGCACCCCTCTGCTGCCCTAAGCGGCGAGCGGGCTGATGCACCCAGCGCAGTGGATCTGTGGACCTTTGCGTGACAAAGAAACTCCCCTCTTCCCCATCGTTACTTAGCTTAAGGGTCCTCTCGCTTCCCCTTCTCCTCACGACCCAGGTGTTCGCTCGGCTCCTACCGGCCACAGAGACCGTCAGGGAGACGCCGCCACTGCGGCGACGCTCGTGACATCCGTCCACCGCTAAACTGAACCGGTGAGGACTGCACTAATTGTCAGGGCTGCTGTCGAAAACCGGCATAACGCGTTCCCATCCACCCTCCCCGATCCTGCCAGGCACAGCGGTGCTTCCATCCGCCAGGCCGCGGGAAAACCTGGCGCATCAGAAGGCTCAGGGCAAACCCCAGCTCGTCTTTACCCATCGAGATGACGGCCTCGTAGTTGCCTTTCATGATATGCCGGTAAAGCTCCTTCTGCCACTCGTTCAAGCTCTTCCACTCCTCCTCGGAGAAGTTAAACGAAGCGTCGTTGAACGCCACGGGGACCTGCAGTTAGAAGTATCGTACGCTCGGACGTTTTGCTTCTTGTTGAAAACACCCGGGGACATTTTCTCATTCAAACTCCTCAAGCACTGCGCAGGACAGTTCCACGCAGCAACGCCCGCTCCTTCCCATGCGCCTCGCTCGGCCCCTGTGCCTGGTTCAGGCAGCTTCACCCCTGCCTGCCAGGGACACGATGGGGTTCTCCCCCGCCACCTGCCTGCACCTCGCCCTCTGCTCAGCCTCCTCGTGCTGTGGGCGATGCCTCATGCACAGCGCCCGACACAGACTCTACTCCCACTTCATTTTTGACGCGGTTCTGCTGCCAGTTGCCTCTGAAGAGGAACTGGGGACACGTTACCAAACCCGCCAGGCAGACGGGGCTGAGCCACGTGATTCCGCATGACTCAAAACGGCTCCGGCCACGCTAAGGAGTCGGTGACCCCACACAGAGTGGCCGATGTGTTTTGGCGAGGACCGCACGTATCTAACGAGTGAAGCGCAATTAACACAAAGAGACCTGTGCTGGTGCTTCCTGCCGAGCGCTGAAGGAAAGACACCGCTGCAGGGAAGCCGCGTCCCGCTCAGCGCCGCAGCTGCCCTGACACGGGTCTGCGAGCGCAGAGTATGTGCGGAAGAACCCCGTTTCAAAACAAAGCAGAGGACCGTTACCTTGGGGACCTCCCCCTTCGCCCCCGGGGGCAGCCGCAGGATCCAGAAGTTCCTGTTCTTCAGCAGGTTCTCCATGTTCTCCAGGCGCCGCTGGAGCTGCCCGTACTCCTGGATGAGGGTGCCCAGGGCGGTCCACTTGCTCTCCAGCTGGTTCCCGAACTCCACCGCCGTCTTCTCGCAGCCGATCAGCTTGGTTTCCGCCATCCTCATCCTCCCCTCCAGGTTCATCAGCTGGGCGGCCTGGGCGTCCACCTTCCTGTCCACGGCCTGGATCTCGGTGACCAGCGTCAGGGAGATCTCGGCGGCCGGCACCTCGGCCTCCCCGGCGGGGCCCTGCTCGGGGGCGGGCAGGGGCTGCTCCAGGGCCAGCTCCTGGGACTCCATGTCCCACTCCAGCTCCTGCGGGGGCACACACAGGCCCGTGGGCTCCGCCGCCCCAGCGGGGCGGCACCCCGGCCCACGGCCGGGCGGCCGCGGGGTGGACGGGGCTCCCCCGGGGCCGGGCCGGGCCCGCACCCGCGCCGAGAGCCCTCGGGCCGGGCCGCCGCGGGGGGACGACAGACGGGGCCAGGCCGGGGGGGGGGGGGGCGGCGGCAGCGCTTACCTGAGCGGGGGCCCAGTCGGCCATGGCCCTGCGGGGGGCGGCGGGCGGGGACGGCGGCGGCGGCGGAGCGGAGCGGAGCGGAGCGGGCGGCGGCGCGGGCCCGGCGCCTCCTCAGCAGCGGCGGGGCAGAGCGGCCATGCCGAGAGCGCGGCGCATGCTGGGAGCGGCGGCGGGCGGCGGCGCAGCGACACCTCGCGGCAGGCGGACCGCGCAGCAGCGAGGACTTAGAGAGGCGGGAGGGACGGCGGCGGGGCAGCCGCCTCCGCGTCGCCGGCGCCGCGCTGATTGGGCGGTGGCGCGGCCAATCGGCGCGGCGCCCGCTGGGCGGCGACCCAATGGCTGGGTGGAGCGGAGCGAGGCGGGGCGGGGCGTGTCGGCACGCGCGCTCCCGCCGCCGGCAGCGGGGCCGCGCGGGGCGGGGGAGGCGGCGGCGGCGGCGGCGGCGGGAGCGCGGTCGGGCTGCAGCGGGACCGACCGGACCCGGCCCGAGCGGACGGGAGGGGACGGGGCCCGGCCCTGTCGGCCCCGGCACCGGCGCGTCACCGCGGCCCACCGGCGCTCGGCGGCCCCGGCACCGTCCGTTCCCCGCAGGCGGCCCCGCGGCCGATGCCCCGTCCCCTTGCCCGCGCCGCGGGGTCGCTGCCGGCCGGCCGTGCGCCGTCATCCCGGTGCGGCGTGTTGTTGAACCGCCACCGTCCCTCCCGCAGGTGAGGCCTCGCCGGGAGCGGCACCGGGAGCAGCCACCGAGGACCGGGACGGTGCCATGAAGGAGGACCGCGAGCGCCCCGTCGCCCTGGGTGAGGCACGGGGGTCCTGCCCGCCTCCAGCCCTGGCGCTGGCGGCCGTGGCCTGGCCGTGAGCGAGGCCGGCGGCACCGGCGTGGCGGGTGGCGGGAGCGGGCGGCTGCGGGGTCACCGCGGGACTGTCGGTGACCCCGTCCCCACCGGGGAGCCGGGCCGGGGGACGCCAGCCCAGGCCCGTCACCACCGGCTGCCGTGGTGCCAAGTGGCGGCATCACCGGCGGCATCACCGGCAGCATCACCGGCGGCATCACCAGCGGCATCACCGGCAGCATCACCGGCGGCATCACCGGCGGCATCACCGGCCGTCCCTGCTCTTGTCTCCATGACAGGTTACGCCGTCACCAAACCCGACATCCTGGCCGAGGTGGAGCGAGGCGAGGCGGCGGCGGGGCACTACGGGGAGCACCGGAGCCCCCGGCCGCTCCCGGCACCCGCCGGCCCCTCCCAGGGTGAGCGGGACACGGGGGGCCGGGGGGGACCGGGGACGGGGCTCGGGCGATGGGCCCAGTCCTGCCGAAGCGGAGGGGCCGGCCTCACGGGATTCCCGGTGAGGGGGTCGCTCCCCGACGCGCTCCTGTCTCCGCAGGGGACTGGCCGGGGAAGGAGGTGAAGAGTGAGGAGGGGGTGTCCCCGCCGCCCGGCTCCCCCCCATCCCGCCGCGCCGGCCCCGGCGACGTCCCCATCCTGCCGCAGGAGCGGGGCTGCATCTACTGCGGCGTCCCCGATGTGGAGCCAAATCCCGGTGCCGGTAACGGGGGGTTCATCCCCCCGCCGCCTGCCTTCGAGAGCCGCCGCTGCCGGCCGGGGGAGCCGCCGCTCGAGTGCGCCGAGTGCGGCCGAGGCTTCGGGCAGAAGCCGGACCTGGTGCGGCACCGGCTGGCGCGTGGCGGGGAGCGGGCCTACGCCTGCAGCCGCTGCGGGAGAGGCTTCGCCGAGCCGGTGGGTCTGGGGGCCGCGGGCAGCCCCTGCCACCCGGCCCCCTGCGCCGGCCGCTCCTCGGGGACGGCAGACGGGGGGACGGTGGCACCCCGGAAGGAGCGGAAGGAGCTGTCGCTGACGGAGAAGGTGCGGGTGCTGGAGATGCTGGAGGGCCCCAAGGTGTCGCAGAGCGAGCTGGCCAAGCGCTTCGGGGTGTCGCAGCCCCAGATCTGCCGCATCATCAAGAACAAGGAGCGGATCCTGAGCGAGTGGCACCGCAACGGCGACCCCGAGCGCAAACGCAAGCGGGAGGGGAAGGACGCGGCCCTCGAGGCCGCCCTGCTGCGCTGGGTGGAGGGCGCCCACGCCGCCGACCTGCCCGTCAGCGGCCCGCTCCTCCACCTCAAGGCCAAACACCTCGCCGAGGCGCTGGGCCGGCCCGACCCGGAGCCCAGCGGCAGCTGGCTGGCTCGCTTCGGGGCGTGCCACAACCTCGCCTTCAAGAAGCCGCCGGCGGAGAAAGGGGACACGGAGCAGCCCACGGCCGAGCACTGGGCCGGCGCGGTGCTGCCCGGCCTCCTCCGCAGCTACGCGCCCTCCGAGATCTACGTCTGCGGGGAGACGGGGGTCCTCCTCCCAGCCGGCTCCCCCGGCAAGGGCGAGAGCACCGGTGACCGGCTGACTCTGCTGCTCTGCGCCAACGCTGACGGCTCGGAGAAGGCCCCGCTGCGGGCAGTGGGGGAGAGCCCCCGGCCCCGCTGCCTGCAGGGCATCAACCTGGGGCAGATGCCCTGGAGCTACCGCGCCGGCAGCCTGGCCGGCGTGACGGCCCCTCTCTTCACCGAGTGGCTGCGGGAGTTCAACGAGGGGATGCGGCGGCAGGGGAAGAGCGTCCTCCTCCTCCTCGCCAAGCACGAGGCGCACCCCTACCTCCAGCTTTCCAACGTCAGGATGGTCTTCGTCCCACCGGCTACCGCCCTGGCCCAGCCCCTGGACCGCGGCATCGCCAGCGACCTCAAGGGCCACTACCGGCGCCGGTTGCTGAGGTGGCTGCCGGCGGAGCGCGGCGTGGGACAGCCGACCCTCCTGGATGCCCTGCACATGCTGGCGCAAGCCTGGGGCGACGTGCGCCCGGGGCTCATTGCCAGCTGCTTCCGTGCCGCTGGCTTCAGCCCCGGCGCGGAGGCCCCGGCCCTTGCCCCGGTGCCCGGCTCGCTTAGCCAGGAGCAGCTGGAGCGCCGTGCCCTGATGGACGAGGAGCCGGAGAGTGACAGGGAGCCGGCGGAGGCGGACGGGGATGAGGGGACAGCGGAGGGCGAGGACGCAGGAGAGCCGGCGGCGGTGCAGCCCTGCCCCTCGGAGCGGGAGGTCTGGGGGAGCCTGGCCACGCTGCGGCGGTACCTGGAGTGCCGGGCCACCTCGCCAGACCTCTTCCAGGCCTTCTATGAGCTGGAGGACGCGGTGCACGTGGTGTCGGCCGGCACCGGGCGAGCCCTCGTCGGGGACACCCCTCCCAAGCAGTGAGCAGAGCAGCCAGCGCATGCCCAGACCTGCTTGCGCCCGTGCCGGGGACTGGCGCTCATCGGGGCCGTCACCGGACTGGCCTGGCCACCGTCCCCTGCGGCGGTGCCAGCTGAGTTGTGCCGTGGGGTTTGCTGTGGGTCTGCGTGGGTTGGGGGCAAAGCAGGTGCCCGGCGGGGAGCGCTGTGCCTGGGGGCTGCAGAGCCACCGCGCTTTGGATGTCACCCCTCGGGGCAGCGCCGGGGGCACGAAGCCGCTGCCGAAACCTTCTCCCGGGGGGTGGCTTCTGCAGCCAGCGGGAGCCGTCGTGGAGCTGCTCCCGGGGGGGATTTGCCCTGAGTGGGGTAGTTGTGTTTGCTGGGGGGGGTTGGGGACACGTGGGGTGGTGTTGGGGTGTCCCTGTGCCAGTGGCTCCTTTCCGGGGGGGACACCAGGTGCCACCGGCTGCTGTCACCACGTGGCGTCCGGTGGTTTGCAACAGGCATTAAAAAGGCAGAATTCAGCAAAGCGCGGCACGGGTGGTGGGCGTAATACCTTAACGGCACGTCCCGTCGCGCCATGAGCCGGGCAGAGCCCCCACGCTCCCCCCAAAGCTCCCGGCAGCAGCGGGGTCACCCCAAACCTCCCCTTCCCCTCCCTCCCCCTGGCCCGGTGACACCGTGGCCGCTCCTGGGCCCCCGCAGCACCCCGACCTGTGCCCTCCCCACCTGGGTGCCGGGGCCACGGGCAGCACCCACGGGCAGCGGGGACCTGGCTGATGACCGGGGGTCCCCTGCACAGCCCCCCCCGTGTACGTGGGACCGTGCGCCCTAAGAGGCACCCCCAGGGACCCTGTCCCCGGCACGGTGACTGCTGCCATCCGCTGCCGCACCGGGGTCCCCGAGGCGGGATGGGGCACGGGGACGGGGTGCCCCTCGGGGTGCAGGGGGCAGAGGGTGCACGGGGGGGGTGCACGAGGCACTGTCGGGGTGCACAGGACAGAGGGTGCAATGAGCACCCTCGGGGTGTGTGGGCAGGGTGTGCTGGCACCCATCTGGGTGCAGGGGTGCCGGTGTCCCCCCCAAGGGGTGCAGGGGGGCACCCAGCCGCCTGCCAGAGTGAACGGGGGAGAGGGTGCTCCCGGGGGTGCGCGGGGCTCCACCGGGGGTACAGGGGCAGTTTGTCCCCCCCGCGAGTGGGGGCATCGGGGTGCAAAGGACATCGGGGTGCAAAGAAAGGGGGTGCAAGGGGCACCCAGGGGTGCGCAGGGTAGTGCCCACTGGGGATGCACGATCACGGGGGTGCAAGCAGCGCCCGGGGGTTTGCAGGAGTGGGGTGCACGGGGGGGCTGCCCACGGGGATGCACAGTCACGGGGGTGCACGGGGCTCCGCCGGGGGTGCAAGGACACCGGTGTGGGGGCACCGGTCTGCAGAGGAAGTGCCCACTGGGATGTGCAATTACTGGGGTGCAGGAACCCCCCCGGGGGGGGGGGGGTGTGCAGCGCCGGGGTGCACCGTGGGGTCCCCACGCGGATTCACAGTCACGGGTGGGCAAGCAGCACCGGGGCGCGGGGGGGTGTGCAGGCCCGGGGTGCACCGGGGGGTCCCCACAGGGATTCACAGTCACGGGTGGGCAAGCAGCACCGGGGCGCGGGGGATGCGGGGGTGTGTGCAGAGCCGGGGTGCACCGGGGGGTCCCCACGGGGATGCACAGTCACGGGTGGGCAAGCAGCACCGGGGCACGGGGGTGTGTGCAGAGCCGGGGTGCACCGGGGGGTCCCCACGCGGATTCACAGTCATGGGTGGGCAAGCAGCACCGGCGTGTGTGCAGAGCCGGGGTGCACCGGGGGGTCCCCACGGGGATGCACAGTCACGGGTGGGCAAGCAGCACCGGGGCACGGGGGTGTGTGCAGAGCCGGGGTGCACCGGGGGGTCCCCATGGGGATGCACAGTCATGGGTGGGCAAGCAGCACTGGCGTGTGTGCAGAGCCGGGGTGCACCGGGAGGTCCCCACACGGATTCAGAGTCACGGGTGGGCAAGCAGCACCGGGGTGCAGGGGGGTGTGCAGGGTCGGGGTGCACCGGGGGGTCCCCACGGGGATTCACAGTCACGGGTGGGCAAGCAGCACCAGGGCACAGGGGATGCGGGGGTGTGTGCAGAGCTGGGGTGCACCGGGGGGTCCCCACGGGGATGCACAGTCACGGGTGGGCAAGCAGCACCGGGGTGTGTGCAGAGCTGGGATGCACCGGGGTGTCCCCACAGGGATTCACAGTCACGGGTGGGCAAGCAGCACCGGGGCGTGTGCAGAGCCGGAGTGCACCGGGGGGTCCCCACGCGGATTCACAGTCACGAGTGGGCACGCGGCAGCGGGGCGCGGGGGTGTGTGCAGAGCCGGGGTGCACCGGGGGGTCCCCACGGGGATGCAGAGTCACGGGTGGGCAAGCAGCACCGGGGCGTGTGCAGAGCCGGAGTGCACCGGGGGGTCCCCACGCGGATTCACAGTCACGAGTGGGCACGCGGCACCGGGGCGCGGGGGTGTGTGCAGAGCCGGGGTGCACCGGGGGGTCCCCACGGGGATGCAGAGTCACGGGTGGGCAAGCAGCACCGGGGCGTGTGCAGAGCCGGGGTGCACCGGGGGGTCCCCACGCGGATTCACAGTCACGAGTGGGCAAGCAGCACCGGGGCGCGGGGGATGCGGGGCGGGGCCGCACGGGGGAAGCGCCCACCGGGCCGCAGAGCCGCGGGGGTGCACGTGTCTCCCGGCAGCAGGCAGTGACCGCGCTGCGGGGGTGCGCGCGCGCGGGTGGGTGCGCGGGCCGGGCTGCGCGTGCTTCCCGCCTTCCTCCTCGCGCCCCCCCCCCCCCCCCCCCCCCCCCCGCCACCCGCGTAACCCGCCGCCGCAGCTCCGCGGCGGTGCCGCCAGGGGGCGCCCACGGGCGGGCGCGCAGGGCCCGCGCCGCGCCGCGCCGCGCCGCTCGGAGGCGGAGGAAATGAAGGCGAGTTCCGCCGAGGCGGGAGCCATTACCCGCCGCCGCCGCCGGAGCTGAGCCCCCCTCCCAGCCCGGCCCCTCCGCCGCCGCCCCCCGCTCCCCCCCTCCCCCTTCGCACGCCCGTCCCGGCACAGGTAGGCGCCGCCGCCCTGCCCCGGGGGGTGTTGAGGGGTGGCGGGGGGGGGGGAAGGCCTGCGGCCGGGGCCGGTGCCTGCCCACGGCTCACACCCCCCCCCCCCGCCCCGGGGGCAGGCACCGGCTCCGGCCCCTTTGTCCCCGGTGCCCGGCGGAAGCGCGAACAAAAGCCGCCCGCTGAAGGCCCCGGCCCTGCCCTGGGGGTGCAGCCGGTAACCGGTTGACCCCCCCCCCCACACACACACTCGGGGCACCCCGGTGCTGAGGGGGGAGAGGCCGTGGCAGCGGGGGGAGGGTGGGTGAGGGTCTGGGGCGCTCGGCCAAGGCCTGGAGGTGGGCGCCGGAGGGGTCTGGAGATGCTGAGGGCGGCCCAGGGCTTTGCCATGGTGCTGGGGGGCTGAGGGGATCGGCGGGGCCGAGGCCTGGGCCGTGGCACTCGGGGTGCGCCACGGTCGAGAGCCTTGCCGAGGTTTGTGACACGGTCTTCGGGTGGTCACCGTGGCCGGGGGCTTTGCCGCAGGCCCAAGACCTGCACCGTGGCCATGGTCTTTACCAGGGGCTTGAGGCACTCAATGGCCAAGGCCCTCGCCAAGGTCTTCACCATGGCCTTGAAGCACTGGCCATGGTCTTCGTCTTTGCCATGGTCCCAACGCCCTCACCGGGAGCTTGAGGTGTTCACCATGGCCAAGGCCCTCGCCAAGGTCTTCACCATGGCCTTGAAGCACTGGCCATGGTCTTGGTCTTTGCCATGGTCCCAACGCCCTCACCGGGAGCTTGAGGTGTTCATCGTGGCCAAGGCCCTCGCCAAGGTCTTCACCATGGCCTTGAAGCACTCACCATGGCCTTGGGCTTTGCCATGGTCCCAACACCCTCACCGGGAGCTTGAGGCATTCACCATGGCCAAGGCGTTCACCATGGCCAAGGCCTTCGCCAAGGTCTTCACCATGGCCTTGAAGCACTTGCTATGGTCTCGGTCTTTGCCATGGCTTAAAGGCTGTCGTGAGAGCTTGAGGTGTTCTCCATGGCCAAGGCTTTTGCCATGGCCTTGAAGTGCTCACCATGGCCTTGGTGACCATGACGCCCTTACTGGGAGCTTGAGGTGTTCACTGTGACCAAGGCCTTCGCCATCACCTTGAAGCACTCGCCATGGCCATGGTCTTTGCTATGGCTCCAGGGCACTCAGTGGGAGCTTGAGGTGATTGCCATGGCCAAGGCCTTTGCCAAGGTCTTTGTCACAGCCTTGAAGCGCTTGCTGTGGCCACAGTTTTCGCCATGGGCCCAAGGCCCTCACTGGGATCTTGAGGTGTTCACCACAGCCAAGGCTTTCGCTAGCGTCTTTGCCATGGCCTTGAGGCGCTCGCCATGGCCAAGGACTTCACCATGTCCCCAAGGTCCTCACCGGGAACCTGAGGTGCTCACTGGGGCCCTGAGGGTCTCGCCATGGCCAAGACCCTTGCCAAGGCCCGCGTCATAGCCAAGGTCTTCACCGTGGCCTTGAGGTGCTCACCATGACCCAGGCCTTTGCCGTGGCCCCATGACCTGTGCTATGGCCGAGGTCTGTGCCATGGCCCTGAGGCCCTTGCTGGGAACCTGAAGTGCTCACCATGTCCAAGGCCTTCACCATGGCCCTGAGGCCCCATGCTGCAGCCCTGGTGCTTTCACCGTGGCTGTGGCCCTTGCCACGGCGCTGCGGTGCTTGCCATCACTGAGGCCTTTGCTGTGGACCTGAGGTGCTGACCGTGGGCAAGTCCCTTCCTGTGGTGCTCACTGTGGCCCAGAGGCGATGGCCGTGGCCCTGAAGCTGTTGCTGTGGCTCCTGCCGTGGCCCTGGGGTGCTTGCCAAGGCCGTGTCCTGAAGGCACTCGCCCTTGCTGTCGACATGACCGCGAGGCCCTGGCTGTGGCCTTGAGGCACTGCCCATCGTCCTCAGCCTGGCCCCGAGGTGCTCCTTGTCACCCTGTGTGGCCCGTGCCGTGGCTGAGGCGCTTGCCATGGCCCCGAGGTGCGTGCCCTGGCCCTCACCGCGGCCTCTGTCGCGGTCCCAATGCACGCACCGTGATCACGACCCTCTCCGCGGCCCCCGTGGTAGCTGGCTGGGGGGCCCCGGGCGCCTCTGGTTGGAGAGGGCCGGGGGCCCTTGCCGTCACCCCGCACTGCCGCCACCCACCGCTGCCCTTTCCTTTTCTCCCCTCCCAGGTGCTCTCGAGCCGGGGCGAGGGGATGAGGTGCCCCCGTGCCGCGTGGTGTGCCGAAGCGGCTCTTTAGATCCTCCCCGGCCCAAGCCTCCCCTGCCATGGATGCCTCGGGGGCTCTTGCTTCGGCTCCCTCCTCCGCGGCTCCCTCGGGCTCCCGCAGCCCCATGTTCCCCCCAGGAGCTGACAGAGAGGAGTGGGGACCGAGGTTCAATTGTGCCCCTTCCACCTCTGCCGCAGCCTCGCAGGCGATGCCAGCGTCTGGCCGGAAGAGGAAGGCCAACTTCTCCAATGACGAGACTGAGACGCTGGTCTGGAATGTGGTCCGGCATTTCAGCGCCCTGTATGGGTCTGAAGCCCTGCGGGCTCACCCCGTGCGGCGGAAGCAGCTCTGGACCCAAATCCAAAGCCGCGTCAACTTCCTGGGCTACACCGAACGCTCCATCGACGACCTCAAGCACAAGTGGCGCGACCTGCGGTTGGACGTCAAGAAAAAGATCACCTCCAAGAAGCACCTGCCCATGAACCGCGCCGGCGGGCCCCTCCACAAGCCGCGCCTCACGCCCCTGGAGAAGATGGTGGCTTCCACCTTCTTGCAGGCCAGCCACGACTCGGAGCCCGAAATCATCTTGGACCCAGGTCAGTCGTGGTGGTTCTCTGGGGAGAGGAGAGTTGGAGTAGCAGAGTCCCGTGCTGCGTCCCCACCTGCGCTCTCCAAGTGACGTCTGGCCTGGTAACGTCACCAGGCCGCGGTCCCCCTGAGCTCCGGGGTCTGCCGAGTGTTTGCGTTCTGTGCTAGCCGGCACGGTGTGGATCGTGGAAGGAGACTTTGGGGTTTTGATCTCGTACGCGGTTTGTGTCAGGATTACAGCATCCGGCAGGGTTGTGGTCCTGTCGTATCCGAGTAGCAAACCACCAGGGTTGGAAACCGCATGCGCTGGAATTAAAAATCCACTGTGGAAATAACCTGGGATCAACAGGAACACCTCAAACTTTGTGGGAGCGGGTCTTTTTTGGTTTTTCTTTTCTTTAATTTGATCCAGTCCCTGGCCTTGCTGGATACCATCTAAAGGCAGCCGGTAAAAGTCATGGTGGGATTTTATTTCCCCTGTTCCTTTCAGGGTCAGTGTCCCCCGTGGTTAGCTGAGGTCAGAGGGAGCGGGAGCAGCTGCTTCAGCGCAAAGTCACACTGTCCTCCCGCAGCGCCTCGCACCCGGGTGCCGTGCGTGGCTGGGGGGAGCCGGCAGGTCCCTGGGCGGGCTGTGCCTTTTGATGGGGCTCTGCCTTTGACCCCTCCGCCGCCTGCAGAGCAAACCGGTGTCTTGGCCTCCCACAGAGCCCTCTTCCCGGTCCTGCTCTTGGGCATTTGAGTTAAACAAGCATTACCCAAGAGATGCTTGGGGGGAAGATGTTGGCGAAAGACCCGACGTCGTCACGCTTCACAGTGGGGCTGGGCCCGTGGGTACACCCCAGCTGGGCTTTGTCACCAACCAGGAGGCAAATACAGCCCTTACCCTTCCGTTTCCACAAAGGGGACGTGTCCGGCTTCTTTGCGTCCCCAGAGGACTCCAGGGTTAGTTGTTCCTGCTCCTTCCTCTGCAATTTGATTTCAGCTCAGCCCGTCAGGTTTCAGTGGGGACGGGTGGGTGGCGTGGGTCTCGTTTCACTCGGTTCAGGCTCGGGCTGTCTCTGAACGAGACGCCCGTCTTGCTGCAGAGCAGAAAAGCTCTGGGCTAGAGGAAGAAGTCCTGTGGGACATTTAGGGGATGCCACCCCCCTCGGGGCTGGGTGAGTTCAGGACCGTCCTGGCGGGGTGAGGGCGAGCGATCAGGCAGGAGGAGCAGAGTCCCGTGAGACCCTTCTCTTGGGGAGCCCCATCCGCCCTTCCGCAGGGGCACGTGAGCCGCCGGTGCCATCGTGGCAGCGGCTGAGGCTGGATTCTCTCTGTCCCGCAGATCTGTTCTTTCCCGGCGTGACCAAGCAGTCCTTCATGCACCTGCAGCCCGGCGTCAGCCACCCCAGCATCTACATCGACACCAACGGGCAGCCCTCGTCCCTGCCGGACGTGGAGGGCTCCGCCGTGCCCCGGCTGGCGGTGCAGAGCCCCGACCCCTCCGTCATCTGCGAGTACAGCCGAGGGGAAGGACAGAGCAGTTCGGGTAAGGCTGCGGGACAGGCTGCTGCGTGGCTTTAGGCGGCGGAGGGAGGACGCAGGGTTTGGATGGAGATCCGCTGGGAGCGTGGTGGCCGGTAAAAGGTTGCGGTGGTTGTTTGCACCGAGAGCCCCGTCCTGGCACAGCGTCTTGCTGCTGGTGGGGCTGGGTGCAGCCCTCGGTGCGGTGCTGGGGGTGGCACCATGGGGGATGCCCCGATCGAAGACGCTTCCCTGCGCCTGCCCAGCCTGTGCGATTGTCTCCTGGTCTGCGAGTCCCGAAGGGCCGCGGATGTGTAATGGGGAACCGGGAGCACAGTTTCGTAACCGCCGAGGGCTGTTCGGTGGCAGGAGAAGGCGGCAAATCCAAGGGAAGGCAAAGGCCGTGGCCGTCCCTGCGTCACGTGTGGGCCTGGGGATGTTGCTGCGGGGGGACGAGGGGCGTGCGAGGCAGGCAGGGGCGAGAGCCGCACAGACGGGGCACGCTGGCCTGCTGTGTCCCTCAGGGATGTCCGTGAGGGGGACGTCCGTGTGTCGGGGAGGGGCAGGGGGCTGGGGCAGCACCTGAGGCTCACCGGAGGATTTCTTTTCTCTTCCAGCTGAGTCGGGACCGGAGCTGCGGACTCCGGACATGTCAGCCATTTCCCCGTCCCTGCGAAACGAGTCCCTCGTCTCCTACGCCTCCATGTCGGAGGAGGAGGAACGGGAAGGCCGGGAGGTGGAGAGGGGCCACAGCGGGGCCGTGGGGATGCAGCCTGGGCCCGAGGCCCCCATGTCTGCGGAAGAAGACATGAAACTGTCCCGCCAGGCCATGCTGATCCGCCGGTGCAGCTCCCAGGGCTCCGTCACCTCCCTGCCCGAGGACCCTCTCAACCCCGTGGACGCTCACTCGGACTGGGGCCACGAGGGGGTGTCCGACCTGCCCCCCCTGGGCCGCGGGCTCGACTCCTCGCACCCCGAGGAGCAGGCGGGGGGTCCGGGCCCGGAGATGGGCGCTTTGCCCAGGGTACTGATGGGGCCCACCTGGGAGAAGCCGACGGCGGAGGAGGAGCCCCCGGCCCGCTCCCCGCTGCACGGCGCCCTGACCGAGGAGTCGCTGCCCTCCTCCGCCTCCCCGCCGGGGGACGCCCCCGCCGCCCCCGGCCCACCCCGCGGCCTGGGCTGCTCCCGCCTGCGGGAGGACCGCCGGGAGAGCTGGAGGACTAACATCCATCACCTGCTCGACCTGGAGGAGCAGTGGGACCAGCTGTACCACCAGGAGCTGGCCATGTGGCAAGAGGAGCGGGCCACCCAGCGCGAGGAGAGGGCCCGCGACCGCGAGCTCCAGTTTCGCCTGCTGGGCGTCCTGACGGACATCCGCGACGAGCTGCGCTACCTGCGCCAGGAGAGGGCCAGCGCCCGGCAGAGCCAGGCGCCGCCGGCCGAGCCCCGGCCGGACCCCAGCCCGCTCCTCGAGCAGCCCAAAGCCGAGCCCAGCTTCCCCGAGCCGCAGGCCGGGACCGCCAGCTGGGGAGAGACCGCCGTGCCCAGCCGAAGCCCTTTCGGGAACCGGGGCCGGGGCCGGCGTCGGGGCCGGCCGCGCGGCTCTGCCTCCAGACACAGACGGCTCTTCCTCACCAACAGCTAGGGACGGGCGGGGACGCTGTCCCACGAAGGACATGGAGTGCCTGCGGCCCTCCCGGCGCCTGCGCACGGGGCTCCGGCCATGCGGTGGGTGCCCGGCCATGGACAGAGGGGCGTGAGCGTGGGGAACGGTGTGCGTGGGAGCTGCCTGGGTCGCGGGAGGCACACGCAAGCGTGCGGCTGCCGGCGAGGTCGGCGCCTGCCCCGCCGGCACGCCCGGGCCCCTGCGAGCGCGGGGAAGGTACAAGGGGGGCGCGGGCGGCCGGTGCCGCACATGCCTGCCGTGCGCCGGGAGCGTGTGGGGCACGCGCGCGCACCCGGGGGGAGAGGCGGCGGCGATACACGAGCGTGTGTAAGGCGTGCGAGCACCCGGCAGGCCTGCCTGCGCCCGCGGCCCTGCCTCTGCCTGCGCGGGCAGTCCGGGGCAGGGCCCGCGAGCATGGCCGCCCCGGCGCGCGTGAGCGAGCGGGCACGCGGCGGGGAGGCGTGTGGGCGCGCGGGTGTCAGCGGGGCCGTGTGACAGCGCTAGTCGAGTAGGATTACTACCTTCGGGGGGTGGGGAGTTAGGAACACTTAGTCGCTGATGTGCGAACATTTTATGCAAATCATTTAATGACCTAATTTGCATATAACCATAAA
Organism: Gavia stellata; assembly: GCF_030936135.1. NCBI lineage: Eukaryota > Metazoa > Chordata > Aves > Gaviiformes > Gaviidae > Gavia > Gavia stellata. The sequence continues at coordinate 708,886 of NC_082599.1, read as the reverse complement.
CTTCTGTTAAAAAAAAATCCCCAAAAAACAGAAAAGCCGTCTCTGTGTGTGGACTTGGTGCTGGGGCGGCGCGGTGAGGAGGGTCCCGGGCGAGCGGGACCTGCTGCCCCCCCATAAGCCTTCCCGCACCGCCTGCCGAAGCCGCGCTCCCCCCTCGCCCAGGAGCTGTGCCGGCTGCCGAAGCCGAGCCGGCAGCGATGCTCGCCATGGCGCTTGCGGGGATGGCGAGCCGCCCGCCTTGGACACCTGAGGATTAATCCTGCCCTTGCCAAGGCAGCCCCTTGCAGGGCTGGGGGAGGGCCGTGTGCTCCCCCCATCCTCCTCCCCGGTCCACCCCGCAGACGGGCAGCTGCCTGATCCCCCGGCAATGGGGCCGAGCACGCAGCTGCTGCCCGTGGGGAGACCTCCGCTACCCTGCCCGGCCTCCCCGCAGCGCGGGTCGTGGGTCCTGTCCCCTGTCCCGGCTCCCCGCGTAGCCACAGGGAAGTCCCCGAGCCTCCTCCGCCACCCCGGTCCCTGCTCGCTCGTGCCAACGCTGCTCGGCTGCTGTGTCATGCTGCTAATTCCTCGCCTGCCCACAGTTCCTCCCCGCTCAAATCCCCGGGAGCGTGCAGGGTCCCCAAGGAGCTCCAGCCCCACACACCCTGCCACCGCCTCCGGTTGCAGCCCACATCGAGGCGACAGCGCAGCTAAAAAGCCCACCCTGGGCTGATTGCTGCCGCCGCGCCGCAGCATGCGGGGACCCACAGCCACGTCCCTGCTCGGTGGCATCTCCTTCACCACCCAGGTGGGACAGGCGGGTTGCCTGGGGAAGGGGGACCGCTTTCCACGGCTGTGCTTAAAAACTGGTGAAATAAATAACTTATTGACCCAACCCAAGGGTAAGAGAGAGCTGGGACTGGTTCGGTGATGGTGAGCAGGAGCCGGGGCGGGATGGGGGGGTTCAGCGGTTTAAATGAAGGCAGGAGCGCTGCCTGCGCTGCGGCCCATGTGAGCAGGGTGTTGCCGGATGGTTGCGGTGTCTCAGTTGGGGAAATGATTTGCAGAGGGGTGCGGGAGCGCAGGGATGTGGGCGCTGGGTCCGTGGCCCGGGGAGGGCTTGGCCACAGCCTGCTGCCCACGAGTTGCAGGGAAAGGCGGCGAAAATGAGAAATATTGGGAATCGGACGGGTTAGAAAGGGTTTGATGGGGGCCGGGGGGGTGTCCCTGCTGTGTTGGGGGCTGCGGCTGCTCAGGGAGACCCGGACCACTGCAGGGAGCACGGCTGCCTCTGGCAGCCCTTGCGCGCCCATGGCTGGTGTGTGCACACGCGTGTCCACACACGCCTCGGAGCATCATCGCCTGTCCTTCCTTCCCCCTGCAGGCTTTCACCCATGGGTGCAGCCACTCCCTGCTCTGGGGGGGGTCTCTGCGCAGCCCTGCCGGCACAAGGCCACCGCAGCCGGTGACACCGGGACCGCTGGCAGGCCCCGCATCCTTGGCTCCGCGGTGCTGCCATTCCCACTGCCCCGTGCCCCACCGCAATTTTTTTCTTCCCCATTCCTGAGCTTGCAGGCGCAGCCGCTGCCTTCCTGGGTGCAGGACCACGGGGATGGGGCAGGAGCGCGGCCGCCGGACCTGGGGGGGAGATGGGGGGACGCCACGGGGCCGGGGGGCAAAGGCGCTGCAGCCCAGCGTGACTTTATTCCGTAGCGCATCGTCCATACAAAACTACACCCCAAGCATTGTACAAAGCAGGACGGCGTGGGGCGGGGGGGCAGTAAAAATAAGCAGCGGGGGGGCAGAGCAGCAGGCAGGGGGGGGACGGCAGCGGGGGGGACGCGGCGGGGGGCTGCTCCCCATCCCGTGCAGCGAGATTGTCTGGTGGGGAGAGCGGTGGGGGCCAAAGAGCGTCCGTCCGCGGCAGAGGCCAGCCCCGGGTGGGGGGACCTGTGGGTGCATGGCCCCCCCCGCGGGGATCCCCGTGCCCCCCGCCCCGGCCGGGCGCCTGTATTTGGTAGGAAGCTGCGTGGCCGGCGCCTGCCCCCGTCCCGGGGGGTGTCAGTCCGCGGCGGGGTGGCCCCTAGTCCCCGGGGGGCATGATGCCGGGGGGGGGCAGCGGTGGGGGGCCCGCCTCGGCCCCGTGGACCCGCTGGTGATCCTTGAGGGATTCCTTGTAGCGGAAGCTGCGGCCGCAGGCCGGGCACTGGTAGGGCCGCTCGCCGGTGTGGATGCGCTGGTGCTTGAGCAGGTTCTGCTTGCGGATGAAGCTCTTGCCGCAGGCAGCGCAGGCGAAGGGCCGCTCGCCCGTGTGCAGCCGCTGGTGGTTCTGCAGGTGCTCCTTGCGGCTGTAGCACTTGCCGCACTCGGCGCACTTGTAGGGCCGTTCGCCGCGGTGGATCATCTGGTGCCGCACCAGCCCCGAGTGGCAGTTGAAGCTCTTGCCGCACTCGGCGCAGGGGTAAGGGCGCTCGGCCGCGTGGCTCCGCTGGTGGATCCGCAGGCTCTTCTTCCCGCTGAAGCTCTTCCCGCACTCGGCGCAGCCGTGCGGCCGCTCCTCGGCGGGTCCCGGCGTGGCGGTGGGGATCCCTGCCGCCTCGGCCCCCGGCTCTGAGCCTGGGGCTTTGCCCAGTCTGTGCTGCGCTGGCAGAGCCACCGCCGCCGCCGCCGCCACTGCTGCCTGTCCCTCGGGGCTCCCGAAGCCTGCGCCGGGGAAGAGCAGCTCCCCGGAGCCGCCCGGCAAGCCCACCTCCTCGGGGGGCTCGGCGTGGGGACACCGCTCCTCCGTCTTCACCAGCAGCCCCTCGCCGGCTGCAGGGAACGGGAAGGCTCTGGTCAGTGCCTGCCAGGGACACCGGGGATGTCCCCGAGCCACAGCCCAGCCTGCGTGGGTGCTCCCCACCCCAGCCCCATCCCAGCCCCATGGGGCCGGGCTCAGCATCGCTCACCGGGACCAGGAGCGGGACCCGTCAGCATCTCCCTCTCCGGCAGCTCCCAGGGCTCACGGACGCAGGGCTCTTCCTCCTGCTTGATCCACGACAAGAAGTCGTGTGCCGTGATCAGGGCATCCGCACCTGCAGGGAAGGACGGGGACGGGGACTCAGCCGAGCGGGGCCGCATCCTGCGCCAGGCAGGCTCTGGCAGGCAACGGCTCCAAAAGGCAGCGGCTGCTGCCGGCGTTGGGCAGTCGTTGGGCGCGCGGCACAGCCCCGGGCTCACCTGCGCAGGGGTCCGCCGGCATCCCCCGCTCCTCCGCGAACTGCTGCTCCCCCACGAAGGCCACCTCCTGCTTGATCCGGGACAGGATGTCGGAGGTGGAGATCAGCGACTCTGTTCACAAGGAGAGACTTGGCCGGCGCCAGGCTGCGGCCGCCTGCCGCGACCCCGCGGCCAACGAGCCTTGGGGTGCGGGACCCCCGGGCTCTGGCCACGGGGGATGTCCCCATCCCATAGCAGTTATGGGGCATTAAACACCCCTGGGGGAGATGTGGGGACGGGTGACTGTGGGACAGCCCATGGGGATGGATGACCATGGCACAGTGCGTGGGGACGGGTGACCCTGGCACAGCCTGTGGGGACAGGTGACCATGGCATAGTGCGTGGGGACGGGTGACCGTGGCACAGTGCGTGGGGATGGGTGACCCTGGCACAGCCCGTGGGGATGGGTGACCCTGGCACAGCCCTTGGGGACGGGTGACCATGGCACAGCCCACAGGGATGGATGGGTGACCGCAGCAGAGCCCATGGGCTCTGACATGACGTGGTGGCGGTGGGGGACGCATGGATCTGCCAGTGACAGATGCCCAAGACCCTCCGGCACATCACTCATGGCGGACTTTCTGGGGTCACTCACAGTGGCCCCCGGTTGCGCAGTGGGGAGCAGAATCTGGCCACGGCTTGAAAATTGGGCGCTGGGGTCCGGGAGCGCCGGGGAAGGAGGAGGGACGTCCCCAGCGCGAGCAGCGGGGTGGGGGAAACGGGAGGTGGGAGGCAGCGGGGATGGGGGGGACCCGGCGCTGCCGTGGCTCCCGGCTGGTGCCTCACCCGCGCAGGCGTCCGGCGGCAGCTCCCTCTGCTCCAGCTCCCTCTGCTCGGGGACGCAGGGTCCCTCCCCGCGCTCGCTGCGGGGCTGCGCCTCGCTTCTGGAGAGGGCACCGTCTGCGCGGGGAGACAGCGCGGCTGGCACCGGCGGCACGGCTGCACCCGCTGGACCCTCCCCGTCACCAAGAGTTGGGGGCAACGCGCAGGGGACACCCAGGGCTGCCAGACCCTGGCATCTCTCCTGGCAGAGAAGCTGCCTAAATTTGGCAGGACCTCCGTGCCGGGAGGCCCGCGCAGCGCAAACGCTCAGGCCTTTGATTTTGGGGGATGAGGACCCACTCCAGCTCCGCGGGACGGGGCAGCAGCACCAGCACGGCACGGCACGGCACATCATCCCCTCCCCGCGCGCACAGCATGAGCCGCAGAGGGTTCCCTCCGAAACGGGAGGCCCCGGCGTGTGCCACCACCAACCGCTCGCGGGGAACCAGGGCATCCATGTCCGTGACCCTCTGGGAAGACGCAGCCATCCCCCCGGCCTGCCAGGAAAGGGGCAAACAGGGATCATTACCCAGGGAGATCAAAGACTCGTAGTTCTCCTTCACCAGGTTATTGTACAGCTCTTTCTGCCACTCCTCCAAATTCTTCCACTCCTCCGCCGAGAAGTAGACGGCAATGTCAACAAACGTCACCGGCACCTGCAGGGACAAGCCCCCGGCAGCTCAGCGGCGCCCGCTCCCGAGGGTCCCCCCGCCCGGTCCGCAGCCCCCCCCCCGGGAGCCGTTACCTTGGGGACCTCGCCCCGGGGGCCGGGGGGCAGCCGCAGCACCCAGAAGTTCCTGTTCTTCAGCAGGTTCTCCACGTTCTCCAGGCGCCGCTGGAGCAGCCCGTACTCCTGGATGAGGGTGCCCAGCACGGCCCACTTGCTCTCCAGCTGGTTCCCGAACTCCATGGCCGTCTTCTCGCAGTCCAGAAGCTTCTTCTCGGCCGTGCCGGACCGACCCTCCAGGCTGAGCAGGCGGGTGGCGAGGAGGTCGATCTTCCTCTCCATCGCCTGCACCGTGGCCACCACGGTCCAGAGCGAGGCCTCGGCGGAGTGGAGCTGCGCCTCCCGCACGTGCGCCCGCTCCGGCAGCAGCGGCGGTTGCAGCGGCATCAGGTGGGGGGCCTCCACGTTCCACTCCTGCACCTGGGCCGTGGGGAGGGCGCGGGTGGGAGGGGGCCCATGGGGACCCCGGCCCCACGGCAGGTGCCGCTCCTCCCCCTAGTTCAGGGGCTTTTGGCCACCAGCGCCCACCGCCACCCCCAACACCCCGCCGGGGACCCCCGCGTGCGATGCCCACCACCACCCACGTGCCCAAAGCCGGCAGCGCTGCCCTCGCCCTCCCAGCCCCGGCCGCCATGGGGGACCTGCCCTACAGCCGCCGCATTGCCCATCCTGTGCCGACGACTCGGCCGGGCAGGATTTGGCCCCTGGAGCGGTCGGTGCTGCCCAGGCAAGGAAGGAGCTGCTGGGACCCGGTCTGAGCTCCGGAAGGGGACAGGGCAGATAGATGCAGCAGGCCTGAGGGGACGGTGAGGGGCAGATGAGGAGGGTCCACCAGTGCCGCTGGGCGGGATGCGTCCTGCTCGGCCGGTGGGTTGGGGAGGGATTACGGTGCAGCCACGGCGGCCGTGGGGTCAGTGCCGGTCACTGTCCCCGTGGGACGCCGGCCAGCACCAGGCAGGTCACCGTGCTGTGTGCGCAGCCGCCAGACCTGCAGGGACCCCCACCCTGGCACCCCCCACCCCTTGCAGGGGCTTCCCTGGGGCTGCCAGGCAGGACCCCCCCGGGAGGAGGATGGGGCGGGCGGGCAGGGAGCAGGCGCGGACACGGGGCAGCCTGGACCAGGGGTGCCCGGGGACATCCTGGGGACAGATGGGCATCCCAGGTCAGAGGTGCCCGGTTGCATCCCGGAGCCACGGGGACATCCCGGCTCAAAGGTGCCCGGTCCCATCCCGGGGGCACGTGGGCATCCCGGGCCAGAGGTGCCTGGGGACATCCCGGGGGCACGGGGACATCTCAGGTCAGGTCCCCGGGGGCAGCCTGGGGCTGGAGCCTGCACGGAGCATCCCGGGGCCACAGGGACATCCCGGGCCAGAGGTGCCTGGTCCCATCCCGGGGCCACAGGGACATCCCGGGCCAGAGATGCCCAGTTGCATCCTGGGGCCACGGGGACATCCCGGGTCAGGGGTGCCCGGTCCCATCCCGGGGCCATGGAGACATCCCGGGTCAGGGGTGCCCGGGGACATCCCGGGGAACACGGGGACATCCCGGGTCAGAGGTGCCCGCTCGCATCCCGGGGGCACGGGGACATCCCGGAGCCACGGGGACATCCCGGGTCAGGGGTGCCCGGTCCCATCCCGGGGGCACGGGGACATCCCGGGCCAGAGGTGCCTGGTCCCATCCCGGGGGCACGGGGACATCCCGGGTCAGGGGTGCCCGGTCCCATCCCGGGGCCACGAGGACATCCCGGGTCAGGGGTGCCCGGTCCCATCCCGGGGGCACGGGGACATCCCGGGTCAGGGGTGCCCGGTCCCATCCCGGGGGCACGGGGACATCCCGGGTCAGGGGTGCCCGGTCCCATCCCGGGGGCACGGGGACATCCCGGGTCAGGGGTGCCCGGTCCCATCCCGGGGAACACGGGGACATCCCGGGCCCGGTCCCATCCTCGGCGGGCCGGGGGTGCCGGGGGGGCCCCGGGGGCATGGCGGGGTGGCCCCGGCCGGGGCGGCGGCGGGGAGCGGCCGGCGGCGCGGGCGGGGCGGCCCCGCCTCCGGTGCCGGTGCCGGTGCCGGTGCCCCGGGCCGGGCCGGGCCGCGCTTACCTGGGCGGGCGCCCACTCGGCCATGGCCCCGCGGTGCAGGGCCGGGCCCCGCCGGCTGGGGCCGGGCCGCGGCGGGGAGAGCGCGGGGCGGAACGGGGCCGCGCTGCCGCCCGCCGCCGCGCCGGGGCCGGGGCCGGGGCCGGGGCCGGGAGCGGGGCCGGGGCCGCTGTCGGTGCCTGCGCGCTGCGGGCCGGGCCCCGCCGCCCCGCCGAGGAGCCAGGGGCAGCCGGGGAATTGCATCCGCCTCCTCCGGGCTCGGCGGCGGCGGGCGGGGGGGAGCGGCGCCGAGCGCGGAGCACTGCCGCCTACCGGCACCGGCACTGCCACCGCCACCGCCACCGCCACCGGCACCGCCACCGGCACCGGCACCGCCACCGGCACCGGCACCGGCACCGCCACCGCCACCGGCACCGCCACCGCCACCGCCACCGGCACCAGCACCGGCACCGCCACCGCCACCGGCACCGCCACCGGCATCAGCACCGGCACCGCCACCAGCACCAGCACCGGCACTGCCACCGCCACCGCCACCAGCACCGCCACCACCACCGACCCCGGCACCAGCATCGGCACCGAAGTCGGCGCTGGCACCAGCATCGGCACCGGTACCAAGCCCCGGCACCGGTATCGGCATCAGCACCGGTGTCAGCATCGCCACAAGTACCGGCAGCGGCACCAGCATTGGCACCGGCATTGGCACCAGCACCAGTACCAAGCCCCAGCACCGGTATTGGCATCGGCACCAGTACCGGTGTCAGCATCACCACCAGTACCGGCATCGGCACCAGCATCGGCACCGGTACCAAGCCCTGGCACCGGTACCAAGCCCCGGCACCAAGCCCCGGCACCAGTACCAAGCCCCGGCACCGATATCGGCATCAGCACCGGTGTCAGCATCACCACCAGTACCGGCATCGGCACTGGCACCAGCACCAAGTCCCGGCACCGGTATCGGCATCGGCACCGGTGTCAGCATTGCCACCAGTACCAGCATCGGCACCGGCATTGGCATTGGCACTGGTGTCGGCATTGGCACCAGCACCGGTACCAAGCCCCAGCACCGGCATCAGCACCGGTACCAGTGTCAGCATCACCACCAGTACCGGCATCAGCACCAAGCCCCGGTACCGGTATCGGCATAGGCACCGGTGTCAGCATCGCCACCAGTACCGGCATCGGCACCGGCACCGGCATTGGCACCGGCACCGGTACCAAGTCCCAGCACCGGTATCGGTATCGGCATTGGCACCAGTGTCAGCATCACCACCAGTACCAGCATCGGCACCGGCACCGGTACCAAGTCCCAGCACCGGTATCGGTATCGGCATCGGCACCAGTGTCAGCATCACCACCAGTACGGGCATCGGCACCGGCATTGGCACCGGCACCAAGTCCCAGCACCGGTATCGGTATCGGCACCGGCACCAGCGTCAGCATCACCACCAGTACCAGCATCAGCACTGGTATTGGTGCGGCAGCGGCAGCGGCACTGGTACCAAGCCCCAGCACCAGTATTGGCATCGGCACCAGCATCAGCATCACCACCGGCATCAGCATCGGCACTGGTATCGGTGCTGGCACCAGCATTGCACTGGTGTTGGCACCGGCACCGGTACCAAGCCCCGGCACCAGCATCAGCATCGCCACCGGCGTCGGCACCGGCACCGGCATCGGCACTGGTATCGGCATTGGCGTCAGCACCAAGCCTTGGCACTGGCATCGGGCACTGGTGTTGGCATTGACACTGGCATCAACATCGGCACCAGCATCACCACCGGTGTCAGCACCAAGCCCCGGCCCTGACACCAACGTCGGTTCCGGCTCCAGTATCAGCACCAGCACCCAGCCCAGCGGGTGCCCTGAGCCCAAAGCCCCCGGGCTGCCCCGCTCAGCCGGGCACCGCGTCCCCGCCAGCACCCCGGGGTCACAGCCCCGCAGGTGGCGGGTCGGGGCTGGAAAAGGGGGTGTCTCCCCCCCCACCTTGGGCTGTGCTGCTGGGACCCCCCTTCTCCCTCCAGCAAACACCCGGTGACACCGGAGGGCCGGGAGCCCGGGGCCGTGGGGCGAGAGCCTGGTGTGGGGAGGGGAGCACCCGGCCACCCGCACCAGGACCCCCGTGCTGGCCAGAGACGGACGGGAGACCCACGTGTGGGGATGTGCTGGGTTTGGGGACCCCCCCTGCGCACCCACCCCAGCCCCTGGGACCCTTCGGTCTAACAGCACCGGGGACTGGCGCCGGTGGGAGACCAAGGAAAAGCGTTACGGTCTTGCCCTCATGGAAACCTCCCGGGAAAAGCTCCTCCGGCACCTCGGTGCCCCACGGTCCGTACGGGTGGGCCACGACGGGGGGTCCCCTGTGCCGGACACGGACCGGGACGGCCGCGGCCCCCAGGCAGAGAGGGCAGCGGGACAAGAAGAGTTAACGGGCTGAGCAGGCGTCACGGGAGCCCGAGCAGCCATTTCGCTTGAGGATGCGATCGCTCCCGCGTCCCCTCCAGCGCTGCGTCCCCCAATTGGGACACCCAAAGCCCCCTAAACCCCCTGTGCCCCTGCCCCATGGCCCGGCACCCCGGGGGCTCCCGCAGCCGCCGCCCTCCCAGTCCCCGGGGCTGAGCCGGAGCAGCCGGCACCCACCAGCGCCTGGCGCAGGATGAGTGCTCTCCGCTCCTGCCCCGGGATGGGGGCCGAGGGTGTCCCCTGGGGCCGAGGGTACCGACTCAGCCCAAGGCGTGAGCTGTTGGGCAGCCGGTGATGCCCCACGGGGGCCGGGGAGCTCCCGGAGCCGGGGGAGGCGGGACAGGGACCCCAAAGGGAAGCGCTTAAGCAGCTTTTTGGGGCGCTCATTCTCTCTGTGCAATTAAGAGGAGGGGAAACGATGGTCTTCAGCAAAATAAAAAAAATCAACCCAGCTCAGGCGCGCGGAGCTGCCGCCTGTCCAGCGCTGCCCTCTCCACCCCCGTCCCAAAGATGCCGGGATTCGCCTGGAGCTCGGCACGCAGCACCTCCGGCACGACCGCGGGGGACCGGGAAGGCTCCAGGGGACAGCATTTGGTGGTGGGAACCAGCAAACAGGCACTGCACGGTCACGTAAACCCCATTTCTTTGGGAAACCGGCAAATAATGGCAGTTTACTGGGGTTTTTTTTCACTCCCCACCATCCCCTCGCACCCAGCAGCTCCGGGTGGGAAGGAGCCAGCTCCTACCGAAGGGCACGGCTGTCCGTGCCGGGTGGGGACAGGGACCAGCTGCTCTCCCACCTTCTCACCGGCTCCGGGCGGCAGGTCCTTGCTCGCGGGGAGCAGGCACGGTGATGAACGCAAAACTGACACCTCGACGTGCAGGAGACAACAGGGCCCCACGCGGTCACCGCGGCCGGCAGCGGTTTTGGTCATAAAAAAAATATGTGCGCCCATAAAACCTGCTCCGAGCTCAGGATCGGTAACCCTCGGAGGCCGGGGCACGAAACCAAGCCCTTCGGGTGACGGCTGAGAGGAAGGACCCGCTGCGTCGCTGCTGCTGGTCCCCCGGGGGCTCCCGAAATCCCTCCCTGCTTGCAGCGGGTTTCTGTCTCTTGCATCCCCTCTGCGTTTCCCCCACCGCGTTTAAGGACACCCACCGGGCAAGGCCACCGCCGCCGTGAGGGCACAGGACCCAAAAAGCTCCCTGGACCCCGCAGAAGGACGGCGCGGGGCGGCTGGGTGCCGTTTTAGTCTCTCCTCCCACGAGACCTTGCTGGCGCGCGGTTTTGGTGAGATTTGAGGTTGCTCCTGCGCTGTATAAACTCCCGAGTTAAATCAAAAGCCAGGCAGCAGCAGGCAGCGTTGCCCACGATGGCTCATCCAGATCGGAGACTCCCGGAGCCGGCGCTGAGCCAGTGCTCACCCGCTGCCGGAGCAAACTAGGAGTTCCCGTGCTGGGGACAGCGGGAAGAAATGTCAAGTATCTGCTGGGACCTGGGGGCTTCTTTTCCTCAGGCAGGGTTTGCTCATTTTATCCCTGAGATTTTCCAAATCTCTCTTAGAGCGAGGGTAATATTTCCCCGGGAATGTCAAGTCCTCCTGGGGGAAGCTTTGATCACCCAGGACAGCACTGGCTAAAGACCCCACTCTTTGCGGCAGCGGGGAATTAAAAGCACGGTCCAATGGATGGACTTTGCACCCTTGGGAGGAGTGAGGGATGCTGGGGCCAGGAGCATCCCGCGGGATCCAGCGGTCGGGAGACAGGAATCGTCCCCTCTGCGTGGATCGAGCTGCACCCCAGCCTGGGAGGAGGATGCGTTCTCTCCCGCTGGGGCTCTTGGAGGGCTGGGAGCGGTGCAGGACGCCCGGGCTACGACGCCACATCCCATGTCGGAGCATCCCGAGGGTCTCCAGGATTGGGTGAGTTTTCCCTGTTTTGGGGTCGACAGCCCAAGAGCTGCCCGCTTGCTGCCACGGACCCGGGGCTCCCTCGAGGCGGATGCTGCACCCGCACAGCCCGTCCGCGCCGCCGCTTGCTCCCCGCGCCCTCTCCCCGATCTCCCTCTGTGGGCACCTGAAAGGTTCCCGAGGACGTAAGTCCACAAGACCAACGGCAGCGGGTCAGATCCAAGATCCAGCTGGGCTCGGACCTGGCCCAGGAGCAGCGAGGGCATCGCCTAGGGCGAGCCTAAGACCACACCGAGGGCACAGGACTAACGTTGAAGCCCCTCCACCGCCCCGCAGCTCAGGACACCCTGAGCCAGAAGCGGCATCTCTGTATTTAAGAGTTTCTATAATTTTTTTATTTTTTTTTCCTTCTGGGAATTTATCCAGCCGATTCTGAAGCGGCGTAAAGTCCCTGCACCTGCGGCATCTTGCTGCACAGAGGCCACCGGCGTAACTAACCGCTGCGTGAAGAACCATCGCCTTCCCTTGGCTTTGAACCCGCCGTTTACCAGTTTCACTTGATGGCAACCTCCGTGAAACCGTTTCCAGTTCCACCTCCAAACTGGGGCAACGGGAAGCGCCCGGGGTACGCAATGCATGGGCACAGCCCAGATCCACTGGGAATACGACAGGAGCGGAGAGGAATTACGCACAATAAGCAGGATAAGGCCAAAGCTCCACAAAAGCAGATGGAGCTTTCTGGGAAAGGGGTTCTTTTTTTGATTGCTTTTACTGAAAGGCCACATCGAGAAGGGAAGACAATCTCTTCCCAGAAAGCGCTTGTACAAGACCTCAGTTTCTGTAGTTCTGTGTTTATTTTTGTTTATTTTTATCACAGCAGCACCCGCAGCCCACGAGGTGCCAACCGAACACGCAAGACGAGACCCTTCATCTGAAGGGGTAAGTGGAGAGAGAGACAAGTACAGAGAAACTACAAAAAGAAATAATCTTTTATCAACATTAATCATGAAACGCCAGACCTCTCAATTTGCAAACCGAAGAGAACAGAATGGGAGAGGACACTTCAGACAGCGATCCATAAAGCATAAATAAAACAGAAAGGGCAGAAAAGCCTCACATGCTACATCCTGACCTTGTTTCTACCCTTCAGAGAATGTAAGGGCTCTTGAAACTAAAAATGTTTTAGTCTCAGATGTGTTTCTGTCACCGCTCCTCCTGACGAGGTGGTACATAGCAGGGCGAGCTTTACACTTCCAGACATGACCTAAAGCTTTTTAAAAAGAAATAAATACATAAATGTGTTGGAAATTCTCTTCAAAGAAAAACTATCTTGCTAAAGATCTGGCTTTTTTTTTTTCCCCTCTGACTGCACAACCCCAAGAGTTTATGCAGTTGCTTGTATTTCCCAATGCACAAACATTCCTTCTCAAGGCAAGTACACGGATTCTCAGCTTAGGTTTCTTATTAAATAACATAGTCTACGAAAAACTCTTCCTCTCCCTGCTAGAAGAGAATTAAAACAGTTTCCCAGAGAGGAATTGAGAGAATCTCACGTCGACTCGGGCAAGGAATGGCGAGTCTCTACATCCTTCCACTCGTTTCCCACCTCAACTTCCCAAGTACCCCAGCCGACACCGCACTAAAGGATTACCCGATTTTTACCCCGCTTCAGCCAAGTTTGTTCTGTTCTCCCTCAGCCAAAGCTTTGGACTGGGATAATAATTTATCTCGCTGCGCTTTCTGATGCTTACCTTATGCTGCTACTTTTTTTTTTTTTAATTTCTTTTAATTTAAGCAGCACATTCATTGTGCAGGTTAGGTAGGTAGGGTGACAGGGCGTCGTGCCGCACCGGTCAACATCTTCTTGAAAACAAACTGCTTTGCTCTACGGTGAATTGCTCCCCGGATAGAGAAGGAACAGAAACGCCCCATCTAAGTAACCCCTGGGCATTAACGTTTCACATCCCTTAGCACTGCGCATAAATCTTTAATGTTTTACCTTTTAGTGTTACTTTTCCATGGAGGCTGGAAACACAATGTTTAAATACAGCTTCAGAAATAACTATTTTTGAAGTTCCTAACAGCGTAACAGCAACACGCGGAGGGAACGGTTACTCTCGCACATAAACTGCTTGTTTAATCATTCTGGGCTAAGGCGAGGCTCAGTCAAGGCAAAATTCCTGCCAGCGTCAGTGGAACGGGGAAGGAGCGTCCACATTAGAAACAAAACCAACAAAACTTATCTTTTTTTAAGCTGGATCTCTGCATTAACATCTCTGCACTTCTTATACCCCACGCAGAGAACACCTCGCCGAGCTGGTGCAGCGAGACGCCGGAAGAAGTTACCTTTCTCTCCGCGTGTGCTCCGAGTTTGAGGTGAGAGGGTCGGGATGTTGGGAGAAATCCACCTGCCACACCAGAGCCTTTCTGCTTACAGACAAAAGAAAACGGACACAAAGGTTTTCACCAAAGCACGGATACAGCATCTCTTCCCGGTTCTTCTCTTGCTCATTTCTCGGGACACAAGTCCTTTCAATAGGGCCCGACTCCGGATTTCCCCTGAACATCTGAACTTTCACTGTTCAAACAGGACCGCGGAATATGCTTTACAGCGATCACCACTCCTCCAGCTGTTCACCCTCACTCTGCCCGCTGCTAACCCGAGGAGCTAATCTTCGCTGCTTCCCACGTGGAAGACACCTGCTTTTATTTCTGAACCTCTTCAACACCTTTGCTTAATTTTGTTGTTTAAGATTCGCTCAGCGTTTTGAGCAAGTGAAACGCTACACTGTCGTCATTTCGGATAGCCACGCTGCCTGGGTGGCTTTCCGTCTCCATTTAATCTCTGTCTCCACTTTAAACCTCTGAACAAGGTGATTATCTGTATTTCAGCGCAAAGTCTCAGATGTAAGCGACCGTCTCTGGGCGGATGCTCCTTAGCTCTGTGCTTCCAAGTGGGGGAAGGAGGCAGAGCTTCCTACACGAGCTCTTTCACCCAGGATTTACTTTCAGCAGCTCCTGAATGACCACGCGCCAGGTTCAGCCTCGCTGTTCCAGGGGTTCTTCAACTGTTTCACGGTAGGAACCACAGTTTTGGTAGGATCCAAAAGTTTTCGCTCCAAAGAATCCTCATTCAGGAGCACAGAGCATACTTGTGACCACTAAGGCATTAAGCTGCGTGGGAGAAGAATAAAAGCTGCCTCCGGGGCAATTATGGGAAATAAGGAGAAGCCAGTGATAAAAGTGTTTTCTGGACATTATTCCTGTATTTGGGATGGGCAGGGATCCCTTGGGGCCAAGTGTATTCCCCCAATCCCCTTCCAACATTATCAAACTCCACCACAGCACCAGCCGTTCCTTGCTCTACTGCTCCTCACGGGAAGCTGAGGACATCGACTTCGCTCACGGGCTCACTGCAAAGCAGGTGCTTGAACCGGAGGTAACACAACTTTTTGCACTCAACTGGAATAAGCAAAAATGCCGAATATCACCAGCCTGTGAGAGAAGCTGCGTGATCGACAAACGCTGTCTCTGCAGGACTCCCCTCCTGTCTGCTCGTCCCTGTAGCTGAAGCCACCGCTTTCTTTTTTAGTTGACAGAGTAATGTTACCTGTACTTTGCACATACATTAAGAATACACCCGTGCTCAAACAGACGTTTGAAGCAATTGATTCCAGTCGTTATATCTCTGCGACACTGCTTTCACTGCCGCCGCTGCTGTCCTACGTCTGGAACTGCTGAACTAACTCTGAGGTTTTTTTTTGGTTGCCATTTTTACGTCAAACCCAACCATTCACCTTAACCTACGCTCTTAGAAGCTCCGTTTCCCGCTTACAGCTCTGCGGACAATCCTGTTCTGATCGTGACATTTTCTTCCTCTCCTCATACCTGAAAATCTCCCCAGCATTCTTCTGCATGAACACAGACATTCTCTAGCATGCGCTGTTTGGTGCGCCAGAAGAGCTTTTTAATAATGCTTTTGGTACAGCCACCGCCGCTCTACACAACTCCTCCTCCCAGATACGAATCATCTAGCCGCTAATTAAAAGCAGCTCCTAATCAATGACTGTTAGGCTGGCACCGGCCAGATGCCTTTCACGCTTGAACTTGATTCAGTTTAATAAACCTCTCTTATCCTAAAGCTTCCCCTATAACCAATATACGACTACCAGCCATCATCTCTGGATGGAGAGGGATTTTTTGATAACCGAATGGAAAATCTATCCCAGGAAAGCTTTTGACACACCGATTACATGTGTATGTTATGAGTGCGCAAGTGATTAGTGAGCCTGGGTTTTTCCATAAAACTTTTGTCACATTCCGTACACTTGTAAGGCCTCTCCCCCGTGTGAGTTCTCTGGTGTCGAATCAAGTCTGCGTGGCGACCAAAGCTTTTACCGCAGTCTGTGCATATGTACGACGACACCCGATTCTTTCTGGTGTGAATTTCCTTATGTTTTAGAAGCCCAATTTTCAATTTAAAAGTCTTCTGACATTCTGTACACAGATACAGTCTTTCTCCTGCATGGGTTTGCTGATGAAAAAGGATTTCTTTGAATCCATTAGGTTCTCCCTCCTCAAGAGAGCTGTTACCTCTTCTGCTTCCTGTTGGATTTGCCTGATCTGTTGCTGAATTCTGACGAATCTCAGATGTTACCCCCTTGTCCAAAATTTGGCAGGTCAGGTCTTGGGATCCTCCCGAGAACGATCCATGCAGCTCTGTATTTTCTGCAGTCTTTGCGTGACTCTGCAACTCGGATCTGATCACAGCACCACTGCAGCCTGGAACAAAAAGATTTCAAACGTTCCTTTTATCTGACGTGATATGACACAAATCTCCAAAGAACGTCAATTCCTGATTCACCGTGACTACATCTGTACAAAGAAAACAAGTTCTGGGTAAAAAAAAGCAGGGATGCACCAGAATCCCCCCTCCCTCTAGTCCTACAAGCCCGTGCATTTCAACGTCTTGCAAATTTAATTGCTGACGAGTCTCAGGCCACCACGCACCTGCGCTGAGACTTGCAGGAATCTCCCTTTCCTCAAAATCCTGCTGATCCTTGACATGCAGCGCATCTCTTGGCTGGACATTGCTTTTGGGAACAGGATAGTCTGCACAAGGAGCAGAACATGGAAATGATGCTTATGATCTCCCTCTCATTTTTTTTCCATTATTACAAAGGTATTTCCTAACCTACTTTAACTGTATTGGTGTAGACAAAGGACACGTTGCACAAAGAGCAGTCCTGAAGATAGCTTTTTGTCAGCCTGTTCACTTTAAGTCTCTGAACCCTGTAGTTTACTTACGCCCTTGTTTTGTAACATGACTCATTTTTGTTAATTTACATGAAAAATACTGCCTTTTGCTTTCTCAAGGAACAACAATTTTCTAGTTGTTTCTAGAACTATAAGAAAAGACTTTGCGATGCTGTTTTCTAGCAAATATCTGCATAACCCACTGCCTCTTTTACTCCGGGGAAAGGTCCAACGAGGAGGCACTAGCAAATGCAGCCGTTCTGGCATCTAAGAGGGTGGCTGGGAAGCCGGGGAGCAATATTTGTTTTCCAATTTTTAAAATATTCCAGAAATTATATCCGAAAGGTTGAAAAGTTAAATGTTCAGAAGTGGAAGGTCTCGAATTGATTGCGGCCATAAAAGCGTAATTCAGCTGCCTGGTGCTGTATGCTATGATTCAGTCCTGGCTGCCTTTCTGATACACGAACTTATCTTCCCCCAGCTAATCCCTCCTCGTGCAATGCACAGCACATACTTTTTTAACAGATCAGAGCTGTATGAAAAATAGAGGCAGCTGTCTGCAGACTCTAGCTTTTCTACTGTAAAAAAATAGAAGGTATGTGAAGAATAAAAAAAAGGTAGAATTACATTGTCTCATTATTTCATGTCATTTCAAATTTGAAAGTGCAGAAGTAGCAACAGAATGAGGTTAGGCTGAATCAGCGTTTCTTAAACAGAACCGAAGAGTGTCACAAAGCGCAGAGTATGTGACAACTGAGGCTCCTGGGGTTCACAGCACTTGTGTTCCTGCAGCCCAGAGGACAAGTAAAGGCACTTTTAGCCCCTAATTACAGCAGGTTCTTCTTCTATTCATCCAAGGAATCACCTGAAAGCCGAGGAGCCAGTGGAAGCTCACACCTTCAAACTTAAAAAACAAACAAACAAACTTCAAACAAATGTATAGTTGGGCACTTAAAACTAACCAGTAAGACTTCTTCATTTTCTAGAGCACCATTCATGTTATTTAACTATTTCTGCATCAAAATAGTTCAATACTCTCTAGGGAATCACAAAAACCAACATACATCAGGATTTGGGGATGATGAAAATACTCACAACTTAACTACAATTAACAAGTCCACAGCATTCATGACACCACACGACATCACAGCTCCTGAGCTCGTGTATCTAAACCTTTTCCACTCTCCCGAGCTCGTGTATCTAAACCTTTTCCACTCTCCCGAGCTCGTGTATCTAAACCTTTTCCACTCTCCCGAGCTCGTGTATCTAAACCTTTTCCACTCTCCCGAGCTCGTGTATCTAAACCTTTTCCACTCCCCTTTTTTCCTTGTTTTAGTTAGCAGGTGCATTGTCGGGGCACCGTCAGAGATGCTAAACCCCTCTACCAGGGGAGACCCTTTCACTCTCTGTTATTCCACCCATATCACGCAGACAAGGAATCACCTACGCTCACAGACTATCTGACATCAACAGAGCGGAGGGAGACAGCAGTCGTGGAGGCGTTAGTGACTGTCCTTCAGCCTTTAAAGAAAAGATAGTGGAGCTTATCGTCTCTCGCAAAGATTCAGAAGTATCTCAAGATTAATTCACTAGAAATCAAGGGAATTGAGGAGTGACTGTTAGACAAGAGCCAGGCCAGAAACAGCACAGATCCGTTAGCATTCAGCGAGAAAGGAAAAACTAACCTTTACCCAACGTGGTTAAAGATTCATAATTCTCCTTTATCACTTTCTTGTAAAGTTCCTTCTGCCAGTCTCCCAAGTCCTCCCCCTCACACGCTGCAGCATTATCAAATGTCCCAGGGACCTAAAACAAAGCGTTCAATAGTCAATGCCACTGGCAAGTCGTGTATCCTTGAAAGCCCTCTTTTTCAAACAGTATTAAACAAGCGGTCACCAGCCAACCGTTTCTAGCGATGCCCGTGTTACGTATAACCAGCATACTCATTAAGGTCTTGATATACCAATCGTCTGCTGTTATTTCTGTACGTAGCTCAGAATGAGTAAAATTACTTTAAATTTATGTGACTCAACTGAAACAATGACTTTCTGTAATGACCGGGTCAAAAATCAGTCGTAAAAAAAAAAATGTATCTGTGGTCACCATCGATACCCAGCCCCATCAGGGAATTTGGCTCTTCCTTTCACTGAAAACCAGAAAATACTCCGGAGTGTATTTAAATAAGCCCTGAGGCAGTGCCACAGACTGTCGGATCCGGCTGTGAGAGTTCGCCCCTAATAATGAAAGCTAACACAAACAAAAAATTAAGCCCTACGAATACCGAGAGACGAATACCGCGTTTTTTGCAATGTGTATGTTCATACCGCGTACATACTTTGCATCTGTACTTTATATCTACATAGTACCACGTTTGCACGTGCTCGCCTTTGAATATGCTTTGCTTTGCCTTTTAACCTAACACACATCTCACTGGTTCAGGTGTTTTGCAGCTTGCACCACGTGTAAACCCAATTGTACAAATCCGCTGCCAAGAGAAATAATTAAGTTTCATTAGTTTGTCGCTAGATGGGATCACAATCCGAATTAAATACACAGGGGAGAAGGCTGAGCAGAAGTTAAGCCTCCGTCTCAGCCCCAAACTCCCACACCACGGGCACTGCGCCACCGACAAATCGTCTCAGTGACTCTAAAGAAATGTTTCCAAGCATGAGGACTGTCGTATACAAATACAGGTCTGCAGGGAGCGAATCCATTTTACAGCATGAAGCGGGACTGCATTTCCAACAAACAGCAGGTTTTCTCCCTAACATTTAGGCACCAAATTGGAATTCCAGCACGGAGAGTACCAAGATGCCTTTAACTTCACCAACCCCACCATGCCACCTCCCACTCTGCAACATCAGGGAGAAAAACGAAACCCGCCGTGTTGCTGGCAACATTTTACTGCCACAGAGCATGTTTCACCTACTGCTGCTTCCCTGAAGTGCTTTACATGAAAATCTTCCCTTAATTTAAGGGAAGTAAATACAATAGCAAACACCTTAATTACCCTCGAGTGCTCAGGATTCCGGATTCGTTTTCGAGTTTTATTACTTATCCCACCGCAGAAACTCCGGGGTGTGCCGACGAGCCAGTTTCCGTCTTCATCCAAAATGAATTTTTTGGGAACAGCTTCTTTCAGCAGTCGTCTGTTTTTTCTGATTTTTAAGGGGTCAATTTCAAAAGAGCTGTCCTCAAAATGCTTCGAACACAGTCGCTGGTGCTTGGAAGGCGTTCCCATGTCCCGGCCCATGTTGTGAATCCACTGCTTCAAGAGAGGTTTATTTTGTAAAGGAAAACCATAGAAAGTAACGGTACTGTTCTTGTACACCCCGCTGGTGGCATTCTGACAGTTCAGCGCCGAGCAATAAACCATTGTAAAATGGGAAACAGGAACAAATCCAAAAATAACGTGCCAAGAGGAGGGTTTAAAGAGTTTCTAATCAACTTTGGTATTAAACGGGCCTAAACATCTCAAGAAAAAAACATGGTTTTGAAAGACAGAAAGAGCTGAGTTCACGAAGTGAAACACGGCGCTGAACCTCGCTGCCAGAGACATGGAGCTCACCGCAGCTGATGCCTGCAGCACACGGAGAGGAGGAGCCAGGTCCCCTTTCACAGCACGCGGCTTCCTCGCTTCAAAGCAACAGCGTACAATCTGGAAGGCAAAAATCTTTAAAATCAGCTTAATGGACCGTTGCTATGCAGACTTATGTCTAAAGTAACTTCCGCTATGTACACACACATATGCACTTCATCAATTTGCGTGTCCGCGAGGAATCCTCCCACGCTCCACCACAAAGCTTATGATACAGTTATTCAGAAGGCAGCAACAAAAGAGTGATAGCCAAATAACTTCCAAAAAAATGAAGTCTGGGGTTTATATGTGGGGTCTGAACAAGGACTCCTCCATCATATTGGCTGCGTGCTGGAGGAGGCGAGTCTCGGGGATGTCAGTCGGAGAGGAGATCTTTGGACAGGCGCATTGAAAAGAGGAGAAAACCGCAAAGAGGCACTGTTAGAAAAGGACGATGATAGAAATCGTCAGGGCATGCACCCGCATAAAGAACCCAGGAAGAGAGAGGGCTATGCAGAGCATGCGGGAACGCTTCTGGAGACAAACATGACCCAGACCTGACGCTAGCAACTACCCTCACCATCGCACTGCGCTTCTGGGAACGCGTATGGTTCATGACCCATTCTGGTATGGGACGTAGGAGGAAATTGGGCGCCTCTGCCCCAGGGCATTCTGCCAACTTGCAGCCCTGCTGCGGACCCCACTCACTACCCCTTCCCATGCACCAGTGCCCGGTGAGGCAGGAGGAGGTCGTTACTTCCCCCAGGGCCGACATGGGAGCTCTGTTAAGCTGTCGCTGGGGGACAACAGGGCACCCCTCGCTTCTCCTGAGGCACCGAGAGCAGCAGCCGCCCTGCCGCCATCCCCGCGCACCCCGTGAGTGCCCGCACCTCACCCCCCCCAGCCCTCAGCTGCACAACTGCGGGAGGAAGCGCGGACCAGCGCTCCCCTCCCCGAGCTGCGGGGCCCTGCGGGGCACTCCCGGGCCACGGCCCCGGGGGAACGAGCCCCTGCAGCCCCCAGGGCAGCCTGTGCGTAGCGGGGAGGCAGGGCACGGCCCACGGGGCGCCGGTGGCCGTTCCAGCGCGCGGGGCACCGCAGGGGGACACAGGCCTCCCCCGCCCCGACCCCGCGGCAGGCACAGGCCTCGCCCGCGGCCCGGGCCCCCCGGGCGGCCGCTCCGCCCCTACCCCGCCGGTGCCGAGGGGGGACGCGGGGCTCCCCTCAGGGACCCCGCGGGACTCCCCTGCCTCCCCAGGGCATTGGCGGGAGGCGCCGAGCCCCGCGGGACGGTCAGCGCCCCCCGCCCCGGGCCCCGGGCCGCTCACCGCCGCCGCCGGGCCGCCATCTTCCTCCGCGGCGCCTCGCCCCGCCCCTCGCCCGGGCAGCAGCCAATCGGTCGGGGCGCCGGCCGCCACGCGCCTCCAGCCCTGGGCGGGGTGGGCCGGCCCACTTCCCCTCGCCATTGGCCGGCCGCCGCTTGACCCCGCCCTCCCGTGGGCGAGCGCTGCCCCACGAAAGCCAATCACCGCGGGCACGTGCGGCGCGGCCTCCACGAGGAGGGGGTGGGCAGGCACGTTCATTCCCATTGGTCAGCACAGGAAGAAACAGGACGCTGATTGGAAGAGGCAAGCATGACCTCACGGGAAGAGAGGCGGGGATTGGGAGCCCGCGCTTTCCCGTTGCCGCAGCTGCGGCGGCCGGAGCGGGGCCGGGTCTGAGGCGATTCCCGCCGCGGCGAGGCCTGGGCGGGAGAGCGGGGCGGCGAGACGCCGGCAAACGCCCGGGGCGGCTGCTGGGAGGCGGCTCCGCGGCGAAGACCCGTGTCCGGCTGCCCACAGGAGGAGGGGGGCGCAGGCCCGGGGCCTCCTCAGGGGGAACCGGCGGTGGACTGGGCCCCGGGAGCCCGAGGGCGGCGGCGGGACGGGGGGATGCGCAGCCCCGGAGCGCGGGACTGGCTCTGCACCTTCCCAGCCCGGGGGGGGGGAGTTCGGAGTCCCCCCTGCCGGGAGGGCAGGCTGAGCCCAGGGGCGAGCCTCCTCCCAGCCCGGAGAGAAACCCGCGCCTCTCCCTTCGCGCCTCTCCCTCCCGCCTTGTCCGTCATTTCCACATCTAAAGCCAGGATTTGCCTTGAAAACGGGGGTTCACGGGATGGCAGACCCAGAGTTTCTCCTCTTGCTTCAAACATGCTCATCTTCCCTCCTCCCCCTGTAGAACGACCCGTGGCATTTCTCTAACAACTTTAATTAAAAAAAAACCAAAACAACCAAACCAGAAATTTCCCGCCAACAAAAAAGCATCCGAACAAAACTTAAGCAGAAACGCGCAGGTAAAAAGGGCTGTTTAACGAAGTTTGTCACAACTGGCAGTGAAGGAGCCCTGAACCAAAACAGGCTCTTGCCTGACTCAGCCAGTGCTGCTGCTTCTCTAATTTTTGTCCACGAGGCTCAACACCATCGACAACAA
This sequence comes from Gavia stellata, assembly GCF_030936135.1. NCBI lineage: Eukaryota > Metazoa > Chordata > Aves > Gaviiformes > Gaviidae > Gavia > Gavia stellata. Next base: position 686,336 of record NC_082599.1, on the reverse strand, counting down.
GGTGACAGATGATATATCCAGACTCTTTTATTACTAAAAGGAATGAATCGTGTCCTCGCAATGTCACAACACGTCGGACTCTCAGCAGCGCTCTTCCCCTTAAGAGACACTGAATACGAGCAAAAACACAGTTTCTGAAGGAAAATGTTTAACGAGCGTCTACATTTTCTGTTTTCATGGGATTTGGAAAATTGAACAGAGAAGACCTGTAACAAGGTGGTCAAGGAATTGCAACACAACTTTTAAGGCTATGCAAAATCAAAATCATATTCCAGGCTTCCCGGTCATTTTACAACTCCAGGCAAGGACCCCAGCCTTCAGGAATCCTCTCTCGGGGTTCAGCAGCAGAGGCCCAGGAGCTCTGTGATTTAACCGCGGCAACAAGCTGCCTCTCAGGCTCTGCTCCCTTTGGTCTAGTTGCCACTTCCTGAAGAGGCTTCTTCCAAACAGCCCCAGGGTCAACGCCTCCTTTCTCAAAGTATTTCACACAAGTGGGTATTTCCTGACACTGTTTCACTTGTTTAGTGGACAATTAGTAACTGTCACTCACTTGTTTTCAGCCCAGTCCCTGGACTCCAGACTCTCGGTGGACGAGGGATAACATTTCAGATATTCTCCAGCCTGAAGTGTTACAAATTGTTCCGTGTGCTGATGCGATTTCTCTCCCGCGTGGATTCATGGCTAGCAGCAACTCTGAGCACCGCAGACTTCCTACACAGCTCCAACACATCCCCAATGCTACAGGCCCCAGTGAAAGCTGTGAAACACCCCCACGGACCATTGCAACACAGTCTGTGGGAAATAGCCCCCCCGACCTTCTCCCTTTGCCTGGGAGGGGGCTCAGAACGGCTGTTCGACAGCCTCCTCCTTCCTACGGTCCAGCACAGAGCTGGGGGATCCTGCCATGGCCGTGCCTCCTGCCCAGCAAGGGTGACAGCAAGCAGGCTGCGAACCCCCCGGCTGGACGGGATTTTCTATATGGAGTGCATTTCAGACCCCCTGATCTCTGTGCAGGGCCAACCCGCCAACGTCAGATGTGTTTCCTGCACGTGACTTTCCTGATGCTTCATGAAACTCCTCCTGAGCACAAACCTTTTCCTGCAGAGGGGGCACTGGAAGAGCCCCTCTCCCGAGTGCCGGCGCTGGTGCTTTAGAAGATAATCCTTTCGCCTGTAGCTTTTGTCACACTCGGAGCACTTGTAGGGCCTCTCTCCCGTGTGAGTCATCTGGTGTCTAACGAGCCACGAATGGCAAACGAAGCTTTTCCCACAGTCGCTGCAAATGTAGGACTTTCCCCGGCCCTGGCTCTGCTGCTGGCTTGCCGGGCTGCCCCTGGGCACAAAGTGCTGCCTGCACCCGGTGCAGGCCTCCGACTTGTCCTGCGGGTGATCCCAGTAGGGGCTGACCAACGGGTTTTCCGCGGGGAAGTTCTCCTCGCTTTCCACAGACAGCTGCTCGTCTCCACCGAGGCCGCTGTGGTGACGAAGCCTGTTTTCTCCCGTGGGGTTTTGTTCACCCTCGGTGCGGGTCACCAGCTGCGGCCCCTCGCAGGAGGCAGGAGCAGCCCCCTGCCCGATGCCTTTCTCACCCGGAGCACATGGCTGCGACTGCAGCAGATGGAACACCCTTTCGCTGAGACTCTTCTCACATGTGGGGCCTGGAAACATCTCCCCTTCTCGGGCTCCCTGGGGAGTCTGAAGATGTTCCTGCTGGCTAGAGTTTCTCTCACATTTGCTGTATGCGCATGGTCTCTTTCCAGCACCATTTTCTTGAGTGCTAAAGAAATCTAAGCGCTCACCAAACCCTCGGTCGTACCGAGCGTCGCCCCCAAGGCTGTTGCCGGTGGTGTTTGTTTCCATCATTTCTGAATTCCACTGACTGTCCCATGTCACTCCGGGGCTAGGACCTTTGGAAAACTTCTCTCCAGGTCTTGCTGGTACCTCCAAGTCACACACCGTGCTTTCAAAGCAATCTGCCGGAGGGTCCCTCTTTGTGTTTTCATCGTGCACTGAAACAGATATGAGTTCAGAGTCTTTTAATTAAGGAGGCTGCTTAAGAATATCCCTCTAAGTCTACAGCCATGTCTTGCTAATGGAAAGACAAAGTAAATACGATGGGAGGCTTTAATACTGAGGGGAAGAGCAAGTACCAGTGTTCCACTGAAACAAAAACTCCAGGAAAATAAAAGGCATTTTTGCAATTTTTTTTTTAAATCTACGTGAAAATTCACTAATGCAATGCTTCATCTTCATCCTCTCATTCAGCTGTCTGAAGTGTGAGGCCTAAGTTCCCTGACAGAGAGGACACCATCACACCTCAGAGCTCTCAGCTGCTCTCCAGACGCTCCACCGAGCATCTAGAGAAGCAAGGGTCCAAGGCGAGGCACCGAAGCCAGCTCAGCGAGCCAGTGTGGGTGCACCCCTTCTTGTACGTGAACCGTCGTCTCTGCAAGCCGGGCTTCTGGGGGGAGACACTCTCCTGCTGTGTCTTTGTTCAGAGAGCTCGGAGCAGTGCTGAGTGGAGAGGAAGGCTCTCGCACCTTACAAGTGATCCCCAGACAGGCACACAGCTCCGGCTCGATGCAGAGGCATGCCCAGACTGAGAGCTGTCAGTCAGACTACCTCTCCCCTAGACGCCTCTCCTGCTTTCCTCAGAAAGCATTTATGACTCCTGATAATCCAACCCAAAAACGTACCTGGTGCCTTAGCTGGTTAGGCACAGCTCTAGCTTTGCCATGGGACAAAATTCTTACGCTGACCTGCAAATTCCCTCTTTCTGTAACTACTGTTTCCTGCGACAAATATCCAGTGTTTCCTTTTCCAGATTATTTTCACCAATGCTCTCCAGCCCAGCTTTCTAATGCTCTGTGATTTTTCTGTCCCCTCAGACCTGTGACCCTTCCAACATGTGAGAGCTGCTCCACCGAGCATCATGAAGGACCATGGGTCTCTCAGCAGCGTCAGCCAGCTGAGTCCAAAGTTATCGGCACTGCATAAACATCCTGAGCTCTTATTTCCCTGCCTGTGTCCTGGGACATCAGCACACAAACATGTTACCACAGACCAAGCTAAAGCGTGAAAGTAAAAGGCACCGGTTGTTCCGCAGTAATTGTCTAAGCATGTCCTCTCACCCCAGTAACTCCAAGTTACGTGTAAGCACAGACGGGAAGGTCTGGAACAGAGTCGGCTGGGGAGCCCACCCTGTGAGCTCTCTCAGAGCAGTTGGAACAGGTCTCCCTCCGGAAGGAGTTAGGTGGAGCTGATCCAGCCTTACACCAGGGCAATATCCCAGATGACCTTTTTCTGTGGGGCAAAATCTTTCACGTCGTCAGTTCCCACGCAGTTCCCAGCGTACAAAGAGTTTATCCCTTGATTTACTCTACAGTCACTTCATCACGTGCCTGTGAATGTTTAAATAACTCCCATGATGTGAAGGGATTCCAGGCTACCAACCGATTTCCACACAAAATATTCCTCTGCACCCCCTCCTCAGTTCCCCACTTGAGAGCTCTCAGTTCTCCACTTGAGAGCTATACCAAGTGGTGCCGGGTTGTGGCCCAAGAGATGGTATTTAATATCCCCATCCAAATTTGCACACCCATTCCCTGAGGTTAAGCCTTGATTCAAAGATGAGTCTCCCTCTATTAACTCCACCTCAAGCACGACCCTTACTCCAAGTGCGCTCTGCACAAAAACTCCTCCGAATGAATGTGAGCGTGTACATCTCCAAACCACACGTCCTCAGATTGTTTTGCATTAGAGCTGCCTTCTCTTTTGCTGCAGGATAGCTCTCCTGCTTGGGAACGCAAAGTCAGAGCTCCACGTTCATCGGTACCAGGTCTGGACACCATCAAGGCAGCTGGAGGTACAAACTTGATCTGTAAGGCCTGAGCACAGCACTGTGCTTGCCTAAACAGAAACCCAAGATAGCGCCTGTGACAGTTTTAGGCCAGCTGAAGGAGGAAGGAGACTCTTCAGCTGACAGAATCTGAAATTTTTGTGAACGAATATTAACTAGCAGACTGAGGTTTGTTCCATTTCTTTCACAGGTTACATTATAAGGTCGTGACATTTAATATAGTATTAAAAACCACTCTAAATTAGATTTACTGTCCCAGAAATCTCAGCTGAAATCCATTACTGACCTGTACTCGAATCTGTAGAGATTTCTTCTCTCCCCAGGTCTTGTTGTCCAGGGCAGCATGGCTCCTCCTCTTGTTTAATCCACGATAAAACATCAGTTGCATAAGGCTGAAATCCTGATAAAACATCAGTTGCATAAGGCTGAAATCCTGCTCGTTGGGGAGAATTTACACAACTGAGAGACATTGGAGAAAGATACAAAGCATGGAAGATTCAGGAATTCACAAAGATAAGAAAAGTGCTGACAAAGCCTCAGGGAAGACGAGACATGAAGAACCACCTGAGGGGTAATTCCTGCAGTGGGAGTTTTTGCCAGGGAATCCTCACCTGCATCAGGGTCTCTTGGGAGGTCCTCGCCCTCTGCACCTGGCAGCTCCCTGGCATATGCCTCCTCGCCTTTCTTGGTCTGACTTGAAGCCTCGGGCTCATAAAACGCTTGCTCTGCTAAAGGAGAAAATTCAAGACAAGCATATCGTAACTGCGTAAGCTCCGGATTTCACAAGGGTGAAACCTGCTCTTCTTTTGTTTTTTGTTTTCCCCCAAGCCAAGCTCCCATAAGCCCAGTTTCTTAATGAAATCCGATGGAAAGGCCTAAAAATCCCAGTTTGCTACATACACTGGAAGCCAAGTAAAATTACAGTGGAGCCAACAGATAGAGCTGCTACGCTTTGTAAAGAGTAAGGACAGCCAAACTCCAAAGCAGAATACTTTATTTGTAATGCAAAGAGGTACCACCAAGCGAGAAGGCAAGAAACAGGTTTTTGCCTCCTCCAAGTTAACCCATCGGCCCCAAAAAGTGACTAATGACGCACTTTGCATTAGATATTTAACCAGCTTAGAGCTATCAATCCGAGGGAAGTAAAATAAGGAGTTTAAGGGAGAATTAAACATTTCCTCTTCCACACTGCACTGCCTGGATGAAAACCAGCCACATACTCTGCAAACTCCAAAACGGCCGTGAGAAGGGAAAGACGAAATACCAGGCCTTACCCACCGGGACTGGCAGCAAGTCTGTTCAAAACTTGTGAGCTTTTTATAAAAGATTTGGAATAGGTGGGAAGAGGTGGGGGGAAAAAAAAAAGCTCTTGGAATTTAATCCCTCTGTTTCATTTTCACTCCGAGCTATGCAGTTACTCACCTGGGCAGGGCTCTTCAGGAGCTTCTCCAGCCTCCCCCTCCTGATCTTCAGCGCACAACTCTTCCTCTTGTTTAATATAGATGATGCTGTCTTCTGTTAATAGGAACCAATGTTATTTTAATTCCATACACAAAATTAATTTCAATTCTCATCCCATACCAGGCACAGCAGCTCTGTTCTAGCTCACGTTCTAGAGAAAACCTCGCTTCAGTTCTAGTTCTTGCTGACCAAGGTCTCTTAAACAGACCTAAAATATTTGTCACATAACCGTCAGCAGATGTTTGAGCTTCAGAAACACCCAAGAGTTTCATGCAAGTGTAATGTCCATTTTGTTGCGATGCCCATTAGCAAATGAAAACACGTTCTGCATGGCCCCGGGAGATCTGCATGGCCCCGGGAGAGGAGAGCGCCGCGTTTGAATTGTTTGAATTCTCATTCTCGAGTTCTGCTTCTCTTTTGGCTCTGGCAGAGTTACACTGTTCTCTTTTCAGTCGCTCTCGGTAAAATGCACACCACTTCTAACCCATCAGAAAAGCACTAGTGAGAATTATGAATCAAACTTACCAAAAAAAGAAAATTCTATGACATACATAAGGAAAAACAGAGGAGCTAATGCTCTGCACGTTACCTTTATACCTCTCACACAATCAGTGAATTAGAGGAATACTTTGCGCGTGTGTAAAAACAACTACGTTGTGTACGTCCGTGCACACGGAATAGAGAGTCCTCTTGACAGCCAGCCTTCGGACTGGAAAACGGAACGTCATCCCGCTTCGGCTGGCAGTGCAGACACGGCCTAACAGCAAGGGGACTGCCGGTTTGACACAGGCAACCGCAGGCAGCTCAGCAACCGGGAGCGGGAAGTAAAGGTGGTTCGATGTAGCGTTCTGGTAAGACTGGGAGGGATGAGATGCCCAAAGCCACGTTTGGAAGACCACGCTCAACACAGCCAACGCCGTGGAGAGGGGCTGATGTCCCAAAAAGAGCCCAGTTGCCGGCTTTGTGGCGGTCCATGTCCCGGACAGCCCAGTCATCCTGAAGCCACTCACCGGTGCCGCTCTCGGCAGCATCACCGCTCTCGGCAGCATCACCGCTCTCGACGCCATCCTCGCGGCTCCGAGCACATGCCTGGCTCCCGTCATCCCACCGGGCCTGGGCGTCGCGTCTGGCAGCGCCCGGCGCTGCGGGAGGCCTGAGGTGAGGCGCAGCCGGGGGTCCCCCCGCCTGCCCGGCACCGGCGGGGGAGCGCTGGGGACCCTCCGCCTGCCCGCGACCCCCGGCCACAGGCCCTCCCGGGGGCCGCAGCCCCTTACCGAGGGAGCGCAGCAGGTGGTGGTCGCTCCGCAGGACGGCGCGGTGCAGGGCCCGCTGCCAGCCGCGCAGCGCCCGCCACTCCCGCTCGCTGAAGTGCACCCACACGTCCTCCAGCTCCACCGGCGCCCGCCGGCCCCGAGGCCGCGCTGCCTCCCGGCCGCCGCCCGCCCCGCGCCCCGCCGGCGCCCGAGGGGCCCCGCCGCCGCTCTCCACCCGCCGCTCCAGCGCCTGGAGGCGGCTGCGCAGAGCCAGCGCGGCCCGCAGCTGCCGCTCCGCCCGCGCCAGGCGGGCCTCCAGCCGCAGCAGCCGCGCCGACACCGCCGCCGCCGCCGCCGCCGCCGCCTCCGCCCGCCCGCCGCGGGGACCGGCCATGGCCGCTGCCGCCGGCCCGCCGCCGGCACCGCTCCGCCGCCCAGCTCCGCGGCCGGGCCCGCAGCGCCCCCTGCCGCCGCATTGCCGCGCGCTGCGGCGCCCCCCGGCGGCAGGGCTCGGGGCGGCGCGGGGACCTCGCGGCCGGAGGAGCGCGGGGTCCCCTCTGAGCCGGGGGGGACCGGGGGTCCCCTCAGAGCAGTGGGGGATCGGGGTCCCCTCAGAGCCGGGGGGGATCGGGGGTCCCCTCAGAGCAGTGGGGGATCGGGGTCCCCTCTGAGCCGGGGGGGACCGGGGGTCCCCTCAGAGCCATGAGGGATCAGGGTCCCCTCACAGCCGGGAGGGACCGGGGTCCCCTCAGAGCCAGGAGGGATGGGGGATCCTTTTAGAGCAGTGGGGGATCAGGGTCCCCTCAGAGCCGTGAGGGACCGGGGTCCCCTCTGAGCCAGGAAGGAGCAGGGATCCCCCCAGAGCCATGAGGGATCAGGGTCCCCTCTGAGCCAGGAAGGAGCAGGGATCCCCCCCGAGCCGTGAGGGATCAGGGTCCCCTCAGAGCCAGGGGGGATCGGGGTCCCCTCTGAGCTGGAAGGGACCGGGGGTCCCCTCTGAGCCGGGAGGGACCGGGGGTTCCCTCAAAGCAGTGGGGGATTGGGGTTCCCTCAGAGCCGGGGGGGACCGGGGTCCCCTCAGAGCCGGGGGGGGCCGGGGATTTCCTCAGAGCAGTGGGGGATCGGGGTCCCCTCTGAGCCGGGGGGGACCGGGGGTTCCCTCAGAGCAGTGAGGGACCGGGGATTTCCTCAGAGCAGTGGGGGACCGGGGGTTCCCTCAGAACCGGGAGGGATCGGGGATCCTTTTAGAGCAGTGGGGGGACCCGGGGTCCCCTCAGAGCAGTGGGGGACCGGGGGTCCCCTCAGAGCCATGAGGGATCAGGGTCCCCTTAGAGCCGGGAGGGATCGGGGGTCCCCTCAGAGCCGGGAGGGATCGGGGATCCTTTTAGAGCAGTGGGGGATCAGGGTCCCCTCAGAGCCGTGAGGGACCGGGGTCCCCTCTGAGCCAGGAAGGAGCAGGGATCCCCCCAGAGCCGTGAGGGATCAGGGTCCCCTCAGAGCCAGGAAGGATCGGGGTCCCCTCTGAGCTGGAAGGGACCAGGGATCCTCTCAGAGCGTGAGGGATCAGGATCCCCTCAGAGCCGTGAGGAATCGGGGTCCCCTCTGAGCCGGGAGGGACTGAGGATCCTCTTAGACCTGTGAGGTATTGGAGTCCCCTCTGAGCCGGGAGGGACCGGGGATCCTCTCAGAGCTGTGAGGGTCTAGCATCTCCTCAGAGCTATGGGAGCTCAGGATCCCCTCAGAGCCATGAAGAACTGGGGTCCCCTCAGAGCCATGACGGCTCAGTTCCCCTCAAATCTGTGAGGGCACAGGATCCTCTGAGAGCCATGGGGGTCAGGATCCCTTCAGAGCCATGATGGCACAGCGTCCCCTCAGATCTGTGAGGGTTCAGGGTCCCCTCAGAGCTGTGAGGCCTTGGGGTCCCTTCAGAGCCGAAGGGGTCAGGATCCCCTCAGATCTGTGAGGGACTGGTGTTCCCTCAGAGCTGTGAGGGGTTGGGGATCCTCTCATAGCCATGAGGGATCGGTTCCCCGCAGAGCCGTGAAGGCTCAGGATCCCCTCAGAGCCATGAGGATTTTGTGTCCTCTCAGAGCCATGAGGGTGCAGGATTCCCTCAGAGTCGTGAGGGTTTGGGCTCCTCTCAGAGCCAAGTGGACTTGGGATCTCCTCGGAGCCGTGAGGATGCAGGATCCCCTATGAGCCCAAGGCCCGTCCTGGCCTGCCATGCCAAGGCGCGGCACAGCGTCTCTGTGGCTCATCTCGGTGGGGCTCCAGGTGCCACCATGGCCCTGGGATGGGGTGGTGAGAGAGCCGTGTGGTGCGGCCTGGTCCTGGGCTGTGGTTTGTAGGATGCCACCTGCGCGGCCTCGCTCCTGCTCTGCCAACTTGCTGAGGGGGAGCTCCCTGGGGAGGTAGCCCTCCTAATGGCCCTATCTGCAGTTGCAGCAGCCCCTCGGCTCTCCTGGTCACACAAACGTCAGGAGGAGCTCATGTCTCAGGTACGTTGCACAAACAAGCACAAAGCTGAAGTGGTTAGAAGACTTTATTGGATCTTGTGCACACGGTACACCCACCACAGGGGAATTCAGCAAATTCAGGTCTTCCAGAAGCATCTGGGATCTCCACTGCAGGCATCCCCACAGAGGCACCTTCAGTTAGGTTGGGTAATGCCCCCAGGCCTTCCCTCTATGACTGACAGCCGCTGTGTGACCCACAGTCTACTTGGAATCACCACCTCACCTTATCCTCCTAATTTGCTAAGTTTGCTGAACTGTCTGGCCATCAGCTATGCAAAACGGGAACCCCCTTATCATAAAAGGTGATCAAAACTGCAAAGTTAAAAGTCTGCGGGGAGACCTAGGGCTTCTCTATACTTAGACATGTTCTTCTCATCTTGCATTGAATCATGACATAAGGAGCAGGACGCAGGAGAGCCGGCACACCTGTCCGAAATGCAGCGTTCCATGGGATGCAAAGAATTCCTACCTCTGTGTGGTAAGACGGAGAGGCTTTTATAAAAAAAGATCTGAAGTCATAAAGCAATAAAAACATGGAGTTCCTCTAACAACAAGTACTTGCAAAATGAACAAACAAAAGCTTGAGCTGCTTTTAAGCAAAATAGTTGGCATTTGCCGTAACTTGAGAATCCAAGAAGACATTGCTGTCCTGGGTGCAGCTGGGTCAGTTTATTTTTTTCCTCCATTTTTCTGTGCATGACTTTGCCTCTTTTGTGAAGAATATCTCAGCCTAGACGTCTGGCTTTGCAGTGGAGGCCGCTGTCCTACTCCAGCCTAAACTATAGCAGCCCACGTAATGGAAGGTCAGGAAAAAGTTGCATGCCAAGAAGCGCTACTCAAGGATGATAAAAGCTCAGCATCGGGAAGATGCGAAGACTTCACGATGCATCTCAGGGTGGGTGGAGACCTTGCACTCCCAAAATATTCCCTCCCTCCCCATCACCACATCTTCTCTTGCCTTCCCGTGTAGCTTCTGCTCTTTCCTGTAAGCGTCACTCTTATCTGTGCAAGGGGAGGATTTATCTTCTTTCTCTTGGTCTTGGAAGGGCAGCACATTTCAATGTCACTTGACGTTTCTTCTTGGATTCAGGGATGATTTTTTTGCAATTTAAGCAGCACTAATCTCAAAGTAGCTCTGTGATTTGTTATAAATATACACATTTATCTCTGAAATACAGGGGAGCTGGACTAGAATAGGGAAACTATGACTCACTAGGCGAAATACTGCTTCATCTGTACTATCAAAGGCAGCATCAAGAAGTGATGAAATATGGAGCACATCAAGTGCTTCTGATGCTCAGACAGCAGTTAACATATGCAGTCTCCCAGTCAGTAGAGTGCTGTTGAGATGGTGCAACCCTCCCCAGCTCACACTTCTGAAACACCCATCTTTTCATGATCCGAATGCTGATTCTTTTACAGTTGTGGCTGCAGAGACATCTCTCAGATGTGAACATAACAGCTTCTTCATTTTTTCTTTAACTAATGTTTAAAACTAAAATGTCTAATCATAACGAAGTGGTAGGAGGTCAGCACTAGAACATAAACGACAATTATGCAACAGGGAGAAGAAATGGCAATGTGGCAGGACTTCGATGTTTCTTGTTATTATCCTTTTGTAAGATGCAGAAACAGACCAGAAAAGGCACCTTAAGTTGTTCGCTTGTAGAATAACCAACGAGGGCTGCTGAAATGATCCTAAGATTCAGGATGTTCTGGTCACAGGGGAATCGGCAACAAGTGCCCCTCCGCTGCTTTACGCAGCGGTGTCTTTGCATCTTGATCCCAGAATACATCCTGCTCTTCCTAGACTCAACTGAGTGCGCTAAACTGGTAACGACTGCAATGCTGCGGTTGCTGAAAACTTTTTGCTGGCAGCAGGACTGATGTGATTTCCCTGCAGGATGAGAACTGTATAGTGAGCTTATTTACATCCCATTTTTAGACGCTCTTACCATTCAGGCCCTGTTCAGATCTCAGATACACACACGGAAAACACTGCTCCTGCTCAGGTTCCACTGCAATATTAAAAAAACCCCAATGAAAGCCATTCCATTCTTTTTCCAATTCAAGGTAGACTTTTGTCTCTCTATCAGTAAGATACGATACTAAAAACTGCCATTTACCAGCAGGTAAAATGATCTAAAAAAAAAGACCAAAAAAAATAAAGCATTGAGAACTTCACAGCTTCAATCCACTCAAGTTTAATGTTACTGTTATTAAAAATCAAGTAACTACTGCTGCAAATTTAACTAGCATTTTACAAACAGATAGAAACAAGTTCCCTGCCCTGAAGGCTCACAGTCTAAGTAACAAAAGTATAAAACATAAAGAAGCAGTTTAACTGGACTCAGTAGGAAAACACTGGAGAACTGATTAATTTGCCTACTTATTGGATGAGACCCAAACCGCTTGTCTGGGTATCAAACGCCCCGTACTGCTAACTGCCGAGAGACTCTCCTTCAGCGCGTCAAACAGTGGAGACAAATGACTCCGTGTTCACTGCTTGATGGTAGCAAGTGGCCACTGAACACTGAGAAGCGACAAAACACGAAACCCTCTGTCCTCACAGACTTCTTATTTGGAAAAAAACAAAGGATACGTGCACAGAGAGGGGCTCACCACACACAGACCTACTCGAGACACGTCAGGAGCCGTGAAATCAAAGACCTCAGCAGCACTAGGACGAGAAAAGGCAGCAGACAGATGGTCACCAGGCAAACACCTGCAGTGGTTGAAGACGCTTCGGCACACGTGGCTCTGTGCCAGCTCCCACAGTGCAGCTTCAGAGCGGGTTCACACAGGCTCACCCCGATCCGCTCCAGGCAAGAATCAGACTAGTTAAAACAGCCCAGAGCTCTGAGCTGGCCTCGCTGGCTGGGCCAAAGCAGGCACAGGAGTGCTCCTGCCTCACGCTGCTGGCAGGGCAGGTGACAATGAACAGCAGGGACCTGGAAAGAGACCTCACTCCTTGGCCAAAGGAGTTTCCAGACTAAAACATCTGCCACAGCAGCCAGCTGGGGCCAGAGGAACATCTCTGTCTCCGAGGGGATGAGCCAGTCACCTGCACTCTCCCCTTAGTAGACACTTTGGGACCAAGAAGCAGCAGAGGGGTTTCTAATTAGTGATGAAGTGATTAGTTTCCAATTAGTGATGAAGAAAACAAGCAGCAGGTTTAAAACAGGTCAGGCAGCAATGTCAGCCCTGAAACTGCACTGTGTATTTGGGCAATTTGCTAAACACATTTCAGATGCTGGGAATTTTTTCTTAACGGTTTGGGATAAGATGAAAGCTGATCCTCAGGAACAAAAAACATCTGTACCCCAAGCTAGCAGGAGGAAAGGGAGATGAAGGCAATAATGAAGCACAAAGAAAAGCAGTGTTAACGTACAGGCAGTCAGCAGAAAGTTATCCCAACACTCGCTTCAGCCTGGGAGTACAGGTGTGCCCCACCTCTAGCGTACAAGTGGTTTACCCATTCAGTTCCGCTGGGAGTATCGTACAGGGATGAGCCGGGGTTGGGGTGATGCCACCTCCTTCGGGTGTGCTCAGGAGTGACAGACAATGGAGCAAATTCCCCTCAGCTACTGCAGTGCAAACCCAGAGTCTCCAGTGGAGCATGTCCCAGTGCACATCAGAAGAACTCCAAGCAGAACGTGGCCCTATCATCATAATTTACAGCAAACTAAACCTGATTTCAAGCTCTAGAGAAGGAACTGATCCTATCTTTTCCAGCTAGCTTCCTGAGCAGAAGCAGCAGTGAAAATGTCATTTGGCCTGTGCCGAGGCACGGAGAGAGCTCGGAACTGACTGGCTGCCCCTCCTTGGCAACGGGGGCATCTGCGCAAGCCGTCAGTGAGGCCTTACCCTGTGCACGTGTTTAGTTGCCAGGAGTCTTTCGGGAATGTGCAACTCAAACTCACCCATGAAACTGAAGACAGCAGAACTTTGTCAAGGGGAGCAGCCAGGGAAACTCCAAGTGAAGAAGAGCAGCTGCTTCAAAACACTCAACCTTGCTGGAACCAGGCTGGAACCAGCTCAAACAACTGACTCAAACTTGGAGAGGCCTGAAACTCATTCTGGAGAGATTTTTGGGCAGACTATGAGGTACTGTGGCATACCATCACCACCATGAAGAAAAGGGCAGTGGTGCCAAGGTGGATCCTAATTCTACTTTGCTTGGATCTTTGGGATAAATTGTCAGAGAGCCTTTAACGCTGAGCAGCAGAGACTCTCTCCTCTCCTACCTCCCCCAGGGGCTGTAGGGCTCTGTGAGCCTGCACAGCCTAGAAGCTGTGTAGCGGTGCCTTCCTCGCACTCTGCGTGACCACACAGTTCCTCTCGCGCAGGTGGATCTTCTCGTGCTGGAGGAGGTGCTGCTTCTGGGTAAAGCGCTTTGGGCACTCGTTGCATTGGTACGGCCTCTCCCCCGTGTGGATCCTCTGATGCCGAATCAGATTGGAGGGGTGGCTGAAGCTCTTCCCACAGTACGAGCACCAAAGGACCCCTCCGCTCCGGCCCGAGTGCATACGCCGGTGGATGATGAGGGTTTTCTTTTGGGAGAAGCACTCCTGACACTTGTCGCACTTGTAACGCCTCCCCCGCAGGTGGCCCCTCTGACTCGGCTTGTAGCTGCCGTTGGTGTTGATGCTTTTCATGCACCTGGGATTGCTGTACACCTTGTCCGTGGCCGGGACGCTGGCGTGGGCTTTTGCATTCTCACTCTGCTTGAACGTCTCTGTGGCCACGTGGATCCTCTCTTCCACGTGAGTCCTTTCTTCCACATGGGTCCGCCGGTGCTGCTGATGGAGGAAGCCCTCCTCGTCTCCAGCATGCTCACTGCTGCATTGTGTGCCGTGGCTGTCCTGGTGAGTCGTCAGTATCTTCTTCAGACAGAAGCCCTTCCCACATGCAGTACATGAGTGAGGTTTCTTGTTGGGACAATTTTGCCCGTAAAATGTGACAGCAATGCTTTCACTGAGACCCTCTTCCCTCGGAGTGGATGGCACCAGCCTGCTCATGCTCTGGTTTCTCTGCTGCACAGGAGAGCTGTACTGACTATCAAAGGGCAGCGCCCCGCTGGGACCCTGGAAAACCAGCTCCTCCGACTCCCTGGATGAAGTCGCGGGGGGCTCTGAGCTTTGGGGGCACTCCTCAGAGTCCAGCTGCTCTATTTTGAACGTTATCACCTCATCTGCTGGAACTGATGAGAACAACAAAGGGGACATTCACTGGTGTGAGACACAAGAGGCTTCTGAAATCCCCCCCACTCCTTCCTCCACCACCCATGAATCAAACAGGCCCGTCTTACACAGGGAGTGTGAAAGGCAGCTGTGCTCACAGACCGACAGCCAGATGAGAGACCGAAAGAGAGAATACAAGCGAAAAGCACAGGAACGCTTCTCTTTCGGCTGGCTGAGCAGCAAGTGTGAGAACCGTGAGAGAGTGCGCAGAGGGACGTGCTGCCCTCCAAGATAGCAGAGTTCAGCAGTTTCCAAAATGGTCTCCAGCCGTCTTCTTTCTCCTAAGCGCTAAGATCTCATGGACCTGGGGCAGCCCTTTGCTTCCCTCCTCAGCACATCTGCCTCCCTCCCCACACCAATGACTCTGTATTTCTCACTCTTTAGAGAACACCAGCTCATTCCCTGAGATCCACGTTCCCCCCACTCCCAGGACATGGTGACCCACCTGTATAGCCCTCTTCTTGAAAGGGGACACACGAACACTGTCTGGTTTTGACTCGAGACATGCCTGCTACTGCTCAGGATACCTATGTAACGAGGAAACCTCCTCTGTAGTCCTCACTGAGGCAGTACAAGTACATTTTCTCTGAGAGTTCATTGCTTTTCATCTCCAAGCTGGGTGCCTGGGGTTCTCGATTCACGCTAAACCTGTCTCAAACTTTCTCTTGACTCTCATTCCTACCTGAACATTTAATTTCAGTTGACCTCATTATGAATATGACCCATTGGTGGAAAACCAACCAAAGGTCAAGGATAGAAAACTGCCAACACACAACCATTTTGAAAGCTATTGACAGTGTGAGGGCAGAATCTAAACAGGGATTGGTCTCCTGTCTGGAGAGCGTCACCTCCCAGTTCACTAGTGCTGCGCAGTGACTGACAGCGGAGAGGTGACAACGTGCAGAGGCTACACGAGGGGCATGAGAAAAAGCGTCTAAGATTTAGTCACAGCGGGGCAAATACCATCAAAAATGGAGCAAGCCCCACTGACACCTCTGAGGTGGCACAAGGAGAATAAACAGAGGCCAGGACTGAGGGTGAGGAAGTGACTGGTGAGCTGGGGACAGTCTACTAATCGAGTAAATATTACATTGTTATTGGGAATAACAGAGCCATCCCAGCTCACCGGTGACTTCCCTCACCTCTAGGTAGCTGTTGAGGCACTGCTCTGGAGCACAGTTCCCTCTGCTGAGGGTGCAGCCACCAGCAGAAGAAATTCCGGGAGAAGGGCAGCAGATGTGCCTGGAGGACGCGAGACAGGACCCACAAGAGGGAACGGAGCCGGGTGCTGAGAAGCCCCAGGGGCTGCAGGGAAGAGCCGTGCTCTGCAGCAGCCCCTGTCTTGCCGAATGCTGGAGACAGCCTCCCTGCAGCAGAATGGGAGCCGAGGGTGACATTCCATCGGGGAATTTGCCCAAACCCCTTCTAAGCCCGCTTTGCTTTCAGCCCTTGCTGTGCCTGGTGGCAGGAGGTTCTACAGCTTCTGCATGTACAATACCAGACTTTGCCCTGCTTGGTTTAAAGCGAACGCCTGCTCGTTCCACCGGGTGCTCCCTGGATCTCGGACAGCAAGCAAGAGCGAAGGTTCATTCCTTCAGCTCCTGCTGCACACCGCTCACCCAGGCGCAGAGCCGTGTTGTATCCCCCTCTCTGTCCCGCCTTCCTCAGACTGACTGCGCTCAGTCTCTCCTCATACGGAAGCTCTGCACCTCACTGCTCTGGAGCGTGTCCCTGCCTACTGTGTTCAAGACTGAGTGAGCAGAACTTCACTCAATTCCCCAGAAACTTTTGCGTAACACCATCTTTGGAGCAGGCCTTGAGATTTGTTCTCGACTTCATTCCTAAAGATTCCTTGTATTCCGTTTGATTTAGGGATGCCTGTCTCCTCACCTGCAGTGTCTTGTCTACCCAGCACTTTAATCTTCCTACTAGTAAAACAATCCATATGGTTTCTGCACGCTTTCCTAACCGCAGCGTGGTTCTTGCTCTTTCCCCACTGCCCCGCCTGCCTCTCCTCAGTCCCCACGTTTCGGCATACGCTGTCCCATAGCGGGAACGTCGGGGCCTCGCCGCATCTCCAGCTGCACAGCGCACTATGGGATTGCTTGGAACTCACCCACGCTGAGCTCGGTAAACTCTGCATCCTCCGTGGCTCCCCGGTCCTCCGCACACAGCTCTTCCTCTTGCTTCACAACGCCAGCGAAGCTCGGCTCTGGAATGCCATAGTCTGTTGAGGTAAAAAGAGGAAACTTCTTCACTGGCTATCACAGCACCGCGCGACTCTTCCTTTGCCCAGGAGGTTTGCTGCCAGCTACCCTGCTTTCATATACAACGTCTCTCCAGCATCTCCCATTCCTACTTCTGGGAGCTTTACTCCGCCCTGCAGAGAAGTGGTTCCCCCCTTACCCCCCATTTCAGGAGAGTGTCCTTCCTGCCCGTGTGTCCAAGCACATCCTTTCAGAACAACGCTCACCGGGTCCGGGTTCAGACAGCATTGTTCTTCCCTCCAGGCTTTCCTGTCCCATCGGGCGCTGCGCTCCTTCTCTGCTGTCCTGGCTGCTCGCATCAAGTCTAAACAGCAGAGACTCTGCTAATGGGAAAGACCAAACCCGTTAACCCATTAGGTTTTCTTCTAACCCTCTGTTACTCCCCCTGAACCTGCTCCTCCTCAGACCTGAGAGGTTCCCTCCGTAGCACATCAGGACTATCACCTTGTGACATCCTCTGCCTGGTGACAACAACACGCAAACATTACGCCTGAGGACAAAGCTGTAATTCATCTCTTGCCTGCACTTGATTCTGCTGGAATCTCTTTTGGAGCCGCCTTGTCCCCATCGCAGGGCGCTTCTCCTCTCTGAAGCCGGGACAGGAGGTCAGGTTTGGAGATTGCGTAATCTGTTGAGGAACAGAGATATTAAGGTTTCCATGCCGCATCAAAATGCCCACCGTGTCCACGGGGAGGAACACACTCAGCCGCGCTCCCCAAACCGGCTCCATTGGCCACAACACACCGCTCGGCAGCACGGAAGCCCTCTGCACGTCCCACCGGGAGATGGTGGCTTCCACCTCTGGCAGCCAACCCCATCCCAGCGGGAAAAGATCCCGCGGGCCAAGGGAAGGGGCCTGCGGGCTGTGCTGGCACCGGGCACTGCAGGGAGCGGGCCGTGACACGGAGGCAGCTGTAGCCACTGCCCACAGCCAGCGAGCGCTGGAGACGGAGGGACTGGATGTGACGCGCGCTGCACTCCACGCTGCCCTCAGCAGCGGGCACCGACTTCTCTGTGTTTCTCCAAATCTGCTTCCCATGTGTGGGAAAAAGTCCCCAAAACGGAGCCAGTCTGGAAGCGCCGATAACTGACTGAAAAAGCGATGCTTACCCAGAGAGATGAGAGATTCGTCCTTCCCTCTCAGCACGGTTTTGTACAGCTCCCTCTGCCACTCCTCCAGATTCTCCCACTCTTGCGTAGAAAAGTAAGCGGAGTCGCTTTTGAACGCTGCCGGGGCCTGAAATCGCAAATGTGACACACTCGGCACCGGAACCTGGAGCCAATGAATCCTCGTTTCTGTCTATTATTGCTACCATGCATCAAGTACTGAAAGGAGAAAAAAAAATTCCTGCCTTGGGACGTTCTTGTGACACAAAGAGAGTAACCACTCAGATCTTCAGTATCAAGAACTTTGCTAATTCTCGGAGAACCATGGATTCCACAATATTCTTACCTCGCCCTGTTCAGAGCCTGATCCCATCCCGCCGGCGTGGGGAAGAACCTACCATTTATCATAAAAAGCCACAATCTGTCCTTCTGCGGTGAGGCGCGGCTGAATCTAAAGATATATATGAGCAACCCCTGCTTGACGCTTACGGACGGCAGGCGACGAGAGCGATTACAAGCTACGCCGTTCCCGCGGCGTTCGCCGAAGGTTTCAGGCCTCACAGGAGATGGCTGCCGGGCGCAGGCGAGGCGTGTTGGAGCTCGGCGGAGCAAAGCTGTCCCGGCCACCCTCGTCCCCGCTGTGCGTCCCCTGGCCCAGAGCCCTTAACGAGCCATTTCTTACCTGGGGGGCCTCGCTCCTGGGGGGCAGCTGCAGGATCCAGAAGTTCCCGTTCTTCAGCAGGTTCTCCATGTTCTCCAGGCGCCGCTGGAGCTGCCCGTACTCCTGGATGAGGGTGCCCAGCACGGCCAACTTGCTCTCCAGCTGGTTCCCGAAATCCACCACCGTTTTCTCGCAGTCGAAGTACTTCTTCTCGGTGGTCACCGTCCGTCGTTCCAGGTTGAGCAGCCGCGAGGCGTGGGCGTCCACGCTCCGCTCCACCGCCTGCACGGCCGCCACCACCGTCCACAGCGAGATGCTGGTGCCGCTCGGCCTCGGGGCTTTGCCCGGCACTGGCGGGGGAGCCGCGGGGAAGTGGAAGCTCGTCGGCTGCGGGGGCTCCATCCCTGTTCCCCCGCCCGGCCTCGCCGGCGGGGAGAGACAGAACCTGGGGCCGGGCAGCACCGAGATCGCTGCCGGGCCTTCCTGAGGGGCCGCAGCACGGAGCCCACCGCCTCCGGGCCTTCCTGGGGGGCCGCAGCACGGAGCCCACCGCCTCCGGGCCTTCCTGGGGGGCCGCAGCACGGGCCCACCGCCTCCGGGCCTTCCTGGGGGGCCGCAGCACGGAGCCCACCGCCTCCGGGCCTTCCTGGGGGGCCGCAGCACGGGCCCACCGCCTCCGGGCCTTCCTGGGGGGCCGCAGCACAGAGCCCACCGCCGCCGGGCCTTCCCGAGGGGCCGCAGCACGGGCCCACCGCCGCCGGGCCTTCCCGAGGGGCCGCAGCACAGAGCCCACCGCCTCCGGGCCTTCCCGAGGGGCCGCAGCACAGAGCCCACCGCCGCCGGGCCTTCCTGGGGGGCCGCAGCACGGGCCCACCGCCGCCGGGCCTTCCCGAGGGGCCGCAGCACAGAGCCCACCGCCTCCGGGCCTTCCTGGGGGGCCGCAGCACAGAGCCCACCGCCGCCGGGCCTTCCCGAGGGGC
This sequence comes from Gavia stellata, assembly GCF_030936135.1. Classification (NCBI taxonomy): domain Eukaryota; kingdom Metazoa; phylum Chordata; class Aves; order Gaviiformes; family Gaviidae; genus Gavia; species Gavia stellata. The sequence continues at coordinate 666,990 of NC_082599.1, read as the reverse complement.
CGCAGCACAGAGCCCACCGCCGCCGGGCCTTCCCGAGGGGCCGCTCGCTGCTGGGGGCCGCGGGAGGGAGCCGGCTCAGGAGCGCCCCGTCCCGGCCTCGGCTCCCCGGCCCCTCCCGCCCGTGCGCGGCCGCCGAGCCCGGCCCTCCCCCGCCAGGGGCCCTCCCCGCCGCTCCCGACCCGCCGCGCCGATGTCCGGAGCCGCCTCCTGAGGCGCGGGCGGCTGCCGCGGCCTGACCTTGCCGCCAGGGGGCGCCGCTCCCGCCGCCGCTCGCCACAGCGCCCCCCCTGCCGGCCGGCGGCCCGCAGCGCCGCGCCGCGGGAGTGATTGGCAGCTGTCAATCACCCAGAAGCGGTTGATTTGAGGGGGCAGCCAGCTGGGGGGGGAAATCCTCCCAAGCCCCCCGCGGCGGCGTTTTCCCGCGGGTGGCCCCGAAGGCGCGGTGGCCACCGGGGAGAGCCTTCCGCCGGGGTGACAGCGGGCGGCGGCCGCCGACCCCCTCCCCGCCCCCGCGCCGGGCGCCGAGGGCAGGGCGGCGCGCGGCGCCGCCCGGCCGGCAGGGGGCGCTGTGCCTGGCGGCGGGCGCGGGGCGGCGCTCGTCTTGGCGGCGGGAGGGCGGGCCGGTGGGCGGCGGCGCGGGCTGCCCTGGGCCTGCCCGTTCCCGCGGCGGGGGCCATGGCGGGGGCCATGGCGGAGCTGCACGCCCGCCTCGAGGCGCTGGAGCGGCGGCTGGAGCGGACGGAGGCGGCGCTGCGGGACGGGCCCTCCTGGGCGCTGCGGCTCCCCGCGGTATGGGCCGGGCCGGGGGGCCGGGGGGCGCGGGACGAGCCTGGGGACCGCGTGGGGGGGGGCCTGGCGGGGTCGCTTGTGGGGCCATTGTGGGGCTGAGGGGCGTCTGGGGGCTGGTATGAGCCATGGGGCCACTTAGGGGGCTGTTGGGGGGCGATAGGGGCGGGAAGTGGGCCGGGGGGGGTCACTTATGGGGCCATTGTGGGGCTGAGGGGCGTCTGGGGGCTGGTATGAGCCATGGGGCCACTTAGGGGGGGCGATGGGGGCGGGAAGTGGGCCGGGGGGGGGCACTTATGGGGCCATTGTGGGGCTGAGGGGCGTCTGGGGGCTGGTACTGAGCCATGGGGCCACTTAGGGGGCTGTTGGGGGGTGGTGGGGGCTGGAAGTGGGCCTGGGGGAGGGTCACTTATGGGGCCATTGTGGGGCTGAGGGGCGTCTGGGAGCTGGTAGTGAGCCATGGGGCCACTTAGGGGGGCCATGGGGGGTGGGGGGGGCGGGAAGTGGGCCTGGGGGAGGGTCACTTATGGGTCCATTGTGGGTCTGAGGGGCATCTGGAGGCTGGTAGTGAGCCATGGGGCCACTTAGGGGGCGATGGGGGTGGGAAGTGGGCCGGGGTGAGTCACTTATGGGGCCATTGTGGGGCTGAGGGGCGTCTGGGGGCTGGTAGTGAGCCATGGGGCCACTTAGGGGGCTGTTGGGGGGTAGTGGGGGTGGGAAGTGGGCCTGGGGGAGGGTCACTTATGGGGCCATTGTGGGGCTGAGGGGCGTCTGGGAGCTGGTAGTGAGCCATGGGGCCACTTAGGGGGGCCATGGGGGGTGGGGGGGGCGGGAAGTGGGCCTGGGGGAGGGTCACTTATGGGTCCATTGTGGGTCTGAGGGGCATCTGGAGGCTGGTAGTGAGCCATGGGGCCACTTAGGGGGCGATGGGGGTGGGAAGTGGGCCGGGGTGAGTCACTTATGGGGCCATTGTGGGGCTGAGGGGCGTCTGGGGGCTGGTAGTGAGCCATGGGGCCACTTAGGGGGCTGTTGGGGGGTAGTGGGGGTGGGAAGTGGGCCTGGGGGAGGGTCACTTACGGGGCCATTGTGGGGCTGAGGGGTGGCTTGGGGGGCGGGGGGTGAGAATGGGGGGCCACTTAGGGGGCTGTTGGGAGCTTGAGGGGGCTGAGAGTGAGCCTGGGGGTCGCTTGTGGGGCCGTTGAGGGGCTGGGAGCTGTTTGGGGGGCGGCTGAGGTGGCTTTTAGGAGACTGTGGGTGAATCCAGTGGGCTGCTTATGGGGCTGCTGGGGGGCTGGGCGCTGGCTTGGGGGGGGGGGTTGTGGGGGCTGGGAGTGAGCGTGTGGAACTCCTTATGGGGGCTTTTGGGGAGCTGCTTTTTGGGCTGTTGAAGGGCTGGGGGGTGATGTCTGAGGGGCTGGGAGCTGGTTGGGGGGGAGCTGCCCCCTCCTACAGCCCGGCCCCTGTGCTCCCAGATGCCGGTGACTTTCGAGGACGTCGCGGTGCACTTCAGCAGGCAGGAGTGGGCAAGCCTGGACGATGGGCAGAAGGATCTGTACAGGACCGTGATGGAGGGCAACTACGAGACGCTGGTGTCCCTGTGTAGGCTCCGTTTGCGCTGGTTTTGCAGCCGCCGTCGCTGCCTGGGGAGCTCTCTCGGGGTTACTTTAATGCCTCTTTGCCTTTCACTGGGATCTCCAGCCCTCAGATGATCCTCTCAATTCCCTGTCCCCTCCGGCAGTGGTCAGAGGTTGGCACGTACACGCAGGAGGGGGTAGTAAGTGCTCGGTGTCTTCTCCTCCTGGAGAACAGGTACACTGAACTCCCGGGGTTGTTGTCACAGAAATTCCCTCTTTTCATCACAGAAATTCCCTCTTCCACATCTGCCTAGATAGATCCTCATGTGGTTTTCCGTCAGTGTGGCGGATGTGCCGTCCGTTTGTCCTGGCATGGGGAGCGAGGCTGGTCGCGCTCCCTTGCGGCAGGGGGAGAGCTAGGCAGGGGAGAAGGTCTTGTGGGGCAGTGTTTGGGGTGATTCTGGCTGGATTTTCAAATGCGTGGCCCTCGCAGCTGGAAATGAGCTTTTCAAAAAGTCTGGTTGGACTCGATGATCTTAAAGGTCTTTTCCATCCTAAATGATTCTACGACACCCCGCTTAGGCCAGCCAGTGCCTCCTGCTTGTAATTAATTCTTTCCAGTGCTCGGATGATGGAGCGGGAGCCTGGACTTCCCAGCCAGGGCCGCCCCCTCTTGCTGTGGGACTCCCCTGCGAGCGCAGCCCGAGGAGGCAGAGCAAAAGCGCTGAGGAAGGAGGCGAGCGTATAATCCCAGAGCGGGGCAGGGAACTTGTGGCAGTGCCTCTTGTCGCGGTGGGGCAAGTCGGCCGTTCGTCCTCGCCCAGCGCTGCACGCTCGGGCTGGCTGAGCTTCTGGCTGGTGAGGAGCAGCAGTACCGATACGTGGTGGTTTGGAGCGGATACAGGTAGTGAGGCAGGCTGTGGAGCTGCGGGGAGGTGTACCCGCGCTAACATTCAATCAAGAGCCTTACAATTCTCTTCCTGTGCTTCAGGGTATTTTCCTGTCTGCAAGGTGAATTTCTGGGGGGTTTCTGTAGCAGGGATTTCCCCCACATGGAGCAGGGATGGATTTTCTTGCAGTTGTTGCTGGGGGGGGGGTGTCAGACGTGCCAGAGGGTGCTTTTCAGATTCCCCCCTAGAAGTGCTGCCGGCTGGTCGCTGTCTGCGACCGTCACTCCCCGTGTGCTGGCACTGACGCTGCCCTGGTTGGAGATGAAGTTTTTCTGGGCTGGGACTGACTCTGTCTTGACAGGCTGTGGGTGCACCCGCAAAGACGCTGTCGCCTCTTGCCTCTGATGTCTGTCTTGCTCTTGAACAGACTGCGCCCTATCCACGCCTGAACTCCTATCTCGGATCGAAAGAGGAGAAGAGCTGTGCATGGCGGTGGAGTCAGACCTGGAGGCAGCAGATGTATCTCCGCAGCCAGCCGTAGGTGCGTGACACTGCGTTTCTTCCGTGCCAGAATCCTGGCTCCTGGCCGCGTACCAGGACGATTGTGGTCCCTGCCCTCAGCCACAGGGACTGAGGCGTCTCCTGTGATGGCTGTGGACAGTGTGTGCAGGGAGAGGACACAGGGGATACGTGGTGGGACACACGCCTGGAAACCCTCCCCTGACCCAGCAGCTGCCCTGTGCTGCAGAGATCCCGACGCCCTGTGGGCCTGGGAGGGGGGGACGCCCACCCCTGCGCTTGCTCCTCTGAGCTCCCGGCTGACTGCCGGTAAAGCCGAGTGCCCTTCTCCTCCCCAGAGCCAGAGCGCCCGAGCTGCGCGAGCGACGATGGTCTGCTGGAGATGAAGACAAAGGAGTCTTGCGAGGGGAACTGTAAGGACCCAGAGGAAAGCAGGAGCCTGGCGGTGACAGCGAACTGCAGTGCGCGTGAGTGGCTGGCAAACCCAGCTGATGCGAGGGATCCTGGGCCCCTGCCCGGATGTATCTCACCCAGCATCATCGTCGCTCCTCTTGCCTTCGCAGCACACGTCCCTGAGGAAGCCACCGCTGTCCCAGCAGATCTCAGCCAGCCACCCCCCTCCCCTTCCTGCCCTCTCTCCACGTGCTGTCATGAAGCGGTGAATCTGAACCGGTCCCCATCGCCTCCCCCCGCAGCAGGTACTGGGACAGAGCCCTTCATCCCTCCTTGGCGGGGCCAGCAGCCTCGAGGAGCCACCGGCACGCTCAGAGAGCAGCAGGAGGTTTGCACAGAGCTGTCTCTGGGCCTGGGGCTTTCAGGACAGGGTTTTACACGATTCAGACAGGCCAAGAAAGGCTTAGGGCGCTAAATCCCGTTGTCACCCTTGAAACCGTAAAGGACGAGGCATGGCGTGGCGTCAACCAGCCCACCCAGTCGATTTGCTTCGAAGGACGAGCCCCGATGTTGCTGTTAGACTCCCCCCGTCCCACCCGGGTGACATTCGTCATCTCAAACCGCCCTTGGGGTATCTGCAGGGATGAGCTGTAGCCGTCCGGGTGCGAAGACACTGAGCGGGAAGGGGAGAAGCGGGGCTGAGATCTGTGCCGGCTGCTGGCTGGGAAGGGTGTGGGAGGCGAGGGGGGGGCGGGCGGGCAGAAAGCCCCTCACTAGTTATGCCTCGTCCTCAAAACCGCCGGGAAAAGTGACGTTTGGGTTCTGAAAAATTTCCAGCAGATGCCGAGGTGGGGATCCCAACGGAGGTGCCGCAGGAGGAGGTCGCTGCGGAGAAGCCGGCAGCGCCCGCAACGCCCTCGAAGGGTCTGGAAGAGGACGTGAAAGATGCGGGGAATTGTGGCCAGGGTCCGGCAGCAGACGTTGCCGAAGAGCCGGGTAAGGAGGCGGTACCAGATGTCTGCAGAGCGACGGCACGGGCAGATGCCAGCTGCGCGGTCGCCTCCCCGGCGCCGCCCGTGGAGGGCTCCTGCGTGGGTCGGACTGCTGCCTGCCAGCGAAACTCCACCCGGGAGAAATTCTACTCCTGCCCCGTGTGCAGGAAGAACTTTTTGCTGAAGATCAACCTCGTCATCCACCAGTGGAGCCACAGCAACTGGGTGCCCTACGTCTGCGCGCACTGCGACCGGAGCTTCATGTCCAAGAAGAAAATCCGGCGTCACCTCCGGGCCCGGGCGGCCAAGGGCTTCTGCCAGCCCTCGGAGGCGGAGGAGTGCTCCAGCCGGGCCCCGCGCCCTGCTTCCCAGTCCCGAGCCCCGAGCAGGGACTGCGGCACAGTGTGGGGGAAGCCCAGCCCCAACAGGTACCCGCTGTCGCCTGGGAAAATGATGTATACCTGCAACGAATGCATGGAGAACTTCTCCAGCCAGAGCTTCCTGATCCTGCACCAGCGACTGCACACTAACCACCACCTCATCCTCTGTCCCTGCTGCAACAGGAGCTTCACCTGGGCCTCCGACTTTGTCCGTCACCACCGGATGCACACCGGCGAGCGGCCCTACCAGTGCGGCGTGTGCCAGAAGACTTTCAAGCGGCAGTACCACCTGATGGTGCACCAGAGGATCCACCTGCGACAGGAGAGGCCGTACCCCTGCGGGGACCAGCTGCCTATGCCGGCGGCACCCGTTTAAGCGCCCACAGGGACACGGGAAGCGGGAAGTGTAGCGGAAGAGGGGGCGGGAAGCCGGGAGGTGCCCACGCCAGGACGCCGTCGGACCTTCTCCTCTCGCCCTCCTTAATGGCGCCGGCGGATGGGAGGAAGGCTGGAGCGCGGGCGGCGTGGCCCAGCTCCTCCTGCCCTGCCCGCGCGGACCCTCGCTGCGCGGCGTCCGTCGCTCCTTGTTCCCCAGCCCCGGTGGGGCGGGAGGGGTGGCGGGAGCGGGACCGGGCGCCGCGGCGGCCTCGTCCCTTTTCGGGGGGAGCGCCAATAGATGCTGTAGAAACCAGGATGCTTCCCACGGCTGAACGCCTCTGTCTTCGGCTCCGGGCGGGAGCGGGGTGCGGGGGGGGCCCTGCCCTGCCTCGCCCTCCGCGGGGAGCGCCGTTGGGGTCCTCGCGGGGGGGCAGTGAGGCCGGAGGAGGACGGGGACGGGGACGGGGACGGGGACGGGGACGGGGACGGGGACGGAGGGGCCTCGCGGGGCGGGGGGCGGGCGCGGGGCGGCGCTGCGGGCGGGACGCCAGGGGGCGCTGTGGCGCGGCGGCGGCGGCAGCGCGGGCGGCCATGGCCCGCTGGGGCCCCGCTCAGGTACGGGGGGGCGGGCGGCGGCGGCGGCGGCGGCTCCCCTCGACCCTCTCCCTCCATACACGCACCGCCACCGCGGGCACCGGGCGGAGGGGACCGGCCCCGGCCCCGCTGCCGGCGAGCCTCGGCCTCAGCCCGCGGCGCCGCGCTGGGGGCGGCGGGCCCGGCCGGGCCCTGAGCCGCTGTGAGGGGCGGGAGGGGACGGGCCGGCCGGGCCCGCGGCCACAGCGGCGCCGGAACCGCTCCCCGGGGCGGGCAGCCCCTCATCGCCCCTCTCCTCCCCGCAGCAGGAGCCCGAGTGGGGGCCCGAGGCCTGGCAGCCGCTCCCGCCGCAGCCCCAGGGCCACGGCCCCCTCCCCGGGCCCGGCCCCGAGGGGGAGAAGCCGCCGGCGGTGCCCGAGATCTCGCTGTGGACGGTGGTGGCGGCGGTGCAGGCGGTGGAGAGGAAGGTGGAGTCGCAGGCCCTGAGGCTGCTGAGCCTGGAGGGGAGAGCGGAGACGGCCGAGAAGAAGGTGTCGGGGCTGGAGAAGGCGGTGCTGGACTTCGGCAGCCGGCTGGAGCGCAAGTGGGCCGCCCTGGCCGCCCTGGTGCGGGAGAACACGCGGCGGCTGGAGCACGTCGAGCGCCAGCTCCAGCACCGCAACCGCTGGGCCCCCGGGCCCGGGCCGGGCCCCGGCGGGGACGAGCCCAAGGTAACGGGGACGAGCCCCAGCGGAGGGGGACCTGCCCACGGTGACGAACAGGGACAAGGCCCAGCTAACAGGGAAGCGCCCAAGGTGACAGGGATGTGCCCAAGGTGACAGAGACGAGGCCTGGGTAACGGGGACGAGCCCCAGCTAACGGGGACCTGCCCAAGGTGACAGGGACGAGGCTTGGATAACGGGGACAAGCCCCAGCTAACGGGGACCTGCCCAAGGTGACAAACAGGGACAAGCCCCAGATAACAGGGACGTGCACAAGGTGACAGGGACGTGCCCAAGGTGACAGAGACGAGGCCTGGGTAATGGGGACGAGCCCCAGCTAATGGGGACCTGCCCACGGTGACAAACAGGGACAAGCCCCAGCTAACAGGGATGTGCCCAAGGTGACAGGGACGAGGCCTGGGTAACAGGGACGAGCCCCAGCTAATGGGGACCTGCCCACGGTGACGAACAGGGATGAGACCCAGCTAACAGGGATGTGCCCAAGGTGACAGGGACAAGGCCTGGGTAATGGGGACAAGCCCCAGCTAACGGGGACCTGCCCACGGTGACAAACAGGGACAAGCCCCAGCTAACAGGGATGTGCCCAAGGTGACGGGGATGAGGCCTGGGTAACAGGGACGAGCCCCAGCTAATGGGGACCTGCCCACGGTGACAAACAGGGACAAGCCCCAGCTAACAGGGACGTGCCCAAGGTGACAGGGATGAGGCTTGGGTAACGGGGACGAGCCCCAGCTAATGGGGACCTGCCCACGGTGACGAACAGGGATGAGCCCCAGCTAACAGGGATGTGCCCAAGGTGACAGGGTCGTGCCCAAGGTGACAGGGACGAGGCCTGGGTAACGGGGACGAGCCCCAGCTAACGGGGACCTGCCCATGGTGACAAACAGGGACGAGCCCCAGCTAACAGGGACGTGCCCAAGGTGACAGGGACGTGCCCAAGGTGACAGAGACGAGGCCTGGGTAACAGGGACGAGCCCCAGCTAATGGGGACCTGCCCACGGTGACGAACAGGGACAAGCCCCAGCTAACAGGGACGTGCCCAAGGTGACAGGGACGAGGCCTGGGTAACAGGGACGAGCCCCAGCTAATGGGGACCTGCCCACGGTGACAAACAGGGACAAGCCTCAGCTAACAGGGATGTGCCCAAGGTGACAGGGGCATGCCCAAGGTGACAGGGACGAGGCCTGGGTAACGGGGACAAGCCCCAGCTAACGGGGACCTGCCCACGGTGACGAACAGAGACGAGCCCCAGCTAACAGGGATGTGCCCAAGGTGACAGGGACGTGCCCAAGGTGACAGAGACAAGCTCAAGGTAACGGGGATGAGCCCCAGCTGACGGGGACCTGCCCACAGTGACGAACAGGAGCGAGCCCGAGATAACAGGGAAGCGCCCAAGGTGACAGGGATGTGCCCAAGGTGACAGGGACAAGGCCCAGGTAACGGAGATGAGCACCATGTAACGGGGACAAGGCCAAGGTAACGGGGATGTGCCTCAGCTAATGGGGACATGCCCATGGTGACGAACAGGGACAAGGCCCAGCTAACAAGAATGTGCCCAAGGTATCGGGGACAAGCCCCAGATAACGGGGACATGCCCAAGGTGACAATCGGGGACAAGCCCCTGCTAACTGGAATGTGCCTAAAATAACGAGGATGAGCCCAAGGTATCAGGTACGAGCCCCAGCTAACAGGGACATGCCCAAGGTGACGAATGGGGACAAGCCCCAGGCAAGAGGGATGTGCCTAAGGTAACGGGGATGAACCCCAGCTAACGGGGACGAGCCCCAGGTATCAGGGACGTGCCCATGGTAATGGAGATGTGCTCCAGGCGACCGTGCAGCTGGGCTGATGGTGAGCTGCGGCATTGGCTCTCGTGGGGAGCTGCGCAGAGCAGCATGGATGCGGCCCGCTCCGGTGCTCTGCTTCGAGAGCCGGCACAGCAGGGCAGCAGTCAGAGGCTTCCTGCTCTTCCCTGTCCCCAGTGAAAAGGAGGAGCAGAACACAACCCCCCTGAGCATTTTCAGCTTTGTTGTGTCCTACTCGTCGCCTCAGCGGTGGGACAGTGCCTTCCCACCCCTCCTGCTCTCGCGTAAGGGGGTTGCTGCTCGCCTGGCTGCTTCAGGCTGCCGGTGTGGATCGAGGGAATGAGAGGTGCTTGTGAACTTGTCCCGGTTGTGTGGGAGGGGGGAAACCAGGGACCCTTGCTCTGCCATTTTGAAATTGTTCCCTGGGTTCAGGCCCCACGGCTCCTTTCCATAGGAGCTCTGGGCCTGCGCTGAGGTACGCCGCAGTCCGCTTTCCTGGGGAAGTGGTGGGGCATGGGGGATGGCTGAGGTGGGGAAGTGCCAAGGCAGTGCCTCATGTGGTTTCAGGTGCCAGCGGCGTGCGAGGATGATGCGGCCAGTTTGCCGGAGCAGGAGTGGGGGAGCTCGGACAGCCGGCAGAAGGAGCTCTACAGGATCGCGATGAAGGGGAATTACGAGGCTGTGGTCTCTCTTGGTGAGGATCAGTCCCTACTCATGTGTCAGACACATTATCATCCCCTGGGCTAAATCCAGCTTATGACTGCTTGTAGGCTGCTGTGTTGTTTGGGGGAGAACAGGTAGTGAGAGGTGACGCCTTTACATGTTTAAGGTTTGAAGCGGGCGTCCGCTGGAGTCCTGGGACCCAGCACAGCATCTGCAGGAGCAGAGGAGAGCCCTCCCTGCGCGGTCAGGACAGTACGCGGTGGGGATTTCAGGTGACATGCCCATGCTGTGTTCTGCAACCTGCGTTCCTGCACCATTTTTTGCCAGGACACGGGCCGTATATTTATCACCCTGTAGGGATTTGCTGCATACAGTCCTAAATTTTAGCACTAAGTATTTTTTGGCTGACATTTTAAAGGATGCTGAGTGCCCGACCACCATGTCTTCCTGGGGTAACTGAAATAATTTGCCTGGTTTGGCTGACACCAGCTTGCTTGCTCCCATGGTCCAGGGAAACCTGAGCCGCTGCTCTGGGAGCCCAGGACCCCTCCGGGTGCCCACAGCTCCCGCTGTGTGAGAGCAGCCCTTTATCAAGGGGAGCTGGTGCTGGTCCCCAGCGTCAGCAGTTCGTATCCCTCCTTCCTCCTCCCCAGGGCCCGGGGACGCCAGCTCCAAACCTGCTGTGCTGCTGCCGGCCGAGGACAGGGAGGATTTGGGCACGAGGACACATGGGCTGTCGGAGAAGGGAGCGATGTCGGGGCACCTCGGCGGCGGTGAGTCACAGCGGCATTGAGGGCTGAGATGAGCCCTAACGACATGCCCAGATACCCCGATACCCAGATAACCCCCAAGGGGTGCTAAAGCCCCTTCCACCTCAAGTGTCCTTCTGCTTTGCTCTCAGTAAAACCTTCCTGCTCCCTTTCTAACGCCACATTTATTGCTTCGTCTCACCAATGTGCTGTGGGGGAAGCTCAGCTCCCCCTCCTGCGCTGGCGCTGTGGGCATGGGAGAGCTTCCCTTGCCGGGAATGAATTGCTGCCTCTCAGCAGGTGAGAAGATCGTGATCAAGACAGAAGAGCAGCAGTCCCAGGAGGAAGCATCTGAGATCCTGGCTCTGCCGCAGGCGCCCTCAGTGAGACTGGAGGAGGAGGTTCCCCTGAGCCAGGAGCAGCCGGTGCCCTGGGAGAGTCCCGCTGGCTTGGCCGAGCAGAAGGCAGCAGGAGACGGCTTAGGGGAGTTCTGCAAACATGGGACCTCCCAGCCCGAATTCAAGCCTGTGGTGGTGCCGGTGGAAGCTCACCCGGCCCCAGGCTTGCCCTTCCCAACAGAGCATGTGCTCGGCGTGGGGACTGACCAGCCGTTCGCTCTGCCCCAGGGAATGTCGCTGGGAGGAGACACCACCGCAGAGGTGGCCTCGTCGCAGCTCAGCTCAGAGGAGCATCGTCCCTGCGCCGTGGGGGAAGAGCCCTGCGCGCTCCCGCTAGGCTGGAAGAGCGTCCGGCTGAAGCGCAACCTCCTGGCGCGGCAGCAGAGCCAGGCGAGGAAGAGCAACGGCTCCTTCATCTGCACTGCCTGCGGGAAGAGCCTGGCCCATCACGCCGCGCTGCTGCGGCACCAGCGCCTGCACACGGGCGAGCGTCCCTTCCAGTGCCCTGCCTGCGGGAAGAGCTTCAACGAGAAGTCCAACCTCAACAAGCACTACCGCATCCACACCGGGGAGCGTCCCTACTGCTGTCCCGCCTGCGGCAAGGGCTTCATCCAGAAGCACCACCTCCAGAAGCACCAGCGCATCCATGGGGTGCAGCTGCGTGGCGGGTGGGCTGGCCGGCCCGCACGGGCCAGCACCGCCGGGGAGCGGCTCTACCGCTGCATCGAGTGCGCGGAGAGCTTCCCCCAGAAAACATCGCTGGAGGAGCACCAGCGCCGGCACACCCAGCAGCGGCCCTTCCAGTGCAATGGCTGCAGCAAGAGTTTCCGGCACCGGCAGTCTCTGAACCACCACCAAAAGGTCCACGCTGTTTCCAGTTCTCCTGCCGTCAGCTTGTCGAACCATGACCAGGAGACCAGTCCCTGCAAAGCTTTGACCCAGGATAATCCATAACGTGAGGGCTGGAGAAGGGAAGGGGCAGCGTTTCTCCAGCCTGCGACGACGGGACACACCAGGCAACTGGTGTTGCACCGCCGCGGGGCTCTCTGCAATGCCGTGGGGCTTGTGGTACCACCGCGTGGTTCTCCACAACGCCATGGAGCTCGGCACCACCTGGGTCTCCAGGAGGAGGAGGACTGAGGCAGGCTGATGTGCTGCGCGGGCAGGGAATCGCGTGGGGGGGGTAAAGAGACTGGCCCAAAAGGCAGCAGAGGAGGTTCGGCAGCTGGGGCCGAGCCGGGTTGTGCCGCTGCCCTGTGGAAGGGGGATTCGGCTGAGGAGCAGCTGTGTCGCGTACAGTGGCGCGGGGAGTGGAGCAGTTGAACTCAGGGTTATTTAAACACTACCAGCGTGGAGGTGGCGTGGGGGTGTTCGGTGGCCCGGGTAGGGGCTGTTGTGGCTGGGCAGCAGCCAGGGTCATCGGATGAGCTGGGAAGAGACGCGGATAAAAGACTGGGCTGACGTGGTCTCCTTTTGTGCTCTGGGGTGCTGGCGAGGGGCAGGTTCAGGCGGCTGGCACCGCGCCGCCTCCACCCGGCAAAGGGAGCTGTGGGTACGCGGCCCCTGTGAGTTACAACGTATGCCTCTCCCGTGGGTGCAGTCAGGCGTGCAGCTACCGCTTGGCACACCACGGGAAGCCGCCCCACATCCCCAACGCTTCCCATTGCCTGCGATGGCACGAGGTGCTTTGCTCTGGCGGGGGGGAGAGCCTGGCCCTCACCCCAGCCCGGCTGGGTGGTATCAGGCACCCTCGGGATGAGTCCTTGCAATTAATGCAAGCCAGAAACCTGAATGCGATGGGGTCCTGGACTGCATGCCGGGTCCGGGGAGGAGATGGATGGGGGCGGCTGCCTTCTTGGCCATGAGGGGAGGAACACGGAGCCACCCCACGGCAATGCGGAGCCGCCTGATGGGAATGCGGAGCCGCTCTGCAGGAATGTGGAGCTGCCACTCGCAGCCCCACTCTGCGGGATCTGAGCCCCATGGGACTCCCTGGCAGCGCCGAGAGCGCATTGGTAGGAGAGTGCTACCTGCCTCCTGCCCGTGGCGGTCAGGGCCACCCCATCGCCTGTCCTTCCCCGGTCCCCTTGGCCGCTCACCCTCCTGCCTGCCGAGGGCTCGACCTTCCTGGCCACGGTCCCCCTGTGGCAACCACCGCGGTGGGGCTGGGCTGGCGCGGGGCAGCGTCAGGCCCCGGGGTCGGGGTGTCCCCAGGGCTCAGCCCCCTGCGCCCGCGGTGTTCGTCCCCGCATGGGATGGCCCAGCACGGCTCTGCAGCGCCCAGCAGCCCGAGGCCACCGGTTGAACCGCCGCAGCCCCGGGGACAGCACTTGCAGGCAGCAGCACCCCAGGGCGCAGGCAGTGCTCGGGTCCCCTCGCTTTGCCCCGGGGGGCCCCCGGCCGGGGGTGACGATGACATCCCTGGGGTGCGTGGGTGACAATCCTGGGAGACGCCCTGGGGGCACCCAGGGTAACGGTGACATCCCAGGGGACATGCTGGGGACAGCGGTGGGTGACAGCATCCCCAGGACACCCCTACCTGCAGCTCCACCCTCACGCAGCATGGCTGCTGCCATGGGCTGAGGTCGTGGCGGCCATATCCACTGAGGGCACCGCCGCAGCTTCGGCGGCCATGTCACGTGCAGGCAGCGCAGCCCAGCGAGCGCGGGAGCTGGGGGGGCCCCGGTGGCCTGGGCTGCCCCGGGCAGAGCGCTGCGGCTGCCGGGGGGAGGATCCTGCCCCTCTGCCCGGCCCTGGGGTGCACACCAGGGTGCCAGGCCCAGTGCAAGGGACTGGGATATACTGGGAGGTGTGCAGCAAGGCCCGGGATGGCGGCGAAGGGCCAGAGCGTCTCCCTGCATGGCCCTGTGTGGCCACAGAGGTGGCTCGGGGGCTCCTCAGAGCGACACGGAGGCCGAGCCCCGGCTCTGCGGGAGGCTGGGGGGCCTCATGGTGCAGCTGCCCCAGGCACAGCCCCGCTCTCGGGGCCCTCCCCGCCCAGCCGCAATGGCGGGTGACAGTCCCCTGCCTTCCCCACACGTTCACCCTTGGGACGTGCCCCGGGGTCTTGGCAGAAGGGGGTGAGGGAGCTGCCGGCACTGACCTCCCCCTGGGCCCCCCCAGGCTGGAGCTGCCCTTTGCCTCGCTCTGCCTGGGCCGATGGAGGTTACTCCGTCACGGGCAGTGCACGAGGGTGCCAGCTCAGCCCCCCCAAAGCAGGCAGATGTACAGACAAATACTTTATTGATTCCATAGCCTGAGAAAGGGATCTGGGAGTTCATAGGAAACGCTGGTCCCAGTCACAACAGCTTTAGAAGAAACGCCCCGGTCAGGGCAGTCGGCTTGAGGGAGAGGCCAGCCCCTCCGCACCACCCACGCTGGCCTTGGAGGTATTGCCCACCGGCAATACCGTCATACCAGCGGACTCATCCCCTGTGTCACTGGGACCAGCTGGGGGTCACTGGGATCTCTACCTGGGCAGGGATAAGCAGGTCAGTGGGTACAGCCGGCGCTGCTGTGCCGCGGTGAAGCACTGCTCTCTGCCCGACCCGCTCTCACCGCGCGACCATAAGGCATCAACCACCCCTGTATCTCACAGGGCTCGGCAGCAGGCAGCGCCGTCCCTGTGGGGACACGGGGCCAACCTGTCTGCCACCGTCACCCCCTCATGGCTAACGCTACAGTCCAGGCACACTCCGCAATCCCGGGGGACGGGAATCGAGTGAGAAATGGCCCAGAGAAGCAGTGGGACGTCGCCTGAGTCCCCAAGGAGCAGCTCTGACACTGCTGTCCCTCCCGTGGCGCAGGGAGGTGGCCGGGCACCACTTGGCACCGAGGATTACACCGGGATGCGGCACGGGCATTTCCTCGGTGCCCAAAGCACGCTGCCCGCAGCAGCCTCCGCTGCAGCCCACCAGACCTCGTGAGTGGCCAGGAATGAAAAATCTGATAAGCAAACTGGTTCCACACACTCCCTGCCTGGAGAAGGACAGAGACTTAGTGATGTCAAATAATTACATCCAACAACGAAAAAAAAAAATACCCCAGAAAACTAAACTCAAAGAGTCCTAACAGCTGCTCCATTTGGTCTGCACAGCGATGCCACCAGGACCGATTTCCTCTCTCCGTACATGATTCGTGTTTCCCAGCAGCACACGTGACGCACGCAGGGCTCCGGCCGCGGACACGCGACGTTTGAGTGATTTCTGGGGACACCGGAGCCCGACCTGGCCTGGCTTTCATCGCTTACCGGGCACCAGTTACCCGTCGGCCTCTGGGCAAGTCTCACTCCACAAGATGTTTGAGGTAGCTAGCAGAACTAGTCTTCCATAGGATTAGTAACGGTGGGATGTCGCACATGACTAAAGGAGATGACCTGCAGTTCGAAGAACGGGGGCTTCCTTCCTCAGCGGGGCGAGCGGAGGGGCTGCTCCTGTGCAAGAGCCAGCGGCAGCGAGCAGCAGCCGACACACCCGAGCCCCAAGGAGGGGTCCTCGCGTGGACTGCTGCTGCAGCGCAGCGGTAATTTTACCCGTCAAGTATTTCTAAAGTGACTCTCCATCTGTGCAGGCTGGTCCTGAGGGAATTAACTCTCGCGGGTGTTTCTGGCTCTCGTGAGCTGGCCTTGTTGAAGGAAGGAGTGCCGCTGGGACCTCAAACGGCCGCAGCACCCTCGCAAGCAGAAAATATTGTTGTTTGATTTGTTCCACGTATCTTCCAACGCAACGCTCAGGTGTTCCCCACCTGATCGAGGGGTCAGCAGATTTCCTCACCACGGTGGGTTATTAGACAAGCCTGGCCAGGACGCGATGGGGTCTCAGAGATGCCATGCTCTCTTCATCCAGTGTCTTGGTCAACAAACTTTGTCAGTGAAGTGAAGAGCTCCTTGGGAATCCCGCCTGGCTCGCCAGCTTGATTCCCTTCTCTCCGTCCTCTTCACCGTGTATCTCCAAATGCAAGGGGTCAGCTCCAGCATCGAGTAATGAGTGAGCTCAGCTGCTGTTTGCAATTCCTCTCACTGGGCTGCAGGAGACATACCTGGTAATCTCCCAGGAAGGTCAGCTTGGGAAAACTGTACGCATCAGCCAGCAGACACGAGAGTCTGAGGAATGGTAAAGCATTTTGGATCACTGGAGGCTTCTCTAATTTGCTTTCTGTAGTGGTATCCAAGCTTTTGATTCCTTCGACAATTCAGGAAAGCTCCTAAAATCCAGCGGACAGATGGTTCACAACCCCACCATGTGCAAAATCAATGCTCAGACAAGTTTCTCTCCAGGGACACCAGCAGTTCGGATCTCTCCTGTTGTCATTTCTCCGTCACCCCCGAAACTGCTGCCCTATTTCCTAGTCTAACCACAGGCTGGCTGGCTCTCCCACCCCAGCTGTCGATGTGGCACTTCTTGTCTGGGGGTCCGAGTTCTGCAGGACCGATGAGGAGCACGTTTGCTGGAACCGCTTTGGCTGCGGTGGCCGCAGGGCTAACGTTTCTCTCGGATGCCTGGGCTGGTGAGTGAGGAACGCTCCCGCCCGCGGGTGCCTCCGGGGCTCCTTGCGGCTGGGGCTGCCGGGGCGCTGGCGCGACGGTCGCGGGCTGGGCCGTCGCGGGCTGTTGGAGTGCAGCCAGGGCTTTCTGGCGGTCGTGTATTTTCTCGTGGCGCAAGAGGTGAGTTTTGCGGGTGAAGCATTTCTTGCAGGCGGCGCAGCAATACGGCCTGTCCTGCGTGTGGGTTTGCAGGTGCCGCTGAAGGGAAAAGGTGCAAGAGAGACTCTTTTTGCAAAGACTGCATTTCAGCACGGACTTCCTACGAGACTTAGGACTCTGCTTTCGGGAGAAACACGCGCTGGACAGGCTCCCTCGGTCCAGCTCCTCCTTGGGCTGGCCCAGCCAGGTTCCCCCAGCGTACGTCCCTTTGCCCGGGCTGTGGGCACCTCCACAGAAAGGCCCGCAGAACTTCCTCCTCGGCCGGATCCTCAGCTCTGGGTGGACGTTCCCCCAGACCTTGGCCCCAAAGGCCCTGTCTTTTATGTGGATGCTCTGGTGAAGGTCCAGGTGGCGTTTGTCCGCAAAGCTGATCTCGCACATCGTGCATTCGTAGGGCCCCTCTTTGGCGTGGCTCCGCTGGTGGATGATGAGGTTGATTTTCAGACGGAAACGCTTCCCGCACTCGGTGCAAGGGTGCGACCACTCGCGCACGTAGCCGCGCCGACAGTTGCCCATCAGCAGGCTGCTGCTCGCGCACCTGCTCGGCTTCTTCTTGCTCTTGGCTTTGGCCTGCTCGCTTTTGGGGCACTTCTGGATCTCCGGGCCAGGAGAGGGTGCAGAAACCTCTGGCAACACCTCGGGCTTCTCTTCCTTCAACTTGACGTTTTCAGGAGAAGCCCCTTCACGCGCCATTTCATTTTCCATTAAAAAGCCTTCCTCTGAAACGGAACAATACAGCCATTGGTCATTCACACTTCCCAGGACAAACCCAGGTTGTGGTTAAGTCCCAGAGCACCGAGCCAGCTTTTACCAATAAAGCAGCTACCAACAAATCTGAGAACACGGTTTGGAAAGGTGGAGGTGCCACCACAGCGTCCTGCCCGCACGCCCTAAGGAACCCAACGTGGTCTGGGGGGGCAGATCTCTTGCTCCCAGGAAGAACCAGGCCGTGGTCTGCTGCAGCGCCATCAGGGCCGGCGGCACAAAAGGATCCACCTCTAAAACCATGACACCAACGACGGCCACGAGACGTACCAGGAAAAAAGATCATTGAAGAGTACTTCAGGCTCTTCACTTCTGTTGAGCTTAGGACTGCCAGCAAACTCCAAACATTGCAGGCAAACCGGCTCCCATGAGGGCTGTGCAGTGCCGAGGGCTGTGGCGAACTCTCCGCACCCGCGCTGCAGCCAGCCCTGCAGCCAGGCCATTCAGCCGGCGTAAGCCATGCCCAGAACCCGTGCTGTTTAACTCCGCGCACCAGTGCCAGAGACAGGTTCCGAGTCCCGGGAAGAGGAAACTGCTCTGCGCGTTAGCTTGGCAAAGCTTCGGGATCAGAACAGAGGGTGTCTGCAGACAGCCGCCCCCCCTTCCTACACCCCCTGCTCCCTCTGTTTCTGGCACGGAGAAGAGGGCCGTGCCACGGGAAGCATTAGGCAACCCGAGCTCAAGGCCAGCTCTACCATAATGCAGCAGAGCTGGAGGAAGGAAGCATGCTACTGCTACCAGCTGTCCCCCAATTTCTGATAGAAGGAACCCCAATTTCTGATAGAAGGAACCCCAACTGGACTATTGCTTTTTCCTCAAAGGTGATAGGGCTGAAACGCCCAACACCAGCTCCCTCCCTTGCTTGGTGATAAAAGAGAGGCCCGAAACTTTCTTCTCCCTCCCCATTTGAAGCACGTTAGCGAGTTGGGAGCTTCTTCCTGCCTGCAGGACCCCACGTCTCCCCTGCACAGGGTTACTCACCAGCACTGGACTCAGCTGGGTCCTCTTCCATCTCTGTCTCAGGCTGACGTTTCCTGCGCTGCTCCTCTTTTTGCGCACTCAGGGACATGACATTCATCACCAGGATGGGGAGTTCTGTTTGCAGAGGAAAGAAGAGCAATTTTAAACACCTGTGGAGAGCTCACATCTTCCTGCTTTAGTGTGACGCTGATCAGAGATGTGTTGGAAATGTGCAGAAGAGCCAGAGAAAGCTGCGGCTCGAGAAGCCATGACATGTTGTGCCAGGGGAGGTATAGTATACATTGGATATTAGGAAAAATTCCTTCACCAAAAGGGTTGTCAAGCACTGGAACAGGCTGCCCAGGGAAGCGATTGAGTCAACATCCCTGGGGTCTTTAAGAGATGTGTAGACGTGGCACTTAGAGACATGGTTTAGTGGCATACTTGGCAGTGTTAGGTTTATGGTTGGACTTGATCTTAAAAGGTCTTTTCCAGCGTCAGTGATCTATGATTCTATGGAAAGCACGTGAGGCTTTAGAAGGAACTGGAGTGAAGCCGCGCACAAGGACCAAAAGCAGAAGGAGGGCTGGGAGGAAAGGTGCCGCGTGCTGTCACCTCTGCAGAGCAGCCTCATCCCTCCTAAACCCTCCCCACCAACTCTACAGGTAGTATTCCCGTATCGCCTTGTGTTCAGGCCCTCGATCCCCTTCCATTTTCCCTGGCAGCACCTTGACAACGGACCCCAAGGCTTCCACTTCCGCTTTTCCCTGGCGATGCTCCTCTTAAGCACGGTGACTTGCCGTGCCCTCTCCCACAGACACTGCTGGGAGACCTCCTGAGAAAACTGGGACAGGAATGGCCCGGGGAAGCAAGTCCTCCTGGCACCCATGTAACCTACCTGTGCCAGCTTCCATGGGGACTTTATCTTCTCCCAAAGCCTCTTCCTTCTGGTCCATCTCTTTTGGTGTCTGCGGGGGCTCCTGGCCATCCCGGACGCCTGTCTGTGGGGGCTCCTGGCCGTCTTTGATGCAGAGCTCTTCACCCCTCTCGATCCGGGAGGGGACGTCAGGCTTGGACACGGCGTGTTCTGCTCACGGGGCAGAGGACAGGGTGGTTTATTAGGAACTGGCTGCACCTTTATTCTGTCGAACTCTCAGAGCGACCCCTCTCTCCCTCACCCCAGAGCTAGCAGGCAGCGCAGACAGACACAAAGAAATGATCCATGCTCTAACGGGAAAGGTGGTGCTGCTCTCTTGGCCCTGCGGCAGGATCCACCCGTGAGCACAGCTGTGGCTCAAGTACAGAGAGAATCTAAATAGCAGAACATGAACTAAAATCTCAAAGGCGAGGGGCAGCCTCTGTGTAACATCTTTTTCCTCTCTTCCCAGGACTGCTTGACAAACCAACCCCCAAACACACCCTCAGGGCTTGTATAGCTTCTGGGAAACATCCGCCAAAGGACAGAGCCTGCCCTGCCCTCTGCCCCCCGCTAGCACTCACCCGGCCTCTCCGGGGGCTTCTTTAGTCCCCAGCTCCTCAGCCCTGCAGGAAAGAGCTCTCGATCACAGCTCTGCCCACACATTTCTCCTTCTCTTGGCTCTGTCAGGGTCTGCCCATCCCTTTCCAGCGTCTCCCACCTTCTTGCCCAGCCTTCGCACTCTTAACAATTGATTTTTCCAACTCTCCCATGCCCTGCCCCAAGGCTCTCCTGACCGCCTCTCCTCCCCTAGCACTAGCAGAGCCGCTCCAGCCTCCTCTTCCTCCCACTGCAGGTTCCCAGGTTCCTCCCTTCCCACCGCGTCTCCTCTCTCACCAAGGCAAGCAGGAGTGCCTTTGGAAGCCCTAGGGCTCATGCATGCAACCAGGTGAAGAAGGAGTGCCGAACTGCACAGAAACAGGACTGGAAGGAGTCGCAAGAGGTCTGTCCCACCGCTCCAGACTCCATCCCAGCCCCTCCTGACAGGCTTTGTCTGGTTTGCTCCATGGGATTCATCTGACCAAGCATAAACGTTCCTCTTGGAAGAAAGATTCAAGGTACTCCGTGGAGGTTTAGTCAATACAGTCAACAGACCCTCAGAGCAGTTCATTTCTAACAAAGACGCTGCTGGGACACCTCCTGACAAAGCTGAGACAGGAACTGCCACCTCCTCCTGGTACCCACCTAACTTACCTGTGTCAGCTTCCATGGGGACTTCATCTTCTCCCAAAGCCTCTTCCATCGGGTCTGTCTCTTCTGGTGTCTGCGGGGGCTCCTGACCTTCTCTGGTACACGCCTGCGGGAGCTCCTGACCGTCTCCGATACGTGTCAGCAGGGGCTCCTGGCCGTCTTTGATGCAGAGCTCTTCACCCCTCTCGATCCGGGAGAGGATGTCAGGCTTGGACACGGCGTAGTCTGCTCATGGGGCAGAGGACAGGGTGGTTTATTAGGAACTGGCTGCACCTTTATTCTGTCGAACTCTCAGAGCGACCCCTCTCTCCCTCACCCCAGAGCTAGCAGGCAGCGCAGACAGACACAAAGAAATGATCCATGCTCTAACGGGAAAGGTGGTGCTGCTCTCTTGGCCCTGCGGCAGGATCCACCCGTGAGCACAGCTGTGGCTCAAGTACAGAGAGAATCTAAATAGCAGAACATGAACTAAAATCTTAAAGGAGAGGAAAAGGCTTTGTCTTTAACGTTTTCCTCCCATTTCAACTTTAGCAGTGATTTGAAGAGCATCTCTTCTGAGCCATCGTTCTGGAGTAGGGACAGAAAACTTCCCGCTCTGTAGAGGCGTCTGTGTCACATGGACCACGAGAGGAACAGGTTTGTTCCCTTTCTACCAAATACTGTTGAGAAAAGCGAAGCCTCAACTTCGGTAGCAGTACAGGCCAGCACGTTACTAGTCATGCCCAAGAAACGGCTTTTGGCGGGGAATATCTTACAGCCCAAATCGTCCAAGAAGATGCTGGGCGCCCTTAGAAAGACCGAGCACAATTAAGTCAGTTCTTTACCGAGGTACATGGAAACGTCCCTGTCATTTTACATAACTAAGACAGAAAACAAGAACTAGTTCAAGATGGAGTTATTAAACTTGACCCCGAGAATTCCTGAATTGCCCTGGAAGATCACAATGGTTCCCTGACCCTGGAATCCACTTACCCACTCATTAGGAAGAGCATCTCATGTGGGTACTTTTTATAATTGATACTGCTTGTATTACTATCGCTACTATTATTTACCACAGATCTCTCTTACATTGTTTATCGCTTTACAAGCAGGAAGGAGGAAAAACGCGTGGGTCTGACTGCCCAGGAGAGGTTCTGCTAGCTACAGGCGTCCAGCCCCACCGAACCAGACCATCAGTGGGGCCGCGGTGGGAAGCGGACCAGCCTACCCGCAAGAGAAGCTCATCCGGAGGCGCAAACCCTGTGCCTTACCCAGGGAGATCAGCGTCTCGTAGTTCCCCCTCATCACAGCCCTGTACAGGTCCTTCTGCCAGCGGTCCAGTCTCTCCCACTCCTGCTCGTTGAAGTACACTGAAACGTCATCGAACGTGACGGGTACCTGGAATCACAAGTATGACGCGCTTGGTGACTTCTGATGCGGTTAGACAAGGGGAAACCACGCACGTGCAAGTGAGCGCTTGGCTTTGGTTGCCGGAGCTCAGGGCAGGCAGAGAGCAAAGCGTGCCTGGCCAGATCAGGGCTTGTGAGCGGCAAGCCCGGGGCTCGCAGGTGCTCAGCCACCCGAGCCCACTGCTAAGATCGCTCTGGCATTGCCTAAACCCCCTCCACAGCCACGGCGGTGGCACTGGTGCTTCCAGGTGCCAGCCCGGATGCCGTTACCTTGGGGACTTCGCCTCGGGAGCCGGGGGGCAGCCGCAGGATCCAGAAATTCCGATTTTTCAGGAGGTTCTCCACGTTGTCCAGCCGCTGCTGGAGGTGCCCGTAGCCCTGCAGGAGGCTGCCCAGGGTGGCCAGGTTGCTGCCCAGCTCCCCGACCAGGTTCTCGCAGGCCAACAGCCTCCGCTCGGCCCTCTCCGTCCGGCTCCGCAGCTCCTGCAGCTGCTGGGCCTCCGCCTGCCCCGCCGCGGCCCGCGGCCCCATGGCCTGCACCGCCTTGCGCCGGGGGGTGCCCGAGTCCTGGGGGGGAGGCGAGAGGTGATGGGCAGTGGGGGGGGAGGCCCTGGCCCGGGCCAAAGGATGGTCGGGGCCCAGGGACCCGCTTGTGGGCCCCCCCAAGGGAACCCCCCAGACCCCACATCCCCCAGGGGACCCACCAGACCCTGGCTGCCCCCTCCTCCCTCCCCCAGGACCGGCACCCCAAGGGGACCCCCCAGACCCACATCCCCCAGGACCAGCACCCCAAGGGGACCCCCCAGCCCCCCATCCCCCAGGACCAGCACCCCAAGGGGAACCCCCAGACCCCCATCCCCCAGGACCAGCACCCCAAGGGGACCCCCCAGACCCCCATCCCCCAGGACCAGCACCCCAAGGGGACCCCCAGCCCCCCAGCCCCCAGGACCAGCACCCCAAGGGGACCCCCAGCCCCCCATCCCCCAGGACCAGCACCCTAAGGGGACCCCCCAGCCCCCCATCCCCCAGGACCAGCACCCCAAGGGGACCCCCCAGCCCCCCATCCCCCAGGACCAGCACCCCAAGGGGACCCCCAGCCCCCCATCCCCCAGGACCAGCACCCCAAGGGGACCCCCAACCCCAGGACCAGCACCCCTGGGGGGGATCCCCAGCCCCGCTTTCCCCGGGAGCGGCACTCCTCCGGGCCCCCCCTCCCAGGCCCCCATCCGCCGGGACCGGCACGCCGGGGGGATCCCCCCCATCCCCCTGAACCCGCACCCCTGGGGTCCCCCCGGCTCCCCCGGGCTGTGGGGCCGCGGGCTCCGCGGCCGGCGGGGCCCGTACTGGCGCTGGGCCCGGGCAGGCCCGGCCGGCGGGGCCCTGCGCTCTCCGGGCCCTGTCCCGGCCCCGCCCGGCCCGGCGCGGCCCTCACCTGAGCGGGGCCCCGGCGGGACATGGCCGCCGCCACCACCGGCCCCCCGCGCCCTGCGGCAGCGGCGCCCGCCGGGCCGCCAGGAGGCGCCGCCTGCAGGGGCGGGGCCTGGCGGAGGGTGGGGCGCCCCCTGGCGGTCGGGAGGAGGCGGGGCGGGGCCGTGACCCCGGGGCGGGGCGGGCGACCCCGGTGCCACCCACGCCCGGACCCATAGACTGCTCCGGACCCCATAGGCTGTCCCGGGGTCCCGGTGCCACCGATCCCAGACCGCCCGGTGCCACCGACCCCCGCGCCCCATAGACTGTCCCGGTACCGCGGTGGCACCCACCCCCCGCACCCCATAGACTCCCTCGGGAGCCGCAGTGCCACCGACCCCCCGACCCCATAGACTTCCCCGGTGCCACCGACCCCCGCGCCCCATAGACTGTCCCGGTACCGCGGTGGCACCCACCCCCCGCACCCCATAGACTCCCCCGGGAGCCGCAGTGCCACCGACCCCCCGACCCCATAGACTTCCCCGGTGCCACCGACCCCCGCGCCCCATAGACTGTCCCGGTACCGCGGTGGCACCCACCCCCCGCACCCCATAGACTCCCCCGGGAGCCGCAGTGCCACCGACCCCCCGACCCCATAGACTTCCCCGCTGCCACCGACCCCCGCGCCCCATAGACTGTCCCGGTACCGCGGTGGCACCCACCCCCCGCACCCCACAGACTCCCCCGGGAGCCGCAGTGCCACCGACCCCCCGACCCCATAGACTTCCCCGCTGCCACCGACCCCCCGCACCCCACTGGATGTCCCGGCCCCCCCGGTGCCACCGAGCCCAGCCCCGCAGCCCCCGCCGGACCCCCCGTACCGACCCCCCCGGTGCCCCCGTAGCCCACAGCCCCGCGGGACCCCCACCCCTCCGCACGGACCCCCCGGGCCGGGGGCTTTGCCCGGGCTCGGGCTGAGCCCCCCCACCGGCACCGGCACCGGCACCGGCACGGGCAGGGGCAGGGGCACGGGCTCTGCCCCGCCGCGGGCGGAGCGGGAGCACCGGCGGGGGCTGCCGGGCGCCGGGGTGCCGCTCCGAGCCGGGCGGGGGGGCGGGCGGCGGCTCCAGCCCTGCTCCGCCGGGAAGAGGGACCGGGGCTGCTCTGCCGCTGTCCGCCGCCCCGGAGCGGGCACCGGACCCGCGGGACCCCGCCATGGCCGCGCCTCGGCAGGTTGGACCGGGGGAGCGGCGGGACGGGGGAGCAGCGGGGAGGGGGGAGAGCAACGGGGATGGGGGAGCACCAGGGAGGGGGAGAGCACCGGGGAGGGGAAGAGCACCGGGGACGGGGGAGCACCGGGGATGGGGGAGCACCGGGGAGGGGGGGAGCACCGGGGAGGGGGAGCACCGGGGATGGGGGAGAGCACCGGGGATGGGGGAGAGCACCGGGGAGGGGGGGAGCACCGGGGAGGGGGAGAGCACCGGGGAGGGGGGGAGCACCGGGGATGGGGGAGAGCACCGGGGAGGGGGGGAGCACCGGGACGGGGGGGGGGAGCACCGGGGAGGGGAAGAGCACCGGGGACGGGGGAGCACCGGGGAGGGGGAGAGCACCGGGGAGGGGGAGAGCACCGGGACAGGGGAGCACCGGGACGGGGGAGCACCGGGGAGGGGGGGAGCACCGGGACGGGGGGGAGCACCGGGGAGGGGAAGAGCACCGGGACGGGGGAGCACCGGGGAAGGGGAGAGCACCGGGGAGGGGGAGAGCACCAGGACGGGGGAGCAATGGGACGGGGGGGGAGCACCGGGGAGGGGAAGAGCACCGGGGAGGGGGAGAGCACCGGGGAGGGGAAGAGCACCAGGGACGGGAGAGAGCACCGGGGAGGGGGAGAGCACCGGGGAGGGGGAGCACCAGGGAGGGGGAGAGCACCGGGGAGGGGAGCACCCCCGGAGCAGTTTAGGGAGGGGGCCCGCCCAGCGGCGTGGGGCTGGGGCGCTGCTGGCTCTGCCTGTGGCTGCCCGTCCCGGGGGTCACCGTCCGTCCCACCGGGGTGGCCCTGGGCACGGCGGGAGCGGGGCCCCCCGAGGAGCGGGGCCCAAACGCTCCCCCGGGACGCTGGGTGCTGCCGGGCTGGCCCCCACCTCGGGCGAGCAAAGAGGGGGGGCAGCCCCGGACTTGGGGGGGCCGCTGTGATCTGGGGGCTGGTCCTCACCCCCCCTGCTCGGCGCAGGGCGAGGGCCGGGGTGTGTGGCAGAGCTGGTGGCCGTCAGGTCTGTCCCCACATGGACCCAAGGAGCTCCAGGGGACCCCCGGCCCCCCCGAGGGGTCCCCTCCCCGGGCCGGAGGGGTTTAAGCACCCCCACGTGAATAGTCGGTGCGTGGGCTGAGCCTGGTTTTGCCACGCTGGAGGGGCGAGCTGCCGGGGGGGCCGGTGGCAAAGCCCGGCTTCGCCCGTGGCCGCGCACACCTCCCGCTCGGAGGACGCGGGGAGGGGGTGTCCCCGTCCCTTGGGAGGGGAGCTGGGAGCAGCACAGGGGCCGACGCCGCAGGGGGGCTGCGAACCGTCTCCCTCCGGCGCTGCTCAACGCAGCGTTGTCTTGGCAAATCCCTGCACGGTTGATGTCAGCGGGACGGGCACGGTGGCACGGAGCCGGCAACGACCATCGCGTGTGGCGTCGGGCCCCCGCCCAGCCGGCGCGGGGAGGGAAAGGTCGGGCGAATCCCGGGGTGTCAGGGCGGGTTATCTCCTGTCCTCCCCGACGGAGCGTGAAGCGCACAGGGACCTGCCGGCAAGCGTGCCGGCAAGCGTGCCGGGATGCCTTCGCCTCCATGCCCGCGTGGGACGGGCGCAGCAGCACGCCCTTTCCCAGCCATGTGCCAGCCCCGGAGCCCGGCGCGGCCGCTCGCACCCGCTGGGCCCGGCTGGGGGTCCTGCCGCCACCCGGCACGGCTCTGCGAGGGGCTCGGGCGCTCCGGGTGCTCCTGGGGATGGTGGCTTCGTCCTGTCCCCGGCACCCGCTGGCTTCTGCTCGCCGTCTCCCCTGGCAGGCCAGCTCTGCTCCTCAGCCCCACGGCGTGTCCCCGCAGCGTCAGCAAGCGCATCCCCGTGCCCCACAGACACGTGTGGTTTATTCCCGGCTCTGCTGCCCTGGCAGGAGGTGGGCAGGGACCCCCCGGTCGCGTCCCCGCAGGCGCCGGTGACATTCGAGGACGTGGCGGTCCAGTTCTCGGCGGAGGAGTGGGAGCTGCTGGAGGAATGGCAGCGGGAGCTGCACCGGGAGGTGACGGAGGGGACGTCCCGGCTGCTGGCCTCCCTCGGTAGGGCCCTGCCCCGGTGCTCGTCCCAGCCAGAGTGGGGGGACCACAGGGGTCCCGCTTCTCCGGCCAGGGAGACCTCGGGGTGCAGCGGCTGGGGGGGCTGCCCTTCCCGGCGCCCCCACCTCCCCTGTCCCCAGGGCCCCCCAGCAGCCCGGCCCTCGGCGCCCTGGTGCGGCTGGTGAAGGAGATCCCCGAGTTTCTCTTCGGTGGCCCCAAGGCTGGCGCAGAGCCGCGTGCCTCCAGCAGCAGGAAAGCGGCAGCGGGCTCCAAGAGGACGGGCGCAAGCGGTAAGCACCGGGGCTGTGCCGGGTGGGCGAGAGCCCGGTCCTGCCCTGCCGGGCACCAGCGACACGGGGACTCTGCCTTGGTGCCTGCCGGTGCACGGTGGCATGAGGGTGCTGGAGGTGAAGCCGCCTTGCAGCCCACGCCGGCACCGGCAGCACCGTCAGGGACCCCGGTGCCGGGGGCTGGTGGAGCCTCGCGGTGAAGCCGGGGATGGTGCATACAGTGGGTGAGCCACGGGGCTGGGGACCCTGACACGGGGGCGAGGGGGTGCGGGTGTTTGGTACCAGGGATCTGGGTGTCCCCCTGCTCCCGGCTGCGTCCGGGGATGCCCGGCTGCTCGGGGTGGGGTCGAGGACTGGAATTTGCTTTTGCAGTTAAAAGGCAGGCACCGGCGGAGAGCTGCCCGCTCCGCAGCCTGGGGGAGCTGGCGGTGAGGGGGTCCGCTCCCCCTGCCCCCCCTGGGCCCCTGGCGAGCGGGTCCCGCGCCCCCGGGGAGAGGCAGCGGGGAGAGCCCGGTGGTCGTCAGTCTCTGCCCGGGAGACGCTCGCTCAGAGGTGTGGCACAGCACGGTACGGCATTGTGCCTGCGCCTTGGCATGGCAAGGCATGGCACGGTATCGAGCGCATGCCACGGCACAGCATGGCATGGTACTGTGCACGCACCACGGCACAGCATGGTATGGTGTGGCACGGTGTGACGCAGCGTGGCACAGCAAGACATGGCACCTTGCAGCACGGCACAGCATGGCATGGCAGAGCGTGGCACGGCATGGCGCAGCAGGGCTTGGCACCGGTCCCTGCAGAGGCAGTGGGATGGAGCTGCTGGACCCTGCGCTCGCTGGGGTTCAGGTACCACCCCGTGTCCCTCGTGGGTGGGTGCCAGGGATGTGCTCTGCACCCTGGGGTGGTGGCAGCACTCGGGGTGCTGGTGCCGAGCCCACCAAGCAGGGGTGGGTGCCGGGCATGCACCCACTCACTGCGGCTCCAGGGCTGTGCCAGGGGGTCTTGGGCACGGGGGTGGGATGAGCCGGGTCCCGTCAGCTCTTGCCCTGTGTGTGCCCCGCAGGCCCCTCGCCAGCCGAGTCACCGGCAGCCGCTGCCCGCCGCTGCCCGCAATCTGGGGATGGTGCCGGCTGCCCTGGCTCCGTGGACGGCATCTCCTCCGGCAGCAGCACCGCCGGGGAGGCAGCGCCCTGGGCTGCCGGCTGGGGCCAGGGCCAGAACGGTGGGCTCTGCTGCAGCCCCGTGCCGCCGGCTGGTGAGGTCTCACAGGGATCCCGGGGAGTCTCAGGGGGTCCCGGGCAGTCCTGCGGGACACAGTGCCGGAGCTGGGGCTGCGCAGTGGGAATGGCTGTGCCGGGGTGTGTGGTGCCGGCAGCACCGGGCCGTGGCGCCAGGCAGGGATGACCCCATGGCTGCATGTCCCCTCTCCCGCATGGCCTGTGGCACAGAGCAGAGCGACGTCTGGGCCCCGGCCGGCACGGCGGCTCCTCGTCCCCCGGGGCTGGGGACACCCACGGGGCCCTGTGCCAGCACCCGGGGACAGGGTTTCCGGGGGCTGCCCCCACTGACGGGGTGTCTGTGCCACTTCCCAGGGGCACTGGTGCTGGCGGTGCACCCCAGCAGCCTCGCCGGGACCCCAGCATTGGGGGCATGTGGCACCACCGCGCCGGGGGACGCCCGCCCTGCCGGCAGCATGCGGCCACTCGCCCGTTCCCCCGCCATGGGGATGGTGACCAAGAGACCCTCCGCAGAAGGTACCGGGGGGCCGGGGCCGGGCTGGGGGGTGGTGTGGGAGGGGGCTGGCGGCACCGGGGCACAGGCTGAGCTCCCACCCTCGGGCTTGCAGCAGGGCTGGCGGGTGCCGCGTCCCCACTGGGCTCCGGCACGCGTCCCGGCAGCTGTGGCGGGGTGAGCTCGCCCCAGAAGAGGCACGCTGGGGGGACCCCCCTGGCCCCACGAGAGCCCCCCGCCGAGGGCCAGGACCTGCGGGCAGAGGTGGGCCGGGCATGCGGAACCGTCCTGGTGGAGGAGCTGGAGCAGCTGTGCCATGACCCGCGCTCGGTGTGCCGGGAGGTGTGGGGCACGCGCAGCCGGCTGGAGCGGGGCCGGGCGCGGGAAATGGCTGCCCTCATCCATGGCCGCCGGCGCCTCCACCACACGATCCGGCACCTGGAGGGGCAGCGCCAGGCGCTGGAGACCCGCTCTTGGCGTAACCGCCTGCGGCTGCTGGGGCTGCCTGAGCGGGTGGAGGGTTCCGATGCCATTGGCTTCCCGCAGACCACGCTGCCGGCGGTGCTGGGCCTGCCGCCGGTCCCTGCTCCGCTGCAGATCGAGAGCGCCCGTCGGCTGCGTGGCCCTGCTGCCCCAGCACGGCCGCTGCTCTTCAGCCTGCTCCGCTTCGCCGACAAGCTGGCGGTGCTGCGGGCGGCCCGCCGGCACCCCGAGCCCCCCAGCTGGGCTGGCACCCGCCTCGCCATCGTCCCTGCTGCCTGTCCTCCCTGACGGTGGGACACCCTCACGGCCGCTGCGCCTGGACGGCTTTCGAGCTGCGCTGTGGCACCCGCTGCCCCACCGCCGGCCATGGCCGAGGCTCCGTGGGGCCGTGACTGAGCCTGGCCCGAGGGCGCCGGATCCTTCTCCCCACCGCAGCCAGTCCCAGCGCCGCGTTGGCTCCTGCGCAGCGCTGAGTCCTCGCGGCTTCCCGCACCTCAGCGTCTCCGTGGCGCCATCCTGGAGCCCAGGTAGAGGGGCTGCTCGTGGCAGGATCCGGCCCCGGGTGGGGAGGGGGGTGGCTGAGCTGTCTCGCTGGCCACGCTGGAGGAACCAGCCCCAGTCCTGGCCGCATGACAGAGCCCAACCTTCCCGGGGGGCCACCTGCGCCCTACGCTCACTGCTGTAGCGCTCAGCCCCCTCCGACCCCCCCAGTCCCTGTGGGTGTCCCCCCCACCCCAACGCCTGCATTAAACCAGTGATGGTGATGCTGCCGCCATCTCCTCTGTGGCCGGTGGCCCCGGTGGGCACTGGGGAGGGCTGGGAAGTGCCACACAGCTCAGCCGCGCCTGTCCCTGGGGTACAGGGCAGGGGATGGGCTGAGCAGGCTGCTGCCCGCAACCGCGGGGGTCCCGCAGCTCGGACCCTCCCCACTGGCAGCAAACCTGCCCGTGCCGCGTTCTCCGCCGGGGCACGCGACGCTTGTTGGAGCGGACAGACCCTGACGCGTCCCACCTCCCGTGCCAGGCAGCTTCTTGGCTCGGGCAGCCCATCGCCGCCATGCCGTGGGGCGGTGCTCGTGGGGCCGAGGCAGGAGAGGGGCTGCAAGCACCGCCGAGTCGCTGCCAGCCCTGTGCAGGCACCGAGCGCACCGCATGGCCCCCGGTGCTGCATGGCATGTCAGCACCGAGCCCTCGCTGCCGAGTGACGTGGTGACCGCCGCTGCCACCACCATGCTGCACCCCACGGCTGCCCATGGTGGGGGATGGGATGGGTCGGAGCCAACGGCCCCATGGCTGCTCTTAAGGGATGTCAGGAGCTGCTGCCTCCAGCAGCCCCAGCCAGGACCCTCCTGCCTGGCTGTTGGAGCCCAGTACAGACCAGTAGTGCCCAGTATAGTCTGTAAGGGATGTCAGAAACCAGTGACCCCAGTTGCCCCAGCCAGGACCCTCCATCCCGGCCACTGGAGCCCAGCCTGGTGCCCGGGGACCCGGGGTCTCTGCCCCAGCTGGGGGACGCGGCTGCCGCCTTCCCCGTTGCGGGTTCAATCAGCCCCAAAGCTGAGCTCGTGTCCCAGAGACACACGGACAGGACACACAGAGCTCCCCTGCCCCTGCACGTCCCCCCCAGCACCCCACCCGTTACAGCCCGATCAGCTGCAAAGTCCCGGTTGCCGCCGTTGCCTGGTCGCTCATCAACCGGTGCAGCTGCACCCGTTTTGCGTCTGGTTATTATCTTCATTAACGGTAATTAGGCAGGGCCTGGGACTCCCTGTCCTTGTCCACCCAGCCGAGGCAAGAAACCTGCGGAGGCCGGCGCGCCGCTGGCCGGGTGCCACGCATGGTGCCGGGCTGTCCCCGCACCCTCCCGTTCCACCCCGCCTCGCCGCCGGTTTTGGGGGTGCTGGGCAGGATGGCAGGGGCTGGTTCGGCTGCGGGCAGCGCCGGCCAGGGGGAAGGAGGGATGTGAGCGGAGGCTGAGCGGGAGGGGATCATCCCGGTGCCACCCTGTCCCCGCGCCGGGGGGGTCCCCGGGGCGCTGCGTGTGCGTGCGTCTGTGTTTGCAGCCGTGCATGCCAACGCCGGTGGGGCACGAGCTCGGGCTGCACCGATGAGGGGATCCCCAGAGAGGAGAGGTGCCCGGGACGGGCACTACACCCTGGGTGGCGCGGGACCTGGGCTGGTGTGGGCGCAGCATCCCCAGCGCCAGCGTTGCCCCATCAGAGGGTCACCCACCGGGTGTTCCCCCCCCCCAAACGCACCCACTCCCTCCGGCTCGTTGGCTTTATTTGGTGGCTTGGCAAAGCGAGGGGGGAGCTGCCCCAAGAAGCACTTTGGGGGTGCATGGGGGGGACAGTGGGGCTGAGCTGGATGGGCGTAGGCTCGCTTGTGCCCTGGGAGGGGGGGGCCAGGACCCCCGGCTGCCTCAGGGCTGGGAGGGGGCAGGCGGGCCCCACGGCATAGCCTGGGGGCGGCCAGGCCCCCGGTTCTCTCCCGGCACAGGGCTGTGCCCAGCCACCAGCACCGCTCCTCGCCGCGCCGTCCAGACGCTTGGCACCTCCTGCAAGACACAGCGGGGTCTGCTGGGGGGGTCCCCGCGATGGCCGGGGTCCCCATCCCCAGGTCTTGCTGCTGCCCAGTGGAGGGGACTGGGGATCCCGGGCTCTGCCATTACCTTTTGCGGCAGCAGGACGCTGCCGGGGTGTCTGGCGGTCTGGCCTGATTCCTTGTCCTCCCTCCTGGCTCTCTCCTGCGGGAGCGAGCACAGCGTCACACCGAGCCCCGGGCGATGGGGAGGCCTGGGGCCAGCCTGTCCCAGCGGGCACACGCGGCCGGGGGCTGCCTGGGCGCAAGGCTGGGTGGGTGACCCCCCCAGCAGCTCCGGGGCCAGGAGCCGGCACTGCCTGGCGCGTTGCAGCACCTCCAGACCTTCCACCCTCCGCCGCTGGCTCCGTACGCACCCGCCTGCCTGGCTGAACCTCATCGTCCTCGCTGGTGTGCCAGGACATCGACCGCGACTCCTGTGGGGAGAGATGCAGGTGCAGGAGCAGCTGGTGCTGCGGGGCCGTCGGACACCATTGGGGTGACACCGAGGAGTCGGCAGCACCGGGCTTCCTCCTCTCCCCGCACACCGCTTCCCCTGGCCCCCGCGGCGGCCACCTCAGCGGTGCGGTGTGGCTGCAGCCCGGCGCTGCCAGCTCACCTCGCTCAGGACGGAGAAGCACCCCGAGCAGGGTCTGTGGGGCTGGCGTCGGCCCCCGCCACTTGTCCCCTGTGGAGAGAAGGGTCGTTACCGGCTCTGCCGCAGCCCGCTGCCGCGCAGGGTCCCTTTGTCGCCTGTGCAAGTGCCCCCAAGCCTGGGCTGGGTGGTAGGAGAGTTGGCAGGGAGGTGCGGGCAGGGAGCACCCCAGGGAGAGGGAGATGAGGGGGAAATGGCCGGCTCACTCCCTTTGCTGCCACCCGCGATGCGGACAGGATTGCGGCCGTGCCCAGGCCCTCCCCAGCTCCCCCCAGCCCATCCCTGCTCAGGCACCTCGTCCTTGGCCGTGTTTTGGGTTGTGTCCTTCCCTACCCCCGACCTCTCCCCGGCTTTCTGTCGGCGCAGTGAAGCCACCGTTTCGTGCTGCAGCACCCATTCCCCCTCGCAGCGTCTGGACCACCCGCATCCGCCACCGCCTCCCTCCTCCTCCTCCTCCTCAGCCCCTCGCCGCCCCCCGATGAAATGTTTGCCGATTGTGCAAGCGCGGCGGCTGCAAGAGGGGCCCTGGCAGAGCACGCGGCCCCTGGGACACTGGCAGAGCGCAGCCTTACCGCAGCGTCGGCCCTCGGGGGTGGCCGGACCTCGGTGCGCCAAGCCCGTCCTCAGCTCTACCAGCACTCGGAGCGGCACAGGGAATAGGGAGGATGGAAAAGTTGCTCTCCCGGGATTTGGCCTGTCCCCGTATGGCGGCTCGGTGCAGGGTGCTCGCGACGGAGCAGCTGGTGTCCCCTGGGGACAAGGTTTGCTTCCCGCGGTGCCAGAGCCGTGCCATGCCGTGCCATGCCATGCCAGGGGAGGTCTCCCCCTCCCTGTGGTGCCCTCCCCACAGTCTCCCCTGTCCTGGCTCCGTTATTCCCGGCATTAACCCCCCTCCGCCCATGACCAACCTCTCTCCCCCGTGCGACCTTCTTCGAGTTGCCATGGTTGGCTCCGGCCACAGCCACGAGGGCCACGGCAGCAGCGAAGCCACAGAGCAGCCACAGCCTCATGGCGCTGCGCGGGGGCACGGCCGCCTGGCTCAGGCTATCCCGGTGCCGCTGCGCGCTCCCCTGCCTGGACCTTGGCCCCTGATGTCAGCGGCGGAGGCGGCTCTGGGGCACCCAGCCCGGCGTCCGGCTGCCCACCGTGGTCAATCGGAGCGAGCTGTCACCGCAGGATGCCGGGGAAGAGCGAGGGACCTTGGTGGGGCCGGAGGGACGGGCAGGTGCGGGCAGCGCCATCGCTTCTGGACAAGGGACGGGGCAGAGACCCCTCTGCTACCCCAAAAGTTGGGTTGAGATGGGTTGGAGGAAACGTCTCCCCAAAACTGGTGTCTTGGGGCTCCTCCTCTTCCTCTGCCCACCTCTTCATCCCATCTGCGATCCCGTGCATCAAACAACCGGGGTCTTGGAGCAGCTCCAGGTGCCAGGGGAGTCCTGAGCTCCCCAAAAAACTGCTCTGCGCTCGCCAGCGCTGGGATGCGAATGCTACAGGCAGAATAGAGGACCACCAGCGAGGGGAATTAAAGAGAGGATAAACTGAGAGAACAACTCACACAACGTCATGGAAAAGAGAATTGAATTAAGGAGGAACCGCAGACAGGAGACAACATGGGATCTTTAGGGAGTTCGTCTTTACTAAAGAAAACAAAGAAATCCAGAGAAGCGGTTACGCGGAAGCCAGCGTAGGGAGGGCTGCCGAGAGACCAGCTGGAAAACACGAGCACCGACCTCCGTGCACGACACTGGGGAAATAAGTTAGAAAAAAACCCCTGCGCCTGGAGGTCTCATTGCATTAGATCGAAGATTATTTGTAGCGAGAAACCATAGATTTTGTGATTATCAGGAGAATCAACTACCTTTTAGATAAAAAGGAGGCTGCAGCGTGTTTGGCTGCCTCAGAAAAGGAGATTTTATTGCTCATGTGCCATTTTAATGAAAAACTGGGAGACGTTAGAGCATTCACTCAGGCAAAGGAAGTAAATTCCAGAATTATTCTTGGTTCTTTGTAGTCAAGGTCTAGCGCTCAGATTTGCGGACTAATGCCAGAACGATTAGGCAATCCATCGAATCCAACATCAGCCCACGTATTTCATCCCGTTTTGGGAGAAGGGAGCGTAACGGCTGGGGCCTGGCTAAGGGCGGGCCGCCAGCCTAAGTCTGGGGGCTTCAAGGTACGGAGAAACCATCACCGCTCCGGAAAACTTCCTCTGTGACCAGCAACTCCTTCCATTGCAAACCCACCGGAGCTTCACATCCCACTCAAGCTTCCAGACCCTGCCCTGCTCCCGCCTCGCTGCCCCGAGGCGCCTCTCAGCACCCGTATTTTCTGCTGGCAAAAGTCCTTGGAGATAATTGTTTATTCAGATAAACACACTGGGCGCCGTCTGTAAATCGTCCCTCCGCTTCCCAAACTCTGGGAGAGCATCTCTCGATCTGCAGGCACGTCCCACGTCACTTGTGCCCACCCGATCGATCCAGCCCTTCTCCGTGCTGAGGGATATTTCCGCCGCACGACGCAGCCCCCAGGAGGGCCGGGACTCTGGACGCAACTCTCCTCACCTCATTCGAATTTATTACTTGGAGTTTTGGGTCACGCAGAGGTTTGCAGCTGCAGCTGGGTGATCGCAGCCAGGCTTTCCTGGCCCGGTACTCCTAATTGCCCAGATTTCCTGATTCCCAGAAATATTGACCGTTACGTTGTGTGATTAATGGGGCAGAGGAACAAAGACAGGCAGAGGAACCCAGTCACCTCATCAGTGTGAAGGCAGCACCCCAACTCAGTGACTACCAGGGATACCGAAGCGGGGGGGACCCCGCCGAGATGGCACCGCTGGGGGTTACCGGCTACGAGGGCATTTGGAGACGGCGTGAGGTTTATCGGGGGATGTTGAGGGGAAGGCCCAGAGGCAGGGAAAGGAAGGGGTCCTGACGGACCGAGGGGAGGAAGGGCGGGGAAACAGAGGGGAGAGGGAATAAAGAGGATAAAATGGGTCGGTGAAGCGTGAACAGGTCAGGTCGACACCTTTGCGTGTTTCTGTCTGCGCTCATCCGCCCGTTACGTGCACAAAGAACAGCAGGATTTACGCCAGCGCTTCTGCTGGTTTTTCCCCGTTTCAGCGTTAACAGCTTTCCCTGCCCTGTTAGACGTTCGCTTCTTCCATTAAGGCGGAGGAAAAAAACCCCAACGCCAAACGCAACCACCTCTCGCGCAGCGGAGCGGCGTCGCTGCCTGAGCGCCCGGGAAAGACCCGGCCAGGACGCCCCGCCGGGTCCCTGCCAGAGCTCCGGGCAGGCAGCTCGCCCGCAGCCCCCTTTTCAGAAGCGGCCATCAGCTCCGAGAGACCCAAACCCTGCGTTTTCCCGGCACGAGACTCCCCCGGGGTGCTGGGAGCGGTTATCCCAACCCTGCAGCCACTGTTGGGAACACGCTGATCACCCCTTACGGGCTGGAGGCAGCGCGGCACCGGCGGATTTGAAGACGAAGGAAGGCGCCGCCACGGGCGTCCTGTTGGCCGGGGGCGTCGAGAGCTTGTCGTTGTCCCCCGGGACACTCCGGTACAGCCCCCTCTGCAGTGGCCTTAACCCGAAGGCCACTGGCTCCCACCAAAGAGGCCCCGCGCGCCCCTCCGCCGGTGCAGGCCCAGAGCCGCGGCGGAGCGGGGCTGCGGGGGACGCGTGGCCCCGGGCGGGCAGGCGGGACACAGGCCCGGGCAGCGGGGCTGGAGCTCCTTTGGGGCTGACCGGTGACAGGGCCCCGGCAGAGGCCCCGGGCGGGCAGGGGACGGGCTGGGGCACGGCTCCCCGCGACTCCCCGCTCTGCCGCCAGCTCCCGCCGGGCCCGGGGGCAGCCTCGGGGCGGGGGGAAACCGGGAGGCGCCCGCGGGTCGAGCGGCCACTCGGCCTCGCCGGAAGCAGTAGGCCGCGTCGCGCGTTA
Source organism: Gavia stellata (assembly GCF_030936135.1). Taxonomy (NCBI): domain Eukaryota; kingdom Metazoa; phylum Chordata; class Aves; order Gaviiformes; family Gaviidae; genus Gavia; species Gavia stellata. The sequence continues at coordinate 630,773 of NC_082599.1, read as the reverse complement.
CCACGGCAACGGCGGCGGAAGGGGCGGTCCCTCCCTAGTAAACATCCGCTGACGCACTTCCGGTAGAGGCCCCCCGCCTTCCTGGTGCCTGACGCCCGCCTCGCTCCCGTGACCCGGAAGTCGCGCCGCTGCCCTAGAACTCCCCGCGCCAGCGGCCTTTTCTAAGCCCCGCCCCGAAACCACGTGATGCCCGCCGGCCACGCGATTGGCTGCTCTCACCGGCGGCGCCATTTTGTGGTGGCCGCGTGCCGCCCTCCACCGCCGGGCCCAGGCCTGCCCGCGGCGGCCCCCGGGATTGGCGCAGCGCCCCACGTGACCTCGGCGGCGCGCTGCCATTGGGCGGTGGCGCAGCCGCCTCCGGGCCCGGCCCGGCCGAGGGATGGCGGGAGGGGGGAAGGCGGCCCGGGGGTGGTGGGGGGAGCTCGGGGGTCACCCCCCGCGGGGGGCATCGCCCGTCCGGGCAGCAACGGGGCCTGCGCCGCGGGGGGAGGCGAGCCCCGGGACTGACCGGTGACAGGAGATTGTCTCCTCTGAGCTCCCGCTTAGGAAAGACCCTTCAGATGACCGAGTCCAACCGTAAACCCAACAGTGCCAACTCCACCACCGAACCACGTCCCTCAGCGCCTCGTCCACACGGCTTTTAAATACCTCCAGGGATGGGGACTCCACCACCAACCTGGGCAGCCTCTTCCAGCGCTTGACAACCCTTTCAGTGAAGAAATTTTTCCTAATATCCACTCTGTATCTCCCCTGGCGCAACTTGAAGCCATTTCCTCTCATCCATCGCTTGTCCCTTGGGAGAAGAGACCAGCACCCACCTCACCACAACACCCTTTCAGGCAGTTGTAGAGAGCGATGAGGTCTCCCCTCAGCCTCCTCTTCTCCAGACTGAACAACCCCAGCTCCCTCAGCCGCTCCTCATCAGACTTGTGCTCCAGACCCCTCACCAGCTCCGTCGCCCTTCTCTGGACACGCTCCAGCACCTCAGTGTCCTTCTTGGAGTGAGGGGCCCAAAACTGAACACAGCATTCGAGGTGCGGCCTCACCAGCGCCGAGTACAGGGGCACGATCACCTCCCTACTCCTGCTGGCCACACCATTTCTGATAACAAAATATTACAAAGTCATCCCAGTTTTGCTATGCTTATACTCAAATTTGGCTTTTCTGATACTACCAGAGTAATCTCAGCCTTGTCTGGAACGAGCGTTGTGGTTCCCTGAGCACTGTTGGTCTTGCAAGACTCTTCTCTCCAGAAGGTCCCAGTCCCCCATTCCCTCACCTGGGGGGTTCAGCCCCTCCATGACCACCGGCAAAGCTCAGCAGCCCACACGGCGCTGCCTGCGGCTGTCACCATTTCCCTCACCAGCATCCTACACATCCAGCAATTCCTCCTGGCACCTCCCACGGATGAATTCAGGGAGCTTCACCTCCTGGCCAGGGCCTGGTCTTCTGCTGGCAGCCGTAACAGCATCCCTGTTACAGAGATCTGCTGAACGGTGCTTTTTTTCAGTAATTTTCAGAAGAGAACGCTGCAGGGTTCTGCACGGTACATCCCCACCTGCTTTTATAAATGATAGCTGCAAAGTCTCATTAAAAACACAAAGTCCCCCTTTAATATTGTACCCTAAAAATTTCTATCCATTCACTCTGCTTAAATTAATAGTGGGAAACCCCAGAAAGCTGGGCATGCTGCCTGCATCAGGCAGAGCGAAGCAGTAACGGCAGCAGAGTTCAGCGCCCCGAAGACCCCAGGGGATTCCTCCCCGCCTGCTCCTCTGTTTGCAAGCGTAGCCCGGGCACAGACAGACAGGCCAGAGAGCGTGACAACATGGACAATAATTTAGAATAGTTTAATGAGAAGACAGGAAAGACCGCCGTGATCAGGCACAGCCCGGCCAGAAAACACACTGACTAGCTGCCTGCTCACACGCAGCTGCCCGACTTTCCTCCTTCGCTCCATTTTCCTGTGCTTCTTCCTTTTATCCACACTGATCCTTCCCTCTCTTCGCCTTTTTCCCCGAAGCCTCCCAGAGAATCCCAGTTTCCCCAGCAGCGCCACATACCGAGTTTTATACCCGCTAATCCGCCTCCCTACGCCTTTCGCAGCGTTTTTTCTCTCAAACCACTCCAGTGGGTTTTGCTGGCGGGAAGAAGGTCCCAACTGTTCACCTCGACAGACAGAAAAGTTGCTGCTGACGATCAGCTGTCTATCTCAAGGACAACGGGCCAGATTTCCTTACACTGAGAGTAGCCACTGAGCTCGAAGTTCTGGCACATGGAGTCCAACACGCGTTCGACGGTCCGCATCACCATTTTATACGCATCGTGCAGCGATACGTAATTTGAATGACAAAGTTCACGTCCTTCAACACTTCGCTTAGCGTCAGGGCTCCGGATCAGCTGTGCCTTCTGCGCCTCGTGGCATACGGATGCCTCGGGGTGCATCGCTTCCTTCTTCACCTCCACAGCTACATTTGAGGGTGGGGGTCCAGCCACTGGTTCAAAAGACAGCAGAGGGGCGCGAAGAGCTTCTGATGTCACCCCTTGGGAGCCACCATCGCTCTGAGCGCGGGGGGGCACAGCCTCCTGCTTTGCAGGGGGACAAAATGCCCCACGCGTTCCCTTCGTGGGGTCGTCTTCTGCCTTAGCAGGGGGGACAGCAGGTTCAGAAGGACAGCCAGTGCTAGAGGAACCCTGAGGGAACTCCACCCTCTTGTTGGCACAAGGCTTGTAATGCCACATAATTCGCTTGGCTTTCCTGATGATGCGCCCAATTTGGGATTTTCGCTTTGCCAGCCTGTGGAGCATGGCCCGAGCCTTACCAGTCAGACGAACAATTTTATTAACTCTGCCCGGATAACGAATCCTTTGCACGTGACAGTATTCGTGGTCCTTAAGTGCCGAGACACCGACCTTGTCGTTCCTGCAGTAGTCATGTTCTCTCAGAGGACATGGACGTGGGGTGCAAGGGAAGGGCCGCGTCTCACTCATCACACAGTAACAGTGGTCTTTCAAAATAGTCTCATTCAGCTCCTCAATAGACAGTTCCCTGTTTCCCTGGAAAAACGCCAATTCTCCCAAGATGCATCGACTTTTTGGGGCGCTCCTTTGAAACCTCTCCCTGTGGTCACCACACAGATGCTCCCGAGGGTGTGCCTTTTCGTTCTGCTGTTCCATCACTGGATGAAGCGGGAATCCTCTGCTTTGGGTAACATTTGCCGTGACCTCTTGTTTATCCTCTACTTCTCCTTCCTTCCCAGGCCAGAAGACCGTCCGTGCCTGGTCTTGGCTTTCCACCAGCCCCGCTCCTCTGCTGGCTGCCTCTGACAGCAACTCGCTCCTACCCCCGAGACACTTGAACTTGTTCAGCAGTCTTCTAGACCGGAGACGCCACTGCACGCACCATCCTCCTGCCGAGAGAGGGTTGGGAAGAGTTTTACCTTCTTCCTGGCTGGGGCATCGCAATGGGACAGGGAGAGGGGGACCGTGCTGAAGGAACGGGGGAGACGCTGACAGCCAGTAAGAAAACATCATTCTCCCCACTTCAGGGGCCGCCCGGGCTCCACATCCCCAACCTCTGCCTGGATGGGCAGGAGAGTCAAGCCCTGCCCGCCTGCGGGAGAAGCCCTGGCAGCGATGACCGGGTGCAGCGCAGGCGGCTGGGGACAGCGGTGGGGCTGGAGCCCACCTCAGGGTCTTTGCTCCAGAGCCTGGTGGAAAGGAAGCGGGGGGTACAGGACTTACCGTGGCCGGGTGTCTGCGTCCTCTCCTCCAGCACACGGCGCGCACAAGCACCAGGCCACCGGCCCGAGGGAAGCTCCTCCAGCCAGCTCATGTCCCCAGAGTGTCCTGCAGGGAAACCGGACGGATGTCACCATCCTGGCAGGGAAAGCCCTTCTGCGCCACAGCCACGGGGCCGGAGGAGGGAGCCCTGTACGCCACCAGCAGCCAGAAAACTGTAACCCTGCTCACAGGTGATTGAACAGGGGGACGATTCTCCGTGGGTCAAGTAGCAGCAGATCAGCAACGTCTCTGCGGAGCTGCAGCTTTTGCGCGGGGAGACAGGCAGCCTCCGCTTCCCTTTGACGCTGCTGCTGCCCTGTGCAGGGAGGGTTGCAGGGCCAGAGGGAAATGGGGGAGACACCTCAAAACCGGCAGCGAGGAGGGGAGGGATTCAGACAGGAGAGTAAGTAGGAACCCCAGAGATACGCTGGTCACAGCTACAGAGAAGACGAACTTGGGGCGGCCTGTGGAACGCGCCACCCCTCCCCATCAAGGTAAGTGGTTCTACGGGGGTTGGATGGTTCCTGCTCACCTGGAGAGGAGCTGTCGGGTCCATCCCACCTCACTGGGCTCTGCGGTGTGCAGACCCATGGCTCTTCCCCACGCTCCATCCGGTATAAAATGTCAGGTTTGGGGCCTGGGTAACCTGGGGGGGTGGAGCAGAGGGAGTTGTTCTAACACAAACTGTAGGAATAAATTGTTACCACGAGGAAATAAAGGTCTCCTCTGTGACACCCCAAGCTGCACTCCACCGTGACCAGACGACCACAAACAGAAACAACACCAAAATATGGAAAAAAAGCAAAAGAGACACCAGAGCTGCTGCCAGCGATGAATTTATTCACAAAGACAAGGGCGGAGCCCTGATGGGAGTACAGGAACCAATTCCCAGCTCTGCTGACAGGCTTTCCCAGCAAGGGGTTACCTGCTGCTCATCCTAGGAGCAGCTCCTGGGCGTGGGACATCCTCCCAGGTAATCCGAGATCATCCTGGTGGCAGCAGGCAAGTCCTCTGAAGGGACCTTGCTGGTTCAGGGAGCTCCGACGGGTCTGCTCCCCTGCACCTCGCCCGGTACGTGCTACTCCTGCCCCACTGCAGCTTGAGCGCCCAGAGGAGGGGACAGAGTCGTTAGCCCATAGCCAGGACCCCCTGACAGGTCCCTGCCTGACCTCAGGGCAGGCAGCTCACCCGCAGTGACATTTTCAGAGGCGGCCATCAGCTCAAAGAGACCCAAATCCTGTGTTTTTTCCAGCGCTAAACTCCCCCAGGACTGCAGGTACTCGGAGCAGTTATTCCCTGTAGCCATTAGCTGTTCGTAACATGCTGATCAGCCCCTCAAAGTGCCAGAAGCAACACGGTTCTGATGGAGTCAAATATGACGGAAGCCCCGCTGCTCCTGCTCCTGCCATGTCCCCCCCACGGAGTTAAAACTGCAGGTTTACCCAGGGATGTCAAGAGCTTGTAGTTGTCCAGCATGACGCTGCGGTACAGCTCCCTCTGCCCCTCCGCAATGGTGTCCCACTCTGCGCGGCTCAGATAGACAGCGATGTCCTCGAAGGTCACCGGTTCCTGCCACACAAGGATTGCACCCTCCTTCGCGCTTGGAGGCCCACAGCCGCGGGGGAGAAGGGTTTTGTGTAGGTTTTATTTTCCGGGCGCTAATTCCACCCCGGAAGAGCTACCAAAACGTGAGATTTAGAGCGCCAATGGACAGCGCCTCCCCAGCAGGCTGCCTACCCTGGGTGGGGGGAATGATGGATCTTCAGAGAACTACATCTCAGCGAGACATTTTGCCTGGAGCTCGGGTCTAATTTCAGGGCAGCCGGGGTGCAGCCAGCAGCCAGAGCAGCCCGTGGTGACCCCGCAGGGCCCATCCCATAACGCCCTAGGGATAGCTGCCATCGGGCGGGTAGGAAAGGGCTCTGGCTCCGCTCAGCCACATGGCTGTCAAAGGAGGGGCAGGCAGGGAGGGATGGCTGGGGGGGGGCAATGTCGTGGAGGGGCTGGGGGGGAATGTCACGGGGGGAGAATGGTGTGTGTGTGTGTGTGAGAATATCATGGAGGGGGAGAATGTCGTGTGTGTGTGGGGGAGAATGTCGTGGCGGGAAGGGAGAATGTCGTGGCGGGAAGGGAGAATGTCGTGGCGGGAAGGGAGAATGTCGTGGCGGGGGGGGAGAATGTCGTGGCGGGGGGGGAGAATGTCGTGGCGGGGGGGGAGAATGTCGTGGCGGGGGGGGAGAATGTCGTGGCGGGGGGGGAGAATGTCGTGGCGGGGGGGGAGAATGTCGTGGCGGGGGGGGAGAATGTCGTGGCGGGGGGGGAGAATGTCGTGGCGGGGGGGGAGAATGTCGTGGCGGGGGGGGAGAATGTCGTGGCGGGGGGGGAGAATGTCGTGGCGGGGGGGGAGAATGTCGTGGCGGGGGGGGAGAATGTCGTGGCGGGGGGGGAGAATGTCGTGGCGGGGGGGGAGAATGTCGTGGCGGGGGGGGAGAATGTCGTGGCGGGGGGGGAGAATGTCGTGGCGGGGGGGGAGAATGTCGTGGCGGGGGGGGAGAATGTCGTGGCGGGGGGGGAGAATGTCGTGGCGGGGGGGGAGAATGTCGTGGCGGGGGGGGAGAATGTCGTGGCGGGGGGGGAGAATGTCGTGTGGCGGGGGGGGAGAATGTCGTGTGGCGGGGGGGGAGAATGTCGTGTGGCGGGGGGGAGAATGTCGTGTGGCGGGGGGGGGAGAATGTCGTGTGGCGGGGGGGGGAGAATGTCGTGTGGCGGGGGGGGGAGAATGTCGTGTGGCGGGGGGGGGAGAATGTCGTGTGTGGGGGGGGGAGAATGTCGTGTGTGGGGGGGGGGAGAATGTCGTGTGTGGGGGGGGGGAGAATGTCGTGTGTGGGGGGGGGGAGAATGTCGTGTGTGGGGGGGGGGAGAATGTCGTGTGTGGGGGGGGGGAGAATGTCGTGTGTGGGGGGGGGGAGAATGTCGGGGGGGGGGAGAATGTCGGGGGGGGGGAGAATGTCGGGGGGGGGGAGAATGTCGGGGGGGGGAGAATGTCGGGGGGGGAGAGAATGTCGGGGGGGGGGAGAATGTCGGGGGGGGGGGAGAATGTCGGGGGGGGGGGAGAATGTCGGGGGGGGGGAGAATGTCGGGGGGGGGGGAGAATGTCGGGGGGGGGGAGAATGTCGGGGGGGGGGGGAGAATGTCGGGGGGGGGGGAGAATGTCGGGGGGGGGGAGAATGTCGGGGGGGGGAGAATGTCGGGGGGGGGGGAGAATGTCGGGGGGGGGGAGAATGTCGGGGGGGGGGGAGAATGTCGGGGGGGGGGAGAATGTCGGGGGGGGGGAGAATGTCGGGGGGGGGGAGAATGTCGGGGGGGGGGAGAATGTCGGGGGGGGGGGAGAATGTCGGGGGGGGGGGAGAATGTCGGGGGGGGGGGAGAATGTCGGGGGGGGGGGAGAATGTCGGGGGGGGGGGAGAATGTCGGGGGGGGGGGAGAATGTCGGGGGGGGGGAGAATGTCGGGGGGGGAGAATGTCGGGGGGGGGAGAATGTCGGGGGGGGGAGAATGTCGGGGGGGGGGAGAATGTCGGGGGGGGGGAGAATGTCGGGGGGGGGGAGAATGTCGGGGGGGGGGAGAATGTCGGGGGGGGGGGAGAATGTCGGGGGGGGGGGAGAATGTCGGGGGGGGGGGAGAATGTCGGGGGGGGGGGAGAATGTCGGGGGGGGGGGAGAATGTCGGGGGGGGGGGAGAATGTCGGGGGGGGGGAGAATGTCGGGGGGGGAGAATGTCGGGGGGGGGAGAATGTCGGGGGGGGGAGAATGTCGGGGGGGGGGAGAATGTCGGGGGGGGGGGAGAATGTCGGGGGGGGGGGAGAATGTCGGGGGGGGGGGAGAATGTCGGGGGGGGGAGAATGTCGGGGGGGGAGAATGTCGGGGGGGGGGAGAGAATGTCGGGGGGGGGGAGAGAATGTCGGGGGGGGGGAGAGAATGTCGGGGGGGGGAGAGAATGTCGGGGGGGGGAGAGAGAATGTCGGGGGGGGGGGGAGAGAATGTCGGGGGGGGGGGAGAGAATGTCGGGGGGGGGGGAGAGAATGTCGGGGGGGGGGGAGAGAATGTCGGGGGGGGGGGAGAGAATGTCGTGTGTGGGGGGGGAGAATGTCGTGTGTGGGAGAAAGTCAGCGAGAGCCATGATGGCGGCTGCTGAGGGGGAGCAGCAGGAACCGCCCCAGGGAGGCGTGAGGGGGCGGGGGGCCGTGCAGAGCCGGGCATCGAGGGGCCCGGTGGCGGGGAGGGCGCGCCGGGCCACCCTCCGCCAGGGCCCGGCTCCTACCTGCGTCTGCCCAGCCATGGCGCCCGGGGGAGGCCCCGCCGGGGACGGGAGGGGGTTCCGCTCCCCTCCGGGCCGCCGCGTGGAGCCTCAGAGCGGCGCTTCCGGTGCGCCCGCCCGCCGCAGGCTCCGTGCCGGAAGTAGGCCGCGTGACGCGGCGGCCCGGAAGCGGCCGCGCGATTTCCGCTCAAGCATCTTCTCCCGCCGGCGCTGCCCCGCGCCCTTCCGGCCGGAGCCCCGCCTCTCCCGGAAGTAGCCGGCGCCGACCGGAAGTGTGGCCGGTGCGCTTTCCAAAGGGGCGGGACCGCTCCGCGCTATCCACGTGATGAGCGCGGTGATGTCGGCGCCGCCATTTTGGGCACTGTCCCCTCCCTCACGTGATCGGCAGCGGCGCCGCTATTGGTCCGTCGGGGTGGCCACGGGGTGGAGTTGGGGTGGGGCGGCTTCCGGTGCGGCCTTCTCGGACGGGTCCTGCACTTGGGCCACAACAACCCCACGCAACGCTACAGGTTTGGGGACGAGTGGCTGGAAAGGTGCCCCGCAGAAAAGGACCTGGGGGTGTTGGTCGACAGCCGGCTGAAGATGAGCCAGCAGTGTGCCCAGGTGGCCAAGAAGGCCAACGGCATCCTGGCCTGTATCAGAAATGGTGTGGCCAGCAGGAGCAGGGAGGGGATCGTGCCCCTGTACTCGGCACTGGTGTTACAGGGCATCATGAGAAACAAGGGTTAAAAGTAAGAAAGAAAAGTGTAGAGAAGATACTTTGTAACAACTGCACCCGGTACTTAGACGTATTAAAGATAAAGACTGTCTCCACTGACTCTGCTGATAAAGAATGTCTCCACTGACTCTCTGCTAACTAGCAATAATGATTAGCGCAAGGACGAATCGTAGAAAAATAGAAAAGACTGCCAAAATAGTGCCCTAGAGTTAACCTGTCTCATTATAATCTCATTTTAATACTAAAAAACACACCTCCTAGCTAGAGAAGCCCCAACCCAATTTAGCCCCCTCCTCTCTGAGCATGCGTGGTGAATTAAAAAAGAACTGTAACTTTAAGATGAAGTAAGAAAAGTATTAACCAATAGTTATTAAGGAGTAGCACCAGTAGGCGTAACTAACTTTGTTAACTGTTTTAAATACCTGTCATGATTTTAACCCTGTGTGCAAGCTTTGTGGAGAAATCCCCTTGCACCCGGCGCCGCAATAAACATGCCCTCTTTATAACTCTGTGTGAGTTGTGAAGTTTGTTTCCACGCGTCACTGGTGAGGCCGCACCTCGAATGCTGTGTTCCGTTTTGGGCCCCTCACTTCCAAGAAGGACATTGAGGTGCTGGAGCGTGTCCAGAGAAGGGCGACGGAGCTGGTGAGGGGTCTGGAGCACAAGTCTGATGAGGAGCGGCTGAGGGAGCTGGGGGTGTTCAGCCCAGAGGTTAAACAACCTCAGGAAGGCAGGCGCGGCTTCCAAGCGCAACCCCTGCATGCAGTGGCACCGCGGCAAGGCCAGGGAGGTGCAGGGGCTCACCCTGCCCCATCACTGGCACCTGCCGAGCCACAGTGATACTTTCACCTTAAGAACCCTGATTGATGGCGGCCCCCCACCCATAATCATAGAGTCATTTAGGTTGGAAAAGACCCTTAAGATCATCAAGTCCCACTGTTAACCTAACCCTGCCAACTCCACCACTAAACCATGTCCCTCAGCGCCTCATCCACACGGCTTTTAAATACCTCCAGGGACAGTGACTCCACCACCTCCCTGGGCAGCCTCTTCCAGTGTCTGACAACCCTTTCAGTGAAGAAGTTTCTCCTAATATCCAGTGTAAACCTCCCCTGGCGCAACTTGAGGCCATTTTGTCTTGTCCTGTCACTTGTCCCTTGGGAGAAGAGACCAACACCCACCTCACCACAACCCCCTTTCAGGCAGTTGTAGGGAGCGATGAGGTCTCCCCTCAGCCTCCTCTTCTCCAGACTGAACACCCCCAGCTCCCCCAGCTGCTCTCTACATGAACACAGAACTCTTTGCCTCCTCCTCCACCAGGTTTTCCAGTTATTTTTCAGGTAAAGTTTACAGGGGTTGCAGAGATCTCCTGTGTGGGGATGGTTTTGCAGCATCCGCTGATTACACAAAGGCAGTGGAAAAGATCTGGAAAGGATCCAGTCGCCCTCCCATTCCCTCTGCTCTGGCAACTGGCCCGTGTTCTCCACTGACGCCTTATCGACAGCTCTGTCTGTGCCGTAGCCCCCACTGCAGGGCTTCTTTTTATCCCTGTCACAGTAGGACCATGACTGGGCGCCGGCGGCAGGAGCCTGGCGCGTCCCCGCAGTGCCGAGCTGCATTCCTGATTCCATAGGGGATGGTGTTTAACGGCTGCACCCTCTTCTTTCCATCTACGCCCCTCTTGGCCCCTTCCTTGCGTCCCCTAATAGCACGATTGCCACCAGCTCTGCCTTCAGGGAGCAGCGACTAGATGGACCTCAGGATTCAGTGTTTTCACGTGGGAAAGGAGAGCTTTTTGAGTGCCCAGCCTCACTGGAGGTGCAGCTACTTCATGAATAGCCTTTATATTTTGGTGTGTGGACACCCAAGCTGGCCACTTGGAAGCCAAAACTTGTTCTGGTAAAAGCTTCTTCAGTGTGATGAGCCAGGAAAATTGGCAGCCCTCCTCTTGTGCGGCGGAGGAGGACAGAGCTGATGTGTGTGCTGTGGGCACAGAGCAGTGGGGATAAGAAGTACCCAACTAAAGCACATCCCGTAGGGAGGAGGTGATATTTTTCCGTGCTTGCCCATTTCTGTGATTATCATGCAGTTTCTGCTGTTAGAGAGCAGAACCGGCTCCTCAGTGACACAAGGCTGTTTGCTCAGCACAGCTGATCTGCAATTCAGAAAAATCTCCTCCCACACACGTTGTCTCTAACATGCCCTGCCACACTTCTCAGGGAATGGTTAAACTCCGGCCGCTCTATCTGGAGAAGAAAAATCATAACCACCAGAAGCTGCAAAATTCAAACTCTAGGACAGAATGCACAGGTGCCTTTGGTAAATGGTTTTAAATTCTGCTACTGTTATTCCAGGGGGAAAAAAACCCAACCAACCAACCAACCAAAAACCACAAAAAGAAGGTTGTAATACCTGCTTTTAGGGTGTGGGTTATGATTTCCATGAAGAAGGAATATTGGCTTGGCCAATGTTTCTTTCCAAATGAGAACTGACAGTCAACACAGATGGAAATTTTGATTGCATTTCCATAATGGTAGTTTAACAAACTCCTCATTTGCAAGTTTGTCTGCACTGCTAGCACATACCGGGTTGTTACAGGAACGTTAACTTCTCATGGTTATCTGCACCCTATGAATATCCGGGTCAAAAGAATGAAAAAGCAGTTTTCTGTCCTGCCTGAATGTTTTTAGAAGGAAATTCCTTTATTTTAACTCCGATTAAGTTTTTAAAGCTATTTTCCCCTAAACTTGTCATATGAGTCTTCCACATACTTTCTGATTATTTAAGCCATTTTTAAGTCTTTGTTTTGCAGAAAGGAAGTTAAAATAGAATAGGAATAGGAATAGAATCAAATCGAATAGAATCGAATCGAATCAAATCGAATCGAATCGAATCGAATCGAATAGAATAGAATAGAATAGAATAATTTAGTTCCATTGGAAGGGACCTACAATGATCATCTAGTCCAACTGCCTGACCACTTCAGGGCTGACCATATCTTGCAGGATTTAGAAATGCAATACTTGTCCCAGTTTATTTGTTTTAATTATGATTTCTTCTGTCTGTTAGTTCTATGATGGCACTGCCCAGTTGTGACAAGGGCTGGTTCCTTTTACAACTGTTTCTCACTGTGATGCCGAGCCCCGGCAGGCTCAGGCGGAGGGCGATCAGTCCCCGCTCCCCAGGGAGCAGAGGAGTTTCAGCCCTGTTGTTACCGAAGATCGTAACCAAGAAAACTCTCCAAACCAAATGATAGTTTAGAAAGCCGACATTGGTTTATTGCAGCGCTGGGTGCATGGGGGATCCTTCCTCCTAGCATTCACACCCAGTTGAAATCATGACAGGTATTTAGACAGTTCACAAAGTTAGTTACGCCTCCTGGTCCCACCCTTTAGCTAACTATTGGTTAGGATCTTTCTTACTTCATCTTGAAGATACAGTTCGCTTTTAATTCACTACGCATGCCTAGAGAGTAGGGGGCTTATTTGGGTTTTCTAGCTAGGAGGTGTGGTTTTTAGCATTATAATGAGGTAGGTCAGCCTTAGGGCGCCCATTTGGGGCATTTCACTGACTTGGCTGTTTGGCCAAGTCTCAAGTTTGCATATCGGCCATTATCAGGAGACCCAGAGGCTATATCAGGTGCTAGGTCTACTTTTGTCCCCAGGTAGACACCATTAACATAACCCAATAGAGCTAATCGCCACAACCAGCCTGTTTCCGGGAAAACTAATGCATATTTCAGTTTGTGTGACGCAGTATCGTCTTAACTCATCTGTACGAAGTTTGCACAAGGGGGTCTGCTTTTGTCTGCTAACTAATTTGTTTAAGTCTTTGGTATCACTGTGAACTCAGCACTGCACTGGAGGGGGGTTCCTGGCCCCAGCCACGGCCCCGCACAGACCCGGTGCTTGCCCACTCTGCAGTGGGTCCCTCTGGAAGGACACACAACCCCCCCTTTTACCCTAGTGCTTTGCTGATGCTCTCGGCTCTGCGGAGCCTTTTGTTGACCCTCAAGGCATCTGTGGCTCTGGCGAGGTTGCTCTCATGAAACTGCATTGCACAGGAAGCCCGGATGAGCTGTCCTGGAGCTGGGAGGAGATCGCTGTCGTCTCCCTTGCCTGTACTCCTGGGTACCAGCACTGCAGGGCAGAGCTGAAAGCCCTGAGACACCAGGGAGAGACCCCGGTGCCACAGGCATTGATGGAAAGGCCCTGCCAGAGTGCGTCTGCGTGGGTCTTCGCTCATCTCGCTGACCTGGGGAGGAAAACAAAATGTCCCCTGCCCGGCTGACCCCAGCTGCAGCTCCCTGAGTGACACCGGCGGCAGGGGAAGGGTGACAGGTCCCGACACCGTGCCCCGGGGCAGGCACTGCTTTGGCCTGAGGAACAGTGCAACTCCCACAGCCACCCTCGCACGCCTGGCCCGGCGGAGAAGGGCTTTCACCATCTCTTCCACCCCTTCCCAACCAGCCCTCGTGTCTCCGTCACACATGACAAGCAAGTGTTTGGTGGCTTCTCCAAGAGCGGTGACAGCAGCGGCTGCACGCACCGCAGTAAATGCACGTGGCACCGCGGCAGGACGATGCCAGGCCAGGAATGGCGGGTTTGAAGTATTTTAGTTTGTAGTCTCCCTTGGGAATACATGGTAATTACACGAGGACTCCCTGGCCTGGAGAGCATCGTGTGTCCGTGGAGCAGAGCGCTCCGTGTGCCAGACGGACGCGGACACTCTGGAGCGGGTCCAGCGAAGGGCTGTGAAGATGACTGGGGTATCGAAGCATCTGGCAGACGGGGAGAGGCTGGGCGAGCTGGGACTGTTCAGCCTCGGGAATAGGACGCTGAGGGGGATCCTGTCCTCACCTGATGGAGACCAAGCGGTGCCCGGTGCCAGGATGAGAGGGGATGGGCACATACGGAAACATATGAAATTCCATTTAAATACCAGGAAACTTATTTGCTTGAGGGTGACTGAGCACTGGCACAGGCTGCCCAGAGAGGTGGTGGAGTCTCCATCCCTGGAGGTGTCCAAAACCCAGCTGGACGTGGTCCTGGGCAGCCAGTTCTGGGGGACCCCGCTTGAGCAGGGCTTGGACTAGACGGTCTCCAGAGGTCCCTGCCAGCCTCAATGTTCCTGTGACTCTGTGATTCATCACTACCACAAAACAAGGAAATCAGGAAAAATAAGGAAAATCAGGAAAAGCAGAGCAAGGAGAAAGAGAATTATGCCGCAACCCTCAATTATCCTGCATGGATTAGCTCTGGACCACTCCCTCATTTTCCTCTCTGCTTTGTACCTCCCCATGTGATACTCCACTTTCTCTTCCGTTAAACTGGGCTCCAGGTACATGCCGTTGCTGTACCACTTGCCCCCGTTCTCCTGCACCACGCGGCAGACCATCCCCATCAGCTTGGCGACCTGCTGATCCCGTTCGGCACCGACTGCTCTGTTGTTGAAGCCGCAATACCTGCTCCCGCACTGCAGGATCAGGTCCTGGAGCGATCCGTTGCTGCAATACCGCAGGTAATCGTGCAGCGACCTCCCTGCCAGGTCTTCTGCATGGGTGAGTAAGACAATCGTGTGCCTCAAAACATCAACTCCAAAAATGTCCTGCAGTCTCTGCACGGCCTCCTTGTCCTCCTCGGCGAATTGGCCCAGCTTGGTTACCAGCAGCAGCGCGTGGGGGCCCGGGGAGGACAGCCTGACGCAATGAGCAATTTCTTTGTACACCTCACTGATGGCAGCTCTTGGATCAAAAATATTGGCCGTGTCAATGACCGTGATGTCCTCGCCACCGCAGCGCCCTCCCGCTTGCGCACAGCTCACGGTCACCGGCTTGGTCGCAAACTTGGACTTGAACACGCGTTCTCCGAGGAGGGTGTTCCCGGTGGCGCTCTTCCCCGCTCCGCTTTTCCCAACCAGGAGGAGCCTCATCCCCGAGCCCCCGCCATCCCCGGGCAGCATGGGGATGGGAACACACTGGACGGCCATGGCCGCGCTGCACGGACAAAAGCAGACATACACGACTCCCGTTAGCACCACGGTGCTGCCTGCGCCAGGTCCCTGGGGTGTCCGCGTGGGCTGTTCCCCCGGGAGACCCCGGGGCTGCCTGGTGGGGCTGGGGACACCGGTAACGTCCTCCAGGCACCCTTGAAGCATGCTCTCGCACAGCCTGCTCCACCTCCAAGTCTCCTGCCTGCAAAACCAGCTTTGTGCAGGCAGGAGTTCAGTGGGGAGAAACCAGCTCTCTCCCTGCACGGATCTTCTGGCTGCCCGGGCACGCCTGGACTCCCTTCCTCCCCCCCAAAAAAAAAACAACCCTTCCAGCCAGCATAAAGCCTTACACGTCTCCCTCCCCTGCCCCTCCAGCCCGGTACCTTCGTGCTGCCTGGCTGGAGCCAGCGCTGAGGCAGGAGTCCCCTCCTGCAGCTGCAGAGCTCGTCGCATCTCCTGGTGCCTCTCTGCCGGCGCACAGAGCCAGGCCGGACAGGGTCTTGCTCTGCCCACGGGAGCAAGGCTTGGCCTGGGGCTCGGCCTCCTTCCCGGGCGAGCAGGCAGAGAGCTGGGGGGTGGCAGAGACCATGTCCCCTCGGAGGCTCTCGGAGCCACCGACAAGTGTCTGTGTGCGGCGATGGCAGCGGCAGCCTGTGGCAAAGCCCTGGCGCTGCGGCTGGGGTGGCACGCAGACCCTTCGCGGCACCGGCTCCTCCCCACGGCACAGGGCTGCGGGGTGCCGAAATGCTGCCGGGGCTGCGGGAAGATGGGCCCTAAAAAGGCAGAGCCAGAGCACGTGGCAGAGACGGGGGAAGGTTCGCCAGACAGCCCCCCCTTCCTGCCTGCCCCACGCCTCACCCTGTATCGTGACCCCGCGCCGACCACAAACCTCCGGCCCGCGGCCGCATTACGATTAGAAGCAAAAGCTGTGGGGCGGGCAGGACCGGTGTGCCCTGGAGTCCTGGCTTACTCCCGCTACCTCTGCACCATGCCGTCGGCACCCGTGCCGTGCTCCCAGTGCCGCCGCAGGTGCCAGCCCCAGCCACGGCCCGGCCACAGCTGCTCCTGGGCGCAGCCTGGGCTGGCTGAGGCCACCGCAGCCCCGCTGTCCTCGGAGCCGTAGCCCAAGGGATGGGCTGCCCTGGGATGGCGCCCCGAGGGAGGGATGCTCCGTGCTGTGCCCTGGTGCCCGCAGGGGTGGGAAGGGACAGGGGACACACGGCTCCCAGATCCCCAGCTTTGCTTCGGGAGCAGTTTGGCTCAGTGGAAAGCGGGACGGGTGGAAACAGCAGCCCGTGACGGTGGTCCCATGGGGCCGCCCCGCAAGAGCTGCGCCGGCCCGAGTACCCCGTGGGAAGGGGGCTTCTGCATGTCCCCGGCCTGAGTTCCCCGTGGGAAAGGGGGTCCTGCGTGTCCCCGGAGGGCAAGCGGTGCTGCGTGGGGCCAGGGCGGCTCTGCAGCCACGCGGGGCCGTGCCGTTCCAGCACGGCTCTGCCGGGAAGCCGCCACGTGGCAGCCGGCTCATGGGCTGACATCTCCCCAAGGGACCCGTTTTCCACCGCGGAGGAGACGTGCTCGGCCTCGCGCACCACCGGGGCCCTGGATGCCGCAGTCCGTTCGTTGGGTCTTGCATGTCCTGCGCCCCGCCACGCTCCGGGGGCTTCCAGCCACCTGCAGCTCCGCTGGCCTGGCAGGATGTGGGTGCCCCAGCAACAGCACCGAACCACGCAGAAATGGGGAAGAGGCTGAGTTTCAGCCCCTGTTACTGGAAACGAAGCGGGTGGGAAGGAGAAAGCAAGACCTTGCCCATGCGCGGGATCCCAACGCGGCCATGCCGGGGTGGTGACGTCCTGCCAGCAGGACAGGTGTCCCGGCCTGTGACACCGGGGTTTCCCCCTGAGACCTCCCTGGGGTCTCAGATGTTTGTGACTTCTGTCACTGGAGGATGTTCCCCTGTTCCCATCCACGCAGGCGTGACCCACGTCCTGCCTCTCCGTAGCCCCCCTGCCTCCACGGCTCGCTGGGACCTGCCACAGAGTCGTGGCTGCATTCAGACGCTCGAAGGTGCCAGGACACACTGGCACCCTCCCTGGTCCCCAGTACCTGCCCGGGAGGGCAGCACCGTCCGTGGAGCTCCTGGAGCCGTGACACTCAGTGTCAGCGGGGGCAATGGCCAGGCTGGGGCACAGGGACATTGGGACAGCGGAACAGCGGGTGCCAGGGACATCAGGACATGGGGACATTGGGACAGCGGGTTTCAGGGACACCAGGACCCCGGACACAGGGTCATTGGGACCCGAGACTTTGGGACATCAGGACACTGGGTGTCAGGTACATTAGGACCTGGGGCACAGGGATGTGGGTACCCAGGACACGGGGACATGGGGTATCAGGGACATTGGGGCTCAGGACACAGGGACCTCAGAGACTAAGGGATCCCAAGGATCCAGCAGCTCCAGAGATCGAGGGCCACGTGGTCCCACAGAATGAGAGATCCCAGGGACTTCAGGGACCCCAGGACATGGGGCTGCCCCCCCCCCCACATGCACAACCTGGGGTGCTGGTGCTGCGCAGGGGCCCTGTTCCGCTGGCGATTTTCCCCACCGGCAGCACGGGTCCTCTGCGTAGGCGGCTGCATGAGGGCAGGCATTGGGTAAAGGGGAACTGCTGCCGTGACACCGGTGAGGGTGGCAGGGGCAGAGCCCGGCAGCGGCAAGGGACAGAGCAGGGACGGGAGGCGCTGGGCTGGGGCTGTGCCGGGCCAGCGACCGTACTGCCTGGGTTTGTGGGGCAGAGACAACTGTAGGGCACCAGGTTGTGCCGCACGGTAAGCCTTGTGCCCACCACAGCCCTTGCACTGGCAGCAGAGCTTTGGCCGTGCTCCCCATGCTGGCAGCAAACGCCCTGCGCCTGCCGTGTAAGTTGCGCCAGGAATCCCCTGCGGCAGGTTATCCGCAAAACGGCAGCAAAGACCGGTGCTCCGGCAGCGCCGCGCACGAGAAGGATTTCCTGGGTGCTCGGGACTGGCAGCACCCAGCGTGGGATGCGGTGAGGGCCGGCAGCGATGGCCGAGCTTGCAGCGCAGCCCAGGCTCACCGCACCAGCCAGCACACCCGGCTTGAGCTCGTGGAGTGGTCCCCAAGCTCGCGTAGGGTGTCTCCCTGCTCCTGGCCACCACGCGTCCCAGTTACATCCCTCCCTTGGGATGGCGGAGGTGCAGCACCCGCTGATCCCTGGTGCAGGATCTGGCCGAGCCCCACAGCAGCAGTAGCTGGTGAGCCAGGCAAGGAGAGGCTGGGACGGGCACCCGCGAGGGGCTCGCTGGGGAGGGGGAGCCAGGGTCTCGCTCCGCCACCATCCCAACAGCGATGTGGGGCCTTCGGCAGCCTGGAAGAATGTGGAAAAGTGAGCGGGAGACGGGAGCAAACCCCGCCGGCACAAGGCTCAAACACCCACTCACGGGAGAAAAAACCCCACAAGCTGTGCCGGAGAGGAGGGAGCCGTGTGGAACGCCCGGAGCCTTCACTCAAACGTGGTTCCCGGCCTGATGGCACATTGTGAACCACAAACACAGAATATAACTTGGTTTTTTTTGCTAACTACGTATTCCCGTGTTTGCATTTGCTCTCCAGGAGACCCCACCTGGGTCAGAGCACTGGCAGGAGGGCCGGCATGGCTCCCCCAGCTCTGCTCCGCAAGCCCAACCCGGGGACGGGCTGACCCTGGGGGCGCAGGGACCTGGCGGGGCTCCCGGTGCTCCACGAGCTCCCAGCGCGATGGAAACGCGGGATTTTCCAGGCTTTAATTCATTTAATGATACACATCAAAGTACCTGCATTTCCACACAGCAGCGGCAAAGGAAGCGGCGGGGGGACGGGGCAGCGCGGGGGTTCCCTGTGCGGGCACCCGCACAGGGCTTCGCTTCTCGTCCGGGGGTACTGGAGCCGAGGGGAAGCTCGTGGGCAGCGCGGCACCGGCGAGCAACCCGCAGCCGCCAGGACCGAGCCCGGCCGGCGGCCGATGCCAAGACGGTCCTGTGCAGTGACACATTTGGAGGAAAAACATCCCTGGGTTTGGAAAACGCATTTCTGCTGCTCCAGTTTGTTGTTACCCACATAGAGCATCCTGCCCAGGGATGGGTAGCGCTGCCCGCGCCGCTGCCGGCGTGGGGTGAAGACCGGGGTGTGGCAAAGTGCCATATGTCCCCCCCCGTGGGGACACTCACCCCAGACCCTCGTCTTGGAGCCCACGGCTGGCCCAGGGTGTCACACGAGGGGTGACACGACGGTGCGGGGGGGGTCTGCAGGAGGGAGCGCTGGCCCAACTCTCTCGGGATTCGGTGGCGGCCGGGACGTTGCCGTCACCAGGAGCCAGGGCCGTGCCATGCACCGGTCCCCGCCTGCAGCCGCACGTGCCCGGCGTGGCAGAGAACAGCGGTTTCCCTGTCCCGGCTGCGGCTCACCTGTCCCAGCCAGGCTCTGGCTCTCGGCCGCGGTTTGATGTTGGCACATCTCCTTCCCACCCGCCGGGCACTCGTGGTCCTCCCCACCGCCCCAACCCCGCACCTTCCTGGCCGGATGCTCCCCACTGCCTCCAGGTTGTCCTTCGGTTCCTTGCCGCCGGCACCACGCCAGGACCTCTGCGTTGCCTGGGCTGGGGGTCTCTGCCTCGCCGCAGTCCCTCCTCCGTGCCGGAGCTGCTGCCAGCGGGGAAGCAGTCTCCACCCTCGAGTTTTCTGTTTTATTTTATTTTTATTTCATGTGATTTCTGTAGTGGTGGGGGCCCTCCGCACAGCCGGGGCGAGCCGCTGCCTCCTCCTCTTTACGCCCCTTTCCCCGGCAGCACGGCGGTGCGGCTCCTTCCCTGCGAAATGTGGTGTGTAGCCGGCAGCTGCTGAGATCCGGCTCCGCTCTGGCATTCGCAGCCGTCATTCCCTGGGCGAGCAAGCACAGCAGAGGTTACCCTGTGCCGGCACGTGGGGAAGGTGAGCAAGTTCACCGCGCCAGACCGCAGCCGCACCAGCCATGGCAGGGCAGGGGGATGCGTGGGGATGCCCTGGGGAAACCTCCCTCCTCCTCCTCGTCTTCCTCCATGGTCCCTCACCCTGGCCCAGGGGGTTTAAGCTGCGGCATGAGGCTGTGCCGCCGCAGCGCCGGGCAAAGGGGAGGAAGGGCTCCCGGGGAAACATGTGGGCTGCGTGAGGCTCCTCCTGGTGCAGGGGACAGAGGGCCCGAGGCTCCCGGCGCTGGTGGGACCGACCTCGTGACCGTCAGGAGAAAAACCCCAGCGGAAGGACGAGGGGCGGGAAGCAGGCGAGGAGCCCGGCCGGGGGGGGTTCCCAGGTCAAACCGGGGCTGCTGGCGCCCCGTCATGCCGGGCACGGCTGCGTGTGTGGCCGGGCTGGGCTGTGCGCCCCGAGCAGGCGTGCCGGTGGCTCCCCATGGTGTGCCCCAAAACCTGGGGAAGCAACTAGTGACCCCCAACTCCCCCAGGCCAGAATTCCCCGTTGCAGGAGGGAGCGCGAGCGGGGTGCTGGGTGCTCCCGCAGCGCCTCGGACAAGAACCGGCTGGGGAGGCCGCAGAGGGAGAGCCCTGGCGGGGCAGCCCCGAAGGCAGGGGGGTGGCACGGGCACCGCCGGGACCTGCGGTTGGAGGGAGGCCGGCGCGGGCAGGGGGTGCCGAGGCGGGGCGGGGGGGCTCACGTGAGGGCGGCCTCGGCCCCGTGGGTGCGCTGGTGCGCGGTGAGGTTGACCTTCTGGGCAAAGCTCTCGCCGCACTGGGCGCAGGCAAAGGGGGTCTCGCCGGTGTGGGTGCGCCGGTGGATCTTCAGGGAGCCCTTTTGGCTGAAGGTCTTGCCGCAGTCGGGGCAGGCGAAGGGCCGCTCCCCGCCGTGGCTGCGCTGGTGCGTGGCCAGGCTGCTCCTGCAGCTGAAGCCCTTCCCGCACCGGGCGCAGGCGAAGGGGCCGCCGGCTGCCTCATGCGGCTCCGGCGAGCGGCTGCCGCCGGGCTGGACCTCGGCGGCAGTGCCGGGCCGGTCCTCGGCGTGGGTGCGCTGGTGGTTGAGGAGGAAGCGCTGCTCGCGGAAGCGCTTCCCGCAGCGCTGGCAGGAGAAGGGCTTCTCGCCGCTGTGGATGCGCTGGTGGGTGAGCAGGTTCTGCTTGAGGCTGAAGCTCTTCTGGCAGACGCCGCACTGGTAGGGACGCTCCCCGGTGTGGATGCGCTGGTGGATGATGAGGTTGTGCTTGAGGCTGAAGGCTTTGCCGCACTCGGCGCAGATGAAGGCGCGTTCCCCGGCGTGGTGCTTCTGGTGCCGGGCGAGGCTGGGCTGCTGGCCGAAGCATTCCCCGCAGAGGATGCACTTGAACTCCTTCTCCGCCTCCTCTTCCGCCTGGCTGTGGATCACCAGCGCCTTCTCATCCCCCAGGCCCTCCTCGCCGCCGGGGAAGGCGAAGGGGTTCTCGCCCGCGGGAGAGGCCAGGTCCGTCATGGGCGCTCGCTGCCGGGCTCACGGCACCCGCATCCCTGGGGAGCGCAGACAGGGAGGGCTGCAGCTCCCGGCGCCAGCCCTGGCGCCTCCGGGAACCGGTCGGACCGGGGTGTGCCGGCACTGCCAGCACCCGCCGGCCCCCTCGGGTGCTCCCACCCCCGTGTCCGTCCCCCCGCCGTGCCCCGGCTGCGGCACCGGCGTCTCCCGGTAAGGGGGTTGTGGCAGTGCGGTGCGAGGAGCCCCGAGGAGGAAGGTGCCGGGGCTCGGCCTCAACCGGAGCGGGAGCGCGGGCACGTGCCGGGCCGGGACCTCGCGGCCCTGGGCCGGCTGGCGGGGAGCTGCCTGCGAAGTCCGGGCAGGGGGCGGGCAGCTGCCCCACAGGCACCGAGGGGGCTCCCGGGGGGGCTTTGCCCGGGCTGAGGAGGGGTGGGGGGGCCCGGGACCCCGCGGGGAGGGAGCCGGGCTGCGGTGCACCGGGCCGGGCCGAGCCCAGACAAACGGGGCCGAGCCGGGCCGAGTCCAGCCGAGTGGGCCCGAGTCCAGCCGAACGGGGCCGAGTCCAGCCGAGCTCAGCCGAACGGGGCCGAGTCCAGCCGAACCGGGCCGAGTCCAGCCGAACGGAGCCGAACGGGCCCGAGTCCAGCCGAACCGGGCCGAGTCCAGCCGAACGGAGCCGAACGGGCCCGAGTCCAGCCGAACCGGGCCGAATCCAGCCGAGCCGGGCCGAGTCCAGCCGAGCCGAGCCCAGCCGAACGGGGCCGAACCGAGCCGAGCCCAGCCGAGCTCAGCCGAGCGGGCCCGAGTCCAGCCGAGCCGGGCCGAGTGGGGCCGAGTCCAGCCGAACGGGGCCGAGCCCAGCCGAGTGGGGCCGAACCGGGCCGAGCCGCCCTTACCTGCACCGGGCGCCGCGGGTACGGGCCCGGCCCGGTCTCGGTCTCGGTCTCGGTCTCCCCCGGCGCATCCCGACCCGGCGGGTCCCGCGCGTGTCCGCGGCGCTTCCTGCGCGGGGCGGGGCCGCGGCCGCCGCGGAGTCCGCGCAGGGGGGGGGGGGTGTCCCCCCGGCCCCCGCTCCCCGCTCCCCCCCCCCGCCCCGGGGCTCCCCGCTCCCCCCGCCCGCAGCGCGCCCCACCGGCGCTGACCTGCCCGAGCCGCCGCCGCTCCGCGTCCCGCCGGCCCCGCCCGGCCCCGCCCGCTCGGCTGACGCACCGGCGCCCGCCCGCGCCCGTCACCGCGGCCCTGCGGCGGCTCCGCCCGGGGGGGGCTGAGGGGCGGCGGGGCCGGGCCCGGCGGCATCGCACCCCCCCCACACCCCGGGCGGGGGCCCGGCACGACGTCCGCCCCCCCCCCGAGGCCGCTCCCCCCCCCCCGAGGGTGCTCCCCCCCCCCCGAGGGCGCTCCCCCCCCCCCGAGGGGCGCTCCCCCCCCCCCGAGGGCTCTCCCCCCCCCCCCCCGAGGGCGCTCCCCCCCCCCGAGGGCGCTCCCCCCCCCCCCCGAGGGCGCTCCCCCCCCCCGAGGGCTCTCCCCCCCCCCGAGGGCGCTCCCCCCCCCCCGAGGGCGCTCCCCCCCCCCGAGGGCGCTCCCCCCCCCCCCGAGGGCGCTCCCCCCCCCCCCCCCCCCCACCCGTGGCAACGCCACCCTCCCCCGGGGCCCAGGATCGGGCCCGAGTTGCCCCAGAACCGGCGGAACCGGCCCGGCTGCGGGAGCGGGAATGGCGGGTCTGGCGGGACCGGGAGCGCCGGGGGGGGCCCAACCGGAGGGGTCCCAGACCTGCCCCCCGCACCCCGAGCTCGCCCCGGGGGGTCCCCGGCCACAGCAGCGGGGGCCAGGGGTGCTCAGCCTCACCGCGCGGTGCCCACGGCGCGCCGCCGAGCACGCGGGCTCTGAGCCCACCGGTGACCGCGGTGGGCGGCAAGGCTGCCAGGCGCCCGCGCCGCGGTTCGGGGCCGTTTGCACGGGGAGGAGAGCCCCCCACGCGCTGGCCGGGCTCCCTGGGTGCGCGCGGTGCTGCCGGCGTGGCCGGGGGACCCTCGTCCAACGTGCGGCGTGGAACGTCGCGGATGGTTCTGGGGCCAGGACACGCCGGCGGTGCCGAGTCACCCTGTGCCGCATGGGAGCCGTGGCTTCTCCCAGACCGGGATGGACTCGTGTGTGCTGGCACAGCCGTGCAGCCCGTGCCAGCGGGCCGCTGCCCTCCGGCAGGACCGGGGGGCCCCAACGCGTCCCGTCCCCCCCCAGTGCCGGGAGCTGCGGCCAGACGGTGCCAGAGTGAGAGCCACCGGCTGCCCTCAGGAGCACTGGGGCGTGTTTTGGTGGCGGCACAGCAGATGTGACGGTGACCCCGGCACAAAGCTGGCCGTGATGGCCCCCGAGCCATCCCTGCCGAGCCACGGGCTGGCTGTGACCGCAGTGGGTGCTGCAGTACAGAGCCCACCACGCAGAGCCCGGCACCCCACCTGCAGCACCGGGACTGGCCTTGCCGAGTACCGTGGTCGGGTGCCGTGTGCCGTGCAGTGCCCGGCTCGGGGGCCACGCTGGTCCTGAGCTCCCACCGCCACCGGGGACGAGACATTTCTGCCATTGTGGTCCCACGGCATACCCAGATGCCACAGTGGGGCCTGCCGGTGCCGCCGGGAGCTCGTGCGTGCCACGAGCACCTCCAGATCGTTCCCAACCCTGGCGCTGCGCAGACCCCGGTGCGCTGGAGAGGTTCAGCGGCCGCAGAGCGCGTTGGAGGGCGCCGGGCCCGGCGCAGGCAGCGTGGCACAGCCGGGGCCAGCCCTGGGCACCCGCCAGCCGCGCTCGGCACAGCAGCTCTCTGCAGGCTGCAGCTTGCCGGCAGTCGGGCAGCGCGCTCGGCTGGGATGCCCGTCGGCAGAGATTGCTATCACGCCGTTGCCCGGACCTGCCGCAACAGAGGCCTGACGGCCTCCGATGGGCTTCACCCCGGAGCCCGGCTGCGTCCTGCGAGCTGAGGGATGGAGCCGAGCACGAGCCCGGGAGAGGCTGGGAGCAGCCGGGACTCGGCTGACGGCAACAGCCCTCCCAGGCTTAAAAACCGCTGCAAGTCACCGGTTTTGCTGCCAGTCCCGCGTCTTTTCCCTATCGGAGGTTTTTGATAAGGGACGCAAAAGTCAGGAGCGCTTCGGCACGCGGCTTTGCCAGCAGCACGACCGTAAACTAAACTGCGACAAAAGGAGAGGAGCAAAGCGGATGCGGGGACGGACAACCGGCACCCGCCTCCACCCGAGCCTAAGCTCAGGCCTGGATTTCACTTAAGGCAGACGGCGCTGTCCCAGGCCGGGCTCATTCCACCGTACGGCCCCGACACTTCCCGGGACAGAGGAGCCAGGAGCCTGCTGTGAGAAAGCTTTTATTTTAAATAACCTCAAAAAAATAGAATTGCAAGGACCTGAAATGCTGCTGGAGCGGAGGGGAGGGGAGGAGGGCGGCGCGTCTGCCCCGGGGGGAAGCGGGCGAGGGGGGACGGGGGCGGGCGTCCACCCCAGCCTGCCGGATTTCGGGTGCCGGGACCCCTCTGCCAGGCAGCTCCCACCCATCTGCGTGGTCGGCTTGGGGCGCCTCGCCCCGGCGGAAGCTCCAGCCGTGACCGTGCCGGTGTCCCCTCGGCTGCCACCCCGGCGCCCGGCAGGTGATGAAGCCTCTCCTTAACACTACACTCCTTCGGATACACCCCCAAACTGTACACGAAGAGCGGGGCGCTGGCGGCGAGCAGCATGGTGCCGAGCTGGGCTCCGGTAACGCCATCCCCTGCGTTTGCAAGGTCGCAGCCGCGAGGCTCCGCAGCCACCACGGCTCCCACGCCGCAGCTGGGGCCGACGGCACGCGGGGCAGGGGCGATGGGACGACAGCTTCCCTCCGCCGCAGCCGGCGCGGTTCGTTTCCCCTTTCGGATGAAGCACGCTTCAAAGCACGAAGAGCTTTCGGCCGCGCGGTTCTCGTTTCCAAAGCTCTACCCCGACACCCCTTCCCCAGGCGCCCGACCAAGCGGCTCCCCCGCTTCGCCTCCCAGTGCCGTGGTGGGCACCGCTGCTGCGCCGACGGGGAAGCGGAGACGGCAGACAAGCCCCAGCAAGCAACAGGCGCCTCCGCGCCAGCCCCCCTGCTGCTGCCAGCAGCCCCACGGCAGCGGGGGGCACCACGCCGGCAGGGAAACGGGCAGGCACCGCCACCGTGAGCTACCGCAGTGGCTGTGGCAGCCCCGGCGTGGCTGGGTTAGCTGTTCAGAAGTTAATTGAGTACCAGAAAGAGCTGCGAGTCAGAAAGATTATCCACAGAGCACGTAGAGAAGCACAAGCGACACCCCCCCCCTTCCCACCCCCCTGTCACCCTGCGTGGCCCCTCTGGGCTCGGAGGAGAGGCGGCTCCCGGGTCCCTTCTGGAAGCAGAGGTGAGCCGAGAGCCTTCCGGGCCGTTTTCCCGGTTGTTTCCCATTTTCCCGGTGCTCGCCCAGCTCCTCCGCTCCATCTCCAGGGAAGCCGCAGGCTGGAGCCGGCGCCGTTGGCTGGGGAGCGTCGGCAGGAGGTCACCTCCAAGGCAAGAAGGGAAGAGACGGATGGAGGGTTCTGGGAGAAGCTCTCTGCCCCACGGTGGCCCCTCTCTGCCCCACGGCGTCACCCAGCCAAACCCGGAGGCAGGAGCAGGCAGAGGTGCCGCTGCCAGGCCCACTGCCCAACGGGAGGGGTTTTTTAAGCCGACAGATCCTGGATCTGGAGCTCTTCCCGCTCCCTCCGGTCCGTGCAGCCACAGCAGGAGCAGACACTGCGGATCCAGGCTCCTGCCGCGGCTCCTCAGCTCCATCTCTACCGATCCGGTACGCTGGTGAGACAGAAAGCTCAGGCAGCGCGTCCGAGTCCGCCTCCTGTTTCACCCCATCCGACGCCTGTCCGTAGGGTCCTCCGAGCCTCCTGCTCCCAAATCCACCGCGCTCCTCCCGAGTCCCCGCCACCACCGTGTCCCGGCAGGCACCACGAGTCCCGGCTCGCGGCTTTCCCTCGGCACTGTCCTCGTTGGGTCAGCGATCGGTCCCCCGGTGCCAGCCGCCATCTCTGTAGGTTTGGTGTCTTTTAGTGCAAGAGCGACGAGGTGCGGTCCCTCGCCCCGAGGCAGGTTTTCGGCAGCCCGCGTGGGCGTTACAAGCAGCTGGGGCACGGCGAGGGTTTCTCTTCGCCGTGCGCTCTCTCAGGCACTCTCAGGACTCGTTTCTCCTCAAAGCTCCTGCCGCAGCCGCCGTACTTGCACCAGAGCTCCGCTCGGCAGTCGGGCTGGGGCTTCGGGAGCAGCTGCCGCTGGCTCACGCAGTCGGCACAGCAGCACTGCGGCGGCAGGCTCGGCGGCTTCGGGCTCAAGCCGTGTCCCCCGTCGGGGCACTTGCAGGGGCAGTGCCCTGCCGACGCCTCCGGCGGGTGGTGGGAGCCGGGCACGAGGTGGTGGTCTTCCTGCATCAGCTGCAGGAGGATGTCGGCAGCCCCGGAGGGGCTCTCCGCTCTGGCGGGGGGAGGCTGCGCCCCCGGCCGAAGCTCCTCCCGAGCCAGCGATCCGTGAGCAGCTCCGCGGGAGCAGGGGGGCAGCAGCACTCCGGGGGGCTCGGACCCCTTTCCCAGGGGAGCGCCGCTGCCGTCGGGCTCCTCCGGGCAGGTCCCCTCGCAGCAGGAGGGCAGGATGCCGCTGGTGTGCGTCCTGCGGTGCCGGAGGAGGTGAGCCTTCTGGCTGAAGCCCTTCCCGCACTCGGCGCAGCGGAAGGGCCGCTCGCCGGTGTGGGTCCTCTGGTGAACGGCCAGATTCACCTTCTGCCGGAATCGCTTCCCGCACTCGGCGCAGGCGTGCGGCCGCTCCCCGGCGTGGCCCTGCCGGTGCAGCTGCAGCTCCCCGTGCTCCTCGAAGGTCTCCCCGCAGAGCGAGCAGGGGTAGGGGCTGCCGGGGTGGGTCGGCAGAGCGGCGGCCCGGCCCGGCTCGCTCTGGGGTCTCTCGGCCGCGTGGACTCGCTGGTGGACCCGCAGGGAGAGCTTGCTCTTGAAGCGCTTGGGACACTCCAGGCAGGTGAAGGGCTGCCGGCCGGTGTGGGTCTTCTGGTGGGCGATGAGGTTGGGCTTCTGGGCGAAGCGCTTGCCGCACTGGGCGCAGGCGAAGGGGCGCTCGCCCGTGTGCGTGCGGTAGTGGGTGACCAGGTTGCCCTTCTGGTTGAAGCGCCGGCCGCAGACGCCGCAGGTGAAGGGACGCTCGCCGGTGTGGATGCGCTGGTGGGTCACCAGGTTGGTCTTCAGGCTGAACCGCTTCCCGCAGACGTCGCAGCGGTAGGGCCCCCTGCCCCGGTGGTTTTGCCGGTGCTTTACCAAACGCTCGTACTGGGCGAAGCTTCTCCCGCACTCGGGGCACGCCCAGGCTCTCCCCTCCGCCTGCTTCTCCTGGGGGGCCCTGGGGGAGAGCTCGTCGCCGGAGCTTTTCTCGTGCTCGGGGCAGGGGTAGGACTTCTGCCCGACGTGGGTCTTCTGGTGGGCCACGAGGGAGAGCCAGAGGCCGAAGCTGTTGCCGCACTGGTTGCAGATGAAGGGCTTCTCCGCCCCGGGGGCCGGGGGAGCCGGGGCGGCGTCGTCCCCCAGGACAGGCTGCACCCCCAGGTGCCCCAGGAGGTGCGGGCCGTGGCTGAAGGCCGCCGCGCACCCTCCGGCAGCCTCGGCGGCGGGGCCGTGCTGCGGCCGGAGGAGAGTCACCTTCTGGCAAAAGCCCTCCCCGCACTGGACGCAGGGGAAGGTCTGCTCGCCCGGGGGGGCTTGCTGGTGGGGCAGGAGCGGCTCCTTGGGGGGGAAGCTCTTCTCCGTGCACGAGTACAGCTCCTGGCCCTCCGGGATCTTCTGAAGGGGCAGCGGTGGCACGGGGCTGAAGGGGGCCTCTTGCTCGGGACCCCCGGGCTGGAGCAGGGCGGGCGCAGCCCCGTAGGGCAGGCCGGCGGCCGGGCCGCGGCCCGGGCAGCGCCGCTGGCGCGGGGCGTGGGTCTTCTGGTGGGCTTTGAGGGAGACTTTGTCCTTGAAGCACTTCTGGCACTGCCCGCAGGGGTAGGGACGGAGGTCCGTGTGGGTGCTCTGGTGCGTCACCAGGTTGGTTTTCTGGGTGAAGCGCTTGCCGCACTGGGTGCAGGCGAAGGGGCGCTCCCCCGTGTGCACGCGGTAGTGGGTCACCAGGTTGGTCTTCTGGTTGAAGCTCCTGCCGCAGAGGAAGCAGGTGAAGGGACGCTCGCCGGTGTGGATCCTGCGGTGGGTGATGAGGTTGGGCTTCTGCCGGAAGCTCTTCCCGCACTCGGGGCAGACGAAGGGGGTGTCCTCCGGGTAACTCCTCGGCTGGGATCGCAGTTTGGGCTTGCTGGACGCGCCCTCCTCCTGCTCGCCCCCCGCCAGCGCCTTCTCGCCGGCGGCGTGGATGCGCTGGTGGGCCAGGAGGTTGGCCTTCTGGCTGAAGCTCTTGCCGCACTGGGCGCAGGGGAAGGGGCGCTCCCCCGTGTGCACGCGGCGGTGGGTCAGGAGGTTGGGCCGCTGGCTGAAGCTCTTGCCGCAGTCCCCGCAGCGGTAGGGCTTCTCTCCGGTGTGGATCCTCTCGTGCGTGATGAGGCTTTGCTTCTGGCGGAAACCTTTCCCGCACTGGGCGCAGCGGAAAGGGCCGGCGCCGAGCTGCGGCACCCAGCAGGCCACCCGGGTGGAGAGCGGGCCGAGGCCGGCGGCGGAGGCGTCTCTCTCCGTGCCCGCCCGCTCGGGCGCACGCTGCCCGCCCTGAAACCAGCGGCTGGAACTGCTGGCGGACGCGGGATACAGCTCCAGGGAGCCGGCAGCTCCTCCGGGTTTCTCCTCAGGCTGCTCGACTTTATTCACTCGACCGGGCTCAACTAGATTTCAAAAAAGATTCAAGACATTAATTTCAGCGCCTTTCACCGAACCACAGAAGATCGCGAGTTGGAAGGGACCCATAAGGGTCACTGAGTCCCACCCCCTGCCCCTCGCAGGGCTGCCTAAAACTAAATCCTTGCAGTTTGTAACACCCCGAAGGACCAGA
Source organism: Gavia stellata (assembly GCF_030936135.1). Taxonomy (NCBI): domain Eukaryota; kingdom Metazoa; phylum Chordata; class Aves; order Gaviiformes; family Gaviidae; genus Gavia; species Gavia stellata. The sequence goes on along the minus strand of NC_082599.1, from coordinate 601,420 downwards.
ACCCTGCCCAGAGCCCGCTCCACCCCTGACTCACCGAGAGCGGCGCTGGCGGCAGCAGCAATAGCAAAAACTTGCCGTTAACTGGCCCGGAATGGCCGCAAAACCGGCCCGGAATGGCCTTTCCCCACAAAAGGAACATCCCCCGCCAAGGCTGGAGCACCTACCGGCACAGGGGCTCACGAGGATCTTGCTCTCCTCCTGCATCGGCTGGCCTTCGGCATACGGCTCCTCCGACTGTTTAATACCGAACAAACCACCGGGCTTGAAGAATCTGTAGCCTGGTTGAAGGGACAAGAGCTGGTCACCACAAACCGCGTCGGGCCGCAAAACACGCGTTCGGCACAGACGTTACGCCGGCGATGCCGGCGTTAATTCACAAACAAGCTAAAATTAACGAAGCCGGGGGGCATCGCTTTCATCTATTTTAAGCTTGTGCTGCCTGAAGCGTAATTAAAGATAAAAGGAAATACCGGCGCCAGGCTCCCTCCTCCTGGCGAGGCGCAAGGTGGGAAGGAGCGCCATTCCTCGGGAAACGACTCTTTCCGCAGCCTTTCGCGCAGGCAGCTGGGAATACCTCGATCCCGCGTGGCGCTTTTACGACGGGATTTCAAAGGCTACCGCAAAAATGCAGCGAGTTCCAAGCTGAGCCTCCCGGGTAGATGAGAGGTCTCCATCTTTAGCAGAGGAGCTCGGCTGGCAGAGGGGCTGGAGGACCCTCCCCGGGCCAGGGATTCCTCCCAGCGGTGCCACATTTGCATACATTTGCATACGATCTTTGCATCACCCCCTGCATCCCCCCACCCTGGTCAAGAGGAGACCGTCACCGGCAGTCAGTCGGACCCGGTGTCGCCGCAGGACCGGCTCTACTCCGGAGAACACACAAGCGCATCCACAAACCCCCTCTCCCGTGCCGGCAAAGCCTGCCTGGTGCGGTGCCGCCCGCTCGCCGTCCTCGGCACTCACCCGTGCAGGGGTCGGACGGGATCTCTGCGCCGACAGCATCCAGCTCGTGTCCGGCTCTCGGCACCTCGCTCAGCCTGGGGTAAGGGAGCAGGTTCAGGGCGTGGGCAGGCTGGTCCAGGAGAGAGGAGAAGAGATTCAGCAGATCACCATCACTTTTTTTGGGTGGATTTCTTTGATTTATTTTGGCCAGCGGGAGTAGGGAGGGGATTGTGCCCCTGTACTCGGCGCTGGTGAGGCCGCACCTCGAATACTGTGTTCAGTTTTGGGCCCCTCACTCCAAGAAGGACATTGAGGTGCTGGAGTGTGTCCAGAGAAGGGCGACGGAGCTGGTGAGGGGTCTGGAGCACAAGTCTGATGAGGAGCGGCTGAGGGAGCTGGGGTTGTTCAGTCTGGAGAAGAGGAGGCTGAGGGAGACCTTATTGCTCTCTACAACTACCTGAAAGGGGGTTGTGGTGAGGTGGGTGTTGGTCTCTTCTCCCAAGGGACAAGTGACAGGACAAGAGGAAATGGCCTTGAGTTGTGCCAGGGGAGGTTTAAGCTGGATATAGGAAAAATTTCTTCACCAAAAGGGTTGTCAGACACTGGAAGAGGCTGCCCAGGGATGTGGTGGAGTCCCCATCCCTGGAAGTATTTAAAAGCCGTGTGGATGAGGCGCTGAGGGACATGGTTCAGTGGTGGACTTGGCACTGTTGGGTTTACGGTTGGACTCAGTGATCTTAAGGGTCTTTTCCAACCTCAATGACTCCACGATCCGAAGGACGGCAGTGGGCTTTCGGATCAGCGCCCGATGCCCACGGGCCACCACTGGCGAGACCTGCCCCACGGCGAGGTGTGCACCTTGCCCGGGGGTGCCAGGCACACCACGCCGCTTTAAACACCCGGGCCCCTCAGAAAGCCCTCGCACCCCCTTGAACCCGAGCCTGAGAGCTAACGGGGTCCCGGCTCAGCGGGATCGCCACCAAGGTGTTCTCCTTGGAGTCTGGATCCGCAGAAGCGCAGCCAGGAGAAAGCCCGGGCACCAGAGGAGGCGGATGGAAGGGCTGGTTCTGGGCTCGGGGTGACCCCTTCCACTTTGCCACTGGCCTGTTTCAGAGCTGCCTCTCCTCCGTGCCTCAGTTTCCCCATCAGTGAGAGCATCGCTTGACAGAAACCCTCGAGCAGAGCTCGCTAAGGGCTGAAGCCACACGCTCACCATCCTCCTCTAACGAGATCACTTGGCTCCCAAGCGGATCCCTCGCCTGGGCGTGATCACCCAGCCCCGCTCCAAACCCAGCCAGGATCAGGACCAGAGGAGGAAACCTCCGTAAGGAGCCAGAGCAGCTTTTCCCGGGAAGCTCGACACCCAATCCGCCCGTCTTCCCTTCCCAGGGTTCCTCTCCTCTTCCTTCAAGACCCCCCCGTAGCTTGGCAGGAGCACAAGGAGAGCAGATGGCAGCCGACACGGAGCCCAGCCCGCGCTCCGACGGCTGCCGTACTTCAAGAAGCGCCAATTTAAAAGAAAAAGTCCCGCACGGGGCCGGCGCAGCTCCTCGCGCCCCGGTATTTCTAAATGATGAGGAGAAAAGCACCAGAAGAGCTCCTGGCCCCCAGGAAAACCCCAAGAGCCCCCCCCAAAATGTCGCGGGACGGAAGAGGAGCAGGGGGTTCCTCCCGACCGCCCCGGCAGCGCGCTCTGCTCTGCCACGGAGGGACGCGATCAGAGCTGGCCCCGCTCCGGCCTTTCCCCCAGGGATGGAGGGGAGCTGCTGCCCCCCCTCCCCGCCGCCACCCTGCGCGTACCTGGGGGGCTCCCCCCGCAGACATGGCTCCCCCCGGGGCTGCCCGGCGAGGGGAGAGGACATCAGCTGCGGGGAGAGCGCGGGGCGGCGGCCGTCCTTCCCCTCCGCCTTCCGCCAGGGTCGCGGGCTCCGCTCTTCCCCGACTTCCTCCAAATGGCTGCTGCGGGTCCCTGGGAGAGCGAGAGAGAGGAGCCGGTGAGCGGGGGAAGCGGCGCGGCACGCCGAGAGGCAAAGCCGGAGGAGCTCGGCCTCCTCGGGAGAGGCTCTGCCGGCCTCTGGGTCCCTCCTCCTCCTCCGAGTTCTTTTGGGGGAGAGGAAGGCGCTGACCCCAGGGTCTGGCCCGGATTCGTTCTGTTCGCAGTGAAGCTTCCCCGCAGCCAGCGCTACTGGGATTTGTAGTCCACGCCGAGAGGCCTGTCACGGCACGCTGAGTGCCGCCTGCGGCCGCGGGGACGGGGAACTACAGCTCCCGGCAGTCGGGAGCCAGCCCCGGCGTGGCCTCGCCCTGCCGCAGCGAGCGGGCGGCGGTGAAGGCGCAGGTCTTGCCGGCTCCCGTGCCACGGGGGAGCGAGGGTCGGCCGGCCTGGCTCTGACCACCCTCCCTCCCCAAACCCCGTCTGAGATCGAGCAGCGAAAGGCCTTCTGCCGAATTTCGGTCGGAGAGGAAGGCCCCCCCCCCCCAAGCATCCCCGTGCCTCGAGGTGGGGGGTAACGCTTTGACGAACGCCTGGGCTTAATTAGAACTCTTTTTGGAGCGCCGGCTGCGGAGCCATGCCGCAAGGGAGCCGGCTGGGATCCCGACCCTCCCCGCCAGCGTTCAGGGGCTGGAAATCCCCCGGTGCAGACGCCCATGGGGGGGGGGGGCACGTGCCGGGGGGGCCCTCACAGCAGCGCGACGCAGCTCTCTCCGCCACACCAGGCATCGTTAGCCCCCGATCATGAAGTCCCACCAAGAGCTGACGATCCCATGACCGGCTTGGCTCCGCCAGCGCTTTGTGGTGTTGGACCGAGCCGCATGGCTCCCCGGGGCCGGTTACAGCCCCGGCACAGCCAAGGAGAGGCAGGAACGGTGTGCCGGGGTGGGGGAATTCCCTGAGGCTCGCCGGAGCAGCGGGCAGGAGGAGGCAGGGGTGCAGGCAGGGCCTCACACCCCGGCAGCCCTGTGCCCACGGCACAAACTGTGCCCCTCGGAACAAACCGTGCCCCTCGGCAGCGAGCGGAAGAGCCAGCCCAGGGGAGAACTCCCACCCAAATTCATGGGAATCCCCCCCCGGCCCCAAATCCGGGAGGCCCCGGGCGGGCGGGGCGGCTCCTGCGGGCAAGCTCCCGTGGCGCAGGCAGGTGGGGAGAGGCGCCGGGGCTGCGGCGAGGGCGGGAGGCCGAGGAGGCAGGCGGCGGCACGCCGGCTAGAATCCGGAGAGGGGGTCAGAGCGGCCGGCCATCGGCGAGGACGGGCCGCCCGCGGCGGCGGTGACAAGAAGCCGGGCACGGAGGCGGCCACAGAGGCCGGAGCCCGCGCTCAGCTCAGCAGGTTTGGGGCACGAGGGCACTTTTGCGGCAGGCGAGTTGGCCGGCGTGGCGCTTCCCGGCGGCGGGATAAACACGGCCTCTTCCGGCTCCGTCGGTTTTCCCGTTCCGATCCCGTTTCTACCGCCCCGGGAAACCAGGCGGCTTTTCCCGCCTCTCCCTCGGAGCCAAGCGCAGGCAGGAGACGGGGACGGCGATGGCGGGAGAGCACCCGGGGGTGCCGGGAGCGTCGCCCACCCCGCGGCGGGAGCCCCTCGCCCCTCACGGCCCCCGGGCGCTGCCGGTGCTCCCCGAGGGCGGGAGGCCGTTACCGCCGCGGGGCTGTCCCCGGGAAAGGGTTTTACCGGGGAACCCCCACCCCGGGGGTCTGCACGTCCTTCCTGCGGGACAGCGGCCCCGGGGAAACGGGGACCGCCCCCCCCGGGTGGGTGCCACCGGCGCCGCGGCGGAGCCGTCCTACCGGGAACGGCCCCTCTCCCCCCGTGAACACCGAGCGGGGCTTCCCCACACCCCGTCCCCCCCCCCGACACCCCTCCTGGCCGCATCCCCCCCCCCCCGCCGCCACCCCCCGCCTCGCCCCGGGCCCCTCGGCCTGACCCCCGGCCCCGCGTCTCACCGCTCGGGGCCCTCCCGCCCCGGGCCCGTCCCGCAGCCCCGGGCCCGGCCCCTCACCGGCACCCCCGCCCCGCGGGCCGGGCCGCGCGTTGCCATGGCGACAACCCCCCCCCCCAGGCCCTAGAGCCGCCTCCCCCGGGGGAGACTCACGGGCGGACGACGTGATGACGCAATGACGTCGTCGCGGCGGCGACGCACCCGGCGGCGGGAGGAGGCGGCCGCTCCCGCCGCTTCCACAGAGCACTTCCGGGTCAGCGGGCGTGTCCCGCGGCGGCACCCGTAGGGCGGGCTGGCGCGCCCCCTGCCGGGCACCGCCACCGCGCCCACCGGCGCCATCACGGGGCGCCCCCGGGGCGGGACGGAGCGCCGCGGCCCCGCGGCCCCTCGTTCCCCCTCACACCGCCGCCCCGGCAGCGGGGAGGGGGCCGGTACCGGCGGCCTCTCCCGGCGGAGCCCCCGCTGGGCCGCGCCAGCCCTGGCCCGGGGCTCCGGGAGGGGCCTGTGCTCCCCCGGGGGCCCACCTGCAGCCCCGGCCCTGCCCGGTTCGGGGTCCCCGGCCTTCCTCCTCCTCCTCCTCCTCCTCCTGGTCCCGGCCCCTGCGCGGCGGCCGCAGGGCCGGGCTCTGAGGGGAGCGCTCCCCGGCCTGAGGGGCGGCTGGAGCCGGTGCGGAGGCCCGTGGGGCGAGCGGTGACCCCCGGGCCCTCTCTCGGGGCGCGGGGAGCCCGTCCCACCCGGGCGGGGGACGGGGACGCCCGAACCGTGGCCGCGCTTCGGCCGTTTGACTTTGGTTCGGGGAGCGTTGTCCTCCCGACGCCCGCCGGCACCCACCTGCTCCCGGGGAGGAGGCCTCGCCCCCGCCGCGGTGCCGGCCACGGGCCTGGGTGGGACGGGGAACCCCGCGGAAGGGAGGGCCGGCGGCTTTCGGCTGCAGCGGGGCGTTCGGATCCCGGCAGCAGCATGTGGGAAGGGAACGCCGGAGGGGCTCGGCAGGGCAGGACACGGAGCGGCGGAGGGAGATCGGGAGGGTGCGAACCCCCCGTGCCCGACGCTGCCGGGACCCCCAGGACACGGGCTGCCGTTCTTCTTCCGTCTGGGGCGGCCCAGGAGACATCCCGTGTCGGAGGGCGGCGCGGCTATGCCGTGCGGGCTCCCCGGCCCCGCCACCCTGGCACCCTTCGGCAGCGGCACCTCCCTGCCCGACACACTGTCCTGCCCCGTGGCAGGGCAGGGTGGGCAGTGAAGCCTCTCCGAGGTCCCTGCCAGTGGCGGTGATGTTCGGCTGCCCGGCAAGGGCTGCCGGCACCGAGCCCGAGCGGCTCTTGTGCCCCAGGCGGGAGACCCGCTCCCCTCCCGCTCCCACAGCACCCCTTCCCGGGGGGCACGAGGCTGCGGGCGAGCCCGCTGTTTCCCCGGGGGGACGCCGGCGTCCCCGCCGCCATCACGCGTGCCGGCCGGCCGACGGCGGTAACCGCGTCCAGCCCCTCCTCCCCATGGCCGTGCCGGAGGGGCCGTGCCGGGGTGGGGGGGCCGCGCAAGCAGCCCGCGGGGCTGGCCCGGGGGCGGAAAGAAGGCAGTTCCCAGGAAATCGGTTAATGAAAGACCAAAACCACCAGCGGGTCGATCAGCGAGGCTCTCTGGGGTCAGGCAGCCCCGGCAGCCCCCCCGCCGCAGGGATGAGGTTCCCGCTAGCCCTCTGCCTGGGCTTGGTAGCCCTGGCTGCCGCCAGCCCGACCCCGCTGCAGCGGCGGGTGGTGAAGGAGGTGCTGGAGTATTTCCACAGCCGCAGCAACGTGCATTTCTTCTTCAAGGAGCAGGCGGTGGAAGGGGCTGTCGAGCGGGTGAGCGCCGTGGCGGGGGGGCTGCTGCCGCCGGGAGGGGCGAGATGGCGGCTGAGCCATCAGGGGAGGGGGTCGGGGTGTCGCGGAGCGGGGACGGTGGGTGCCAGGGTGTCACGGAGGGAGGGGACGGATGGTGGGGTGTCATGGAGGGAGGGGGTGGTGGGTGCCAGCGTGTCATGAAGAGGGGACAGCGGGTGCCAGGGTGTCACGAAGGGGGAATGGCGGGTGCCAGGGTGTCCCGGAGGGAGAGGATGGTGGGTGCTGGGGTGTCAGGGAGGAGGGGGTGGGTGCCGGGGCGTTACGGACGGTTGGGTGTGGGGACGGGCCCGCTGGCACGGCACGGTGCGGGCAGGGCGGTCATCGGGGCCGTGCGGGCAGGGGCTGGCAGAGCTCAGCTACTCATTAACTGTGCCGCGGCCGACCGCGGGGCGAGCGGCTGCTGGGGTCCGGCCATCCTGGCGTAGCCGGGAATGCCGACGGTGGCTCGGATGTGCCTCGGGAGGGGCTGGGGGCTCCGGGGACCCTCTGGTTTGGGCCACTCACCCGTCTTGGGGGCCACCTTGTGGGGTCCCAGAGAGGCTGTTCCCTGGGGCTGGATTTATTTACCCCCGGGGCTGCGCGGCTTTGGGGTCCCCCTGCCCACCGCCACCTCACCGAGCAGCCCCTGCTTCAGGGTCGGCGTCGCACCGACCGCGGCACGGCCTGAGCTCTCGGTGGCACCCAGCACCCCAGCCCCGTGTCGGCTGCCCCGTGCCCCTCACGGCTGACGGGTTGTTCCCCTCTCCCCCCAGGAAGACCCCTCGGGGACGTTCGTCCAGCTGCGGGTCAGCCTGGTGCAGACGGCCTGTAGGAAGAGGGCACCGCGGCGGCAGAACTGCAGGACCGTGGAGAACCAGGTGAGCCCCGGCTGCCGGCCGGCGTGTCCCCCTCCCTAGGGCCACGTCCCGTGGGGACGCGGCACCTCTGCCTCCCCCGGGCCCCCCGTCTGCCCCGTTCCTCTGCCGTGCTGCCGCGGGCGCCGGGGTGGGCTGGAGGTGACGACGGTTCCTCGCAGCGGCGACGCAGCCGTGCCCGGCTCTGCCCTCCGGCCGCCCCACGGCGAGCGGCAGGGACGTCCCCAGGCCTGGCAGGGCAGGGGACTGGCCGGGCCCCACCGGGGGTCCCTGGGGGGCCGGGCGGTGACGGGCCGAGCTCTCTCTCCCCAGAGGAAGCCGACCTGCCTGGCTTGCTACAAGTTCGGCAGCAGCGATGTCCCCAAGGTCCTGGACAAGTACCAGAACTGCGGCCCCAGCCATCACCTGGCGGTGAAGGTGAGATGACCCCGCGGGCACCGGCACGGGTCCCCGCCGGCTGCCGGGACCCTGGCGGTGCCGTGGTGGGTGCCAACCTTTCCGCTGTGCCCCGCAGGAGATCAAACAGCGAGACGAGGCGGAGTGCCGGGCGGTGGAGGAGGCCGGCAAGTCGTCGGACGCGCTCTACCTCCCCGGCATGTACGCCTTCTCCAAGGGGCTGCCAGCCTAGGGGACGTCCCCACGTCCCCACGCGGTAGGTGCCGGGGACGGGTGGGGGACACGCAGCCCTCTCCTGCCGGCAGAGCGCCGGCATCCCGCGGCACTGGTGGGATGTGGGTGCTCCTCCGCGAAGAGCGGAGCCAGACTGGGGTCCCCCCCAGCAGGTGCTGGGGACGGGCTCGGGGGCGAGCTGGCCCTGGGGACGGGGTGACGGGGACGATGTCACGGGGAGGTGTGTGCGTGCGTGCGCACACGCGGGTGCGGGGGGGTTCCTCCGGCAGCCAGCCTCTCCCCGTGTCCCCTCTCCAGGCCACCGCCTGCCCCAGGAGACGGTCACTGCCGCGGGGGAACCAGCCCGGCCCCCCCTCGCTTGCCGACCCCCAGCACCGCGTCACCGAAGGACGGTCCTGGAGGCGCTCCCCCCCCCGCCTGCCCCCCCAGCTCGCCAGTAAACCTCGGCTCCGGCTCCCGCTCTCGCTGCCGTTATTCCCACCGGGGATCGCTGTGCGTGGGGGGCCCGGGGTCCCTCTGGCTGCACGGGCTCCGTGCCAGCTCCCCCTCCGGCACCAGGTGCCACTGTCCCCCCCCAGCCCGTTGTCCCCAGCCCAGGAGGAGGGACGGGGACACGGTGGGTCCAGGCAGAGCAGTGGGCAGAGGCGAGACCCCCCCTCGCCGGCTGCTCGGGGCGCAGGATGACGCAGCAGAGAGGGGTCTCTGGGGACAGCACGCCTTTACTGCACAGCCCCGTGACGTCCCCCGGTCCCCGCGACATCCCCCCGGTCCCCGCGTGCAGCATCCCCAGTCCCGCAGCCTCTTCTCCGGGTTGGAGAGCTCAGGGATGGCTCCGAAATCCCTGTGGACATCTCTGCTCCTGCCGCAGCTCCGCAGGGGACCGGGAGCCCCCGATCCCCATCCCGGAGCCCCCGAGGTGACGGAGCACCCGGGGGGGCAACCCGTCCACCCCCGGCCATGTGGGGTGCTGCTCCGGCGCAGCGCGGGGCTCGGGCAGCCCCCCGGCCCGTGGGTGAGGCCGGGTTCCCTGCGGCTCTTCCGGCATCCCTCCGGCGAGGCTGAGCCAGGATGGTGGCGGTGTGGTGGTGGGGGTCTCCTCTCACGGGACCGGGGGGGGTCTCACGGCTCAGAAGACAAAGGAGTTGGGGTCGGGGCGGCCGCTCAGCGCCCGCTCTGCCTGGGCGATGGTGTCGTCGGCACGGCGGCTCAGCTCCCGGCACTCCTGCAGCACCTCCCCAAACTGCTTGTAGGCCTCCTCCATGATGGAGCTGCGCCGGGGCGGCCGCGGCTCCCAGAAACCCACCTCCACCCAGGGCTGAGCCGCGCGGGGCGGTTCGGTACCGCTACCGGTACCGGCACCGGCACTGCCGCCACCGCCGCTGCCTCCCAGCGAGCTGTCGAGATCCCGGCAGAGCTGGTAGAGCTCGCTGCCGCGACCGGACACCCGCTCGCCGTCGATGGCTTTGAGGCCGGGGAACATGTCCGCCAAGGCGGCGCGGTACGCCGGGGCGGCGCAGAGGGGGTTGGCCAGGCGGGCGAGGGGGGTCGCGGAGGCGCAGGCTCTCCAGGCGCCGCAGCCCCGTCAGGCAGCGCAGCTGCTGCAGGCTGCTCACCCGGTTACCGGCCACGTTGAGGCTCTGGAGGTTGCGGCAGGAGCCGAGCGGCTCCAGGCTGGCGACGCGGTTGCGGGAGAGGTTGAGGACGGCGAGGGACTTGAGGGCGGCCAGCGGCCCCAGTTGGGCGATGGCGTTGCCGGAGAGGTCCAGCCACTCCAGGTTGGCGCAGTCGCCCAGGCAGCCCAGGTGGGCGATGCCGCGGCCCCGCAGCCGCAGCAGCAGGATGGACTCCAGGGCGAACTCCCCGGTGCTGGCCTTCAGCAGCTGGGGGGTGATCCGCACCCCCCCGGCCGCCTCTTCCTCCTCCTCCTCCTCCTCCTCCTCCTCCTCACGCCCCTCCATCCCGGCTGGGGGTCCCCCGGATCCGCTCGGCTCCCACGGCTGCCGGGGGGAGAGGGGCAGGGGGTCGGGACCTGCGGGGGGGGCAGCCCCATGTCCCCCCCGGGACCCCCCGGCTGTGGGGCCAGAGCCCGGCTGGGGGGGACGGGGGTCCCGGCATGGCTTGGGCACAGCTCACCTGTGGGGAGCCCTGGGGTGTGGGGACACGTGTGGGGCACAGCCGTGGGGAGCCCTGGGGGTGCAGGGACACATGTGGGGCACAGCCGTGGGGGCACACGTGGGGTCCAGAGACTGTGGGGAGCCCTGGGCAGTGGGGACACGTGTGGGGCACAGCCGTGGGGGGCACACATGGGGTCCAGAGACTGTGGGGAGCCCTGGGGTGTGGGGGCATGTGTGGGGCACGTCTATGGGGAGCCCTGGGATGCGGGGACACGCGTGGGGCACTGCTGTGGGGAGCCCTGGGGGTGCAGGGACACATGTGGGGCACAGCCGTGGGGGCACACGTGGGGTCCAGAGACTGTGGGGAGCCCTGGGGTGTGGGGGCATGTGTGGGGCATGTCTATGGGGAGCCCTGGGATGCGGGGACACGCGTGGGGCACTGCTGTAGGGAGCCCTGGGGTGTGGGGACATGTGTGGGGCACAGCCATGGGGGCACACGTGGGGTCCAGAGACTGTGGGGAGCCCTGGGGTGTGGGGACACGCGTGGGGCACAGCCGTGGGGAGCCCCGGGGTGTGGGGACACATGTGGGGCAGAGCCGTGGGGTGCTGTGGGGTGCGGGGACACGCGTGGGGCACCGCTGTGGGGAGCCCCGGGGTGCGGGGACACATGTGGGGCACGTCTATGGGGCGCCCTGGGGGTGCGGGGACACGCGTGGAGCCCGTCTATGGGGTGCTGTGGGGTGCGGGGACACGCGTGGGGCCCAGAGCCCGTGGGGCGCCCCCCGCCCCCCCGCCCGCACTCACCTCCCGGCGGCTCCCGGCGGCCCCCACGGCCACGCCCCCCCGTTGCCATGGAGACGAGCCCCGCCCCGGGCCCCGCCCCGCCCCGTGCGCGCGCACATAGACCCGCACACGCGTGGGGGAAGAGCGCACCCCGCCCCCCCCCCCCCCGCAGGCACACACGCGCACACAGACACGCGCGCGTGTGGGATAATAGCACCGCCCCCCCCCCGCTCCCGCACACCCCCCGCACCCCCCCAAACACCCCACACCCCCCCCCGGACCCCCCGATCACCCCACACCCCCCCCCGCACCCCCCCGAGCACCCCCCCACACCCTCCCTGAACACCCTCCGCACCCCCCCCGCACCCCTCACGCACCCCCGCACCCCCCCGCACCCCCCAAACACCCCACACACACCCCTCTCCGCACCCCCCGATCACCCCACCCCCCCCCCGGACCCCCCAAACACCCCCCCGCACCCCCCCCAACACCCCCCCCACACCCCCCGCACCCCCCCCCCGCACCCCCCACCCCCCCCCATCCCCAGCGGCCCCACGTGCGGGACACCCCAGGGACACGGGGTGCCCCCCACCCTGCTCCAGCCCCCCCCCAGCGCTGGCGCAGGACGGACAGAGGGACAGCGGGACAGACGGCTGGGCAGCCGGGCGGGAGGCCGGCAGGCGCTCCAGGCCCACGCCTGTCACCGCGCTGTGCCGCGGGCGCTGTGCTGCGGTCGCTGTGCCGTGGGTGCTGTGCCATGGGTGCTGTGCCATGGTCACTGTGCCGTGGGTGCTGTGCCGTGGGTGCTGTGCCACGGTCGCTGTGCCACGGTCACTGTGCCGTGGGTGCTGTGCCGTGGGTGCTGTGCCGCAGTCGCTGTGCCGCGGTCGCTGTGCCGCGGTCGCTGTGCTGTGGGTGCTGTGCTGCGGTCGCTGTGCTGCGGTCGCTGTGCCGCAGTCGCTGTGCTGTGGGTGCTGTGCTGCGGTCGCTGTGCCACGGTCGCTGTGCCGTGGGTGGTGTGCCGCGGTCGCTGTGCCGCGGTCGCTGTGCCGCGGTCGCTGTGCCGCGGGTGCTGTGCCGCGGGTGCTGTGCTGTGGGTGCTGTGCCACACTGGGGGCCGGGTGGGGAGCTCGGACCCCACTGCCGGGAACAGGCCCGGGAGCGCGGTGAGGGCAAGGCCGACACGGTGCCGGGGCGGCTTCGATGGCCACCGGGCCCCGGCGGGCAGCGCGGCTGTGCCTCTGCCGGGGCAAAGTCCCTGTGCCACGGCTGTGCCCGCAGCCCCGCTGTGACCGGTGTCCCCCAGTGTGTCCCCGGTCCCCAAAGGCAGCGAGGGTGACGCCGAGCCCCAGTCAGCGGTGCCCAGCACGGTGGCCCCGGCTCGGTGCAGAGCCCCGGGGACGTCGGTGCCGCATCCCCAGGGGGTCACCGTATCCCCACCGAAGCTGCCCGTTCCCCGCTCGCCGGCCGAGCGTCCCCACGCCATCGCTCTGGGTCACCACGTGCCGCCGGCAGCCCCGTGCTGCCTGGCCCTGTGCGGCCTCCCTGCCCGCCATGCCGCCTGCAGCCCTGTGCCGGCACGGCTCCGGCACGGCTCCCATCCTCCCGCATCCCCCGGCAGCCACACGCCATCACCATGGGAAGGCAGAGGTGACCCCGGCCCCCGGCTGGGACCACCGCTGCCTCCGCGGCTCTGCCCGCACCCCCCTGGCCCCCGAGCCTCCCGCTCCACCTGCCACCGGCTGCCGGGCCCCATGTGCCGGTGTGGCCGGGGCCGTGTTGGCTCTCGCCACATCGGTATTCCCCAACAGCCAGAGACGCTCCCGGGGGGCTGCTGCTGCCGGGGCTCCGCTGCGCCGGACTCCTGCGTACGGTGGGACAGGGACCCACGGCCCCGGTGCGGGGCTCGGCAAGCGGCTCCCACCAGCCGGCAGCGCTGCAGGAGCCGGGCACCGGCAGCAGCTGTTTTGGTCCCCGAGCAGCCTCCCGGCACCGGCGGCACCGCGGCTCTGCCACCCCACGCCGTCCTCCTCACCCCCATGGTGCAACTCCCGCTCGGCCCCGAGACACCCTCAGGAAAATTTGACAAAAGTTGGTTTATTGGCAGTTTTGGTTCGTTCCTACGGCGGCGGCGCCCACCGGCCCCGGGTGGGTCGGTGACCCTCTGCCCCGCTGCACCCCGCACGCAGCCCTGCCCACCGGCACTGCCGCGGGGAGACCCCCCTCTCCTGGAGAGGGGACGGGGCTCCCCTCGCGCCCGATTCACCCCGTGCCGGCCCCGGCGCAGAGCTTGGTGCGAGCCAGCCCTCGCGCGGAGCTTTTGAAGACCCTTTCAGAGCCGAGGTTTTGCCACCGGCCACCTCGCCCCTGGCACCTGGGGAAGCTGCTCCCCGTGCCGCGTCTGCGGCGGGCAGCGGGAGAACGGCGCTGGAGCCGGGAGTTTGGCACGAGGGCAGCGGGCAGGGCTGGGAGCCGCAGGCAGGAGCCGGCAGCGAGCGCCGAGGGAGGGTCCCTGGCCCGGGCGAGGGTGCCGGGGACACATCGCTGGGAGCCGCCGGGACCCCCGGCAGGTCCCGGCACTCAGCCCCCAGCACTCAGGGGCAGAGGGTGGCGGGGGCCGGGGCGGCGGGGGCCGGCCAGCTCTGCTGGGGCGCGGCGGCGGCGGCAACGGCGGCGGCGGCGTGGGTGCGCTCGTGGCGCAGCAGATGGGTTTTGCGGCTGAAGCTCTTGCCGCACTGGGTGCAGATGTAGGGCCGGTGGCCGGTGTGCACCGCCTGGTGCCGCGCCAGGTTGGTCTTGGAGCTGAAGCGCTTGCCGCACTGGGCGCAGGCGTGGGGCCGGGTGCCGGTGTGCACCGCCTGGTGCCGGGCCAGGTGGGACTTGCGGCTGAAGCCCCGGCCGCACTGCTCGCAGGCGAAGGGCCGGGCGCCGGCGTGCGCCTTGGCGTGGGCGATGAGGTTGGGCCGGGAGCTGAAGCAGCGGCCGCACTGGGGGCAGGCGAAGGGGCGCTCGCCGGTGTGCACCCGCAGGTGCCGCAGCAGGTGCTGGTTGTGGGCGAAGCCGCGGGCGCAGTGGGGGCAGGCGAAGGGGCGCTCGCCGGTGTGGGTGCGCTGGTGCGTGGTCAGGTTGGGCTTGTGGCTGAAGGTCTTCTCGCAGTGGGGGCAGGCGTAGGGCTTCAGCCCCATGTGCCCCCGCAGATGCGCCGTCAGGTGCCGCTTGTCGCTGAAGCCGCGGCCGCACTCGGCGCAGGCGAAGGGCCAGCCCTCCCGGTGCAGCCGGCAGTGGGACGCCAGGTTCTTCTTCCAGCTGAAGCTCTTCCCGCACTCGGGGCAGAGGAAGGGCTTCTGCTCGGCGGGGAGCCCCCCGTCCCCGTCCCCCGGCGCCCCGCCGGCTCGGCGTGCAGCTGCTGGTGCCGGAGCAGGTGCTGCTTGTGGGCGAAGCGGCGGCCGCAGCGGGCGCAGGGGAAGGGGCGCTCGCCGGTGTGGGTGCGCTGGTGCCGGACCAGGTGGGTTTTCTTGCGGAAGCGGCGGCCGCACTCGGGGCAGGGGAAGGGCCGCTCGCCCGTGTGCGTCTTCTGGTGGGAGCGCAGGTGGATCTTCTGGCGGAAGCGGCGGCCGCACTGGCCGCAGGGGAAGGGCCGCTCGCCCGTGTGCACCCGCAGGTGCCGGGTCAGGTGCGCCTTCTTCCCGAAGCCCTTCCCGCACTGGGCGCAGGCGAAGGGGCGCGGGGGGGCCGGGGTGCCGCAGCCCCCGCAGGGCTGGGGCTCGCCCTCGCCCGCCGGCAGCTGCAGGCTGAGCCGCGCCTGGAAGCAGTGCTCGCAGCCGCCGGCGTTGGCGACGGCACCGGCCGGGCTCTGGCCCAGCAGCGGCCAGGGCGGCAGGGCGAAGGCGGGCAGCCCGCCGTAGCCCAGCTCCTCGGGGCACGGTTCCTCCAGCTTGCAGGCGCCCGCGCAGTCCGGCACGCCGGCGGCATGGGGGAAGACGCCGGCCGGGGGCTGCCCCGCCAGCAGGGCCTCGGCGCCGGGGCTGGCCGGCCACTCCTCGTACTCCTCCTCCACCTTCACCTTCCTCACCAGCCAGTCCTCTGCGGGGCACACACGGCGGGGCGCTGAGCACGGCACCTCTCGGTGCACCCCGCGCTAAGGACGGGCGGCTCCGGCACCGCCGCGGGCACGGAGCGGCCGTCACCAGCGTGCCCCCGGCGTGCGCCGGCTGCGGCCGGAGCTGCGCCACGCCGGTTGGCGGGTTTGCCGCGTGCCCTCACCTGAGCAGCCGTGCTCCGGACCCCCCGGCTCCCCCGCAGCCCCCGGCTCCTCTCCATCGCCCTCGGGGACCTCCTCCACCTTGGGGACCACCGGCCGCCCTGGGAAGGCAAAGGGGGCAAAGCCAGGGTGTCCCCCCCGGCTCCGGACGGCCCCTCGCCCTGCCGGGAGACCCCCGGGAGCGCGGGGACGGGCGCGGGGACGGGCAGGGGGACGGGCAGGACCCCCTCGGCACCCACCTGAGCCGTCGCAGCCCGGCACCTCCGTCTCCTCCACCCGCTCCGCCAGCGGGACCGGCTCCGGCTTGGCCACGGGGGAACCTGCGCGGGGCGGGAGGGGGTCCCGGCTGAGCCCCCCCGGCAGACGCCCGCCGCGGGGGACGGGTGCCCCCTCTGCCTCCCTCCCACCTCGCCGCGCCCCGGGGGGCGGCGGGAGCGGAGCCGGGACCCCCGGGAGCGGCGGGCGCGTACCCAGGGTGTGCAGGGCGTCGAGGCTCTCCCTCATGGCGCGGGTCGGGCGCGGTCGGACGCGGTCGGGCGCGGTTGGACGCGGTCGGGCGCGGTCGGACGTGGTCAGGCGCGGTCAAGCGTGGTCGGGCGCGGTCAAGCGTGGTCGGGCGCGGTCAAGCGTGGGTCAGGACGCTGTGGGGGGGGGTGAGAACGGGCGAGGGACCCCGGGGGAGGCCAACCGGGGAGCACCCCCCCAGCCGGGGGGACGGGGAGCTCGGGGGGGTGTCAGCCAGCGGGGAGGGGGTGGGGGGACCCCGGCTGACCCCCAGCCCCCCCCCCCCCCCCCGGTGAGGAGGGGCAGCCCCGGGGCCCCCCCCGCCGGCACCAGAGGGGTGTCCCCGTCCCGGCCCCCCCCAGCGGCTCACAGCGCCCCCCCACTGTCCCCTCTGTCCCCTCTGTCCCCCCCCCGCGCTTCCCGCCCCCCCCCCCCGTCCCGCCCCGCCGGTCCCCCCCCCCCTTCCTGCCCCCCCCGGTGCCGTCCCCCCCTTCCCGTCCCTCAGAGCCCCCGAACCCCCCGCCCGCGGTCCCCCCCCCGGTCCCGGTGCCGGTGCCGGTCCCGGTGCCGGTCCCTACCTGCGCCGCCGCCGCCGCCGGGCCCCGCCTCCCCCGCGGTGGCCGCCGGTCCCCCCGCCCCCGCCGGGCCCGCCCCCCCCCTCCCCCCCCCCCCCCGCCCCCCCCGGGGCACCGGCACCGCCCCGCCCCCACCGCCGGCGGCCAACGCCCCCCCCCGGGGGAGGAGCGGGACCGACCCCCGCGGGGACCGGGGGGGGGGGGGGGGGGGGGCGGGGGGGACATGGGGGGGACACGGGGGGGGACATGGGGGGACACGGGGGGGGACAGGGAGGGGGGACGTGGGGGGACACGGGGGGGACACGGGGGGGGACAGGGAGGGGGGACATGGGGTTGACACGGGAGGGGGACACGGGACAGGGAGGGGGGACATGGGGGGACATGGGGGGACATGGGGGGGACACGGGGGGGGACACAGGAGAGGGGGACATGGGGGGGACACGGGGGGGGACAGGGAGGGGGGACATGGGGGGACATGGGACAGGGGGGGACATGGGGGGGACGGGGGGGACACAGGAGAGGGGGACATGGGGGGACACGGGGGGGACACAGGACAGGGAGGGGGGACATGGGGGGACATGGGACAGGGGGGGGGACATGGGGGGACAGGGGGGGACACGGGGGGAACAGGGGACAAGGGGGACATGGGGGGACACGGGGGGGGACACAGGACAGGGAGGGGGCACATGGGGGGACATGGGACGAGGGGACATGGGGGGACACGGGGGGACACAGGGGGGAACAGGGGACAAGGGGACATGGGGGGACAGGGGGGGACACGGGGGGGAACAGGGGACAAGGGGACATGGGGGGACACGGGGGGGACACAGGACAGGGAGGGGGCACATGGGGGGACATGGGACGAGGGGACATGGGGGGACAACGAGGGGGGACACGGGACAGGGAGGGGGGACATGGGGTGACACGGGGGGCAAAACGGGACAGGGAGAGGGGGACATGGGGGGACATGGGACAGGGGGGGGACATGGGGGTTGGGGGGACAGGGGGATGGGGGGACAATGGGGGTGACACGGGGGGACAGGGAGGGGGGACATGGGGGACACGGGGGGGGGACACAGGACAGGGAGAGGTGGACATGGGGGGACACAGGACAAGGAGGGGGGACATGGCAGGGGGACATGGGGCAGTGAGAGGGGTGACCACAGGGGAGGACAA